>NC_081148.1:18581952-18888202 GCF_958295425.1 Solea solea
TTTTGATACAACGTGTGGGTTTTTTCTCAAAACTGTGGGAGGAGTTACACAGCAAAATATGGGAGGATTAAACGCGTAGGATTACAATAGATGCTTGCGCTGCAATGCATTCTAGTGCGAACTAGTATGCCTCGCAGCAGCATTACCTGGCTCATTCCTGCGATGTGCAGATATGCTGCATTTAAATGCACATTACAGTATGTCATTTTCTCTCAATCAAAACAATACAAAGACTTGACTCTACTTGACTCTATTCTTTTGATTTTCCATTAGTGATAGTACCGTTTTTTTTTTTTTAAAGCAGCACTGAATGGAAGCGATTACATACACTAGCTAAAAGTAGCATTGCATTTGTGTGTTTTTCATTCAGGGACCACAAACTTCAGCGCTCAATTACAGGAGCTGAACTCATTTTTGACCCAGCACAGGACCACCATGAACCTTCTGCAGAGGGACATCACTACCATCAGATATGCCATCACTGCCACTTTGAATAACCCGGCCTGTGTTGGCTGTGCCTTAATAAGGCCAGTTTTACAGCCACAGGTAGATCAACTGACACTGGGCGCAATCGTTGTAAGTTCCTCCCTGTGTGTTCCTGTATGTTGTGTGTGTCCTTGTTTTCTTCTTCTTCTTCGAGGAAGTTTGAAAAACGTGTGTGTGTGTGGGGGGGTTGTTTAAATTGAGGTTTTTCTACAGTAAAGTGTATTATTGTGCCAGGTTTGACAAGACGTCACTGTGATGCAAGAAACGGGTAGAATCATTTGTGCAGTGAAAGATTCTCTGACGCAGGCTGACACTGTGACACGCGGTGATCACTCCTCGTCTTTTGGCTTTTGTCTGATAAACTGATTCGTCCTCCTCCCATCTGTTCATCTTGTTACTCCTACTCTCCTCCATCTATGAGTCACACTGCACTTCCTCTCCTCTCCTCTCAGTATGCTGGCTCAAAATGAAATAGAGACATACCCTTTCCTTATTTGTCTTTGTCACCAACTCATCTAACTGTGGCTTTGTGTTTCATGTGTTTTCTTTTGCTGCCTCCCTCTGTTGAATTAAGGTATAACACGTGTGTTCACAGACTCCCAACAACGATGGTCTTGTGGCAGGAATGACTCAAATCAACCAAACTGATCTCCCATCAAAAATCGTGGAGGTCAGTGGCAGCCCCCCCCCCCCATGCCCCCAATGCCCCTCTAACCACAGATATGACAGTTACTATCTGTGGCACATTGTTTTATATCCATTTCATTTCAGATTGAACGCTACTTCAACAGCATCCCACAGACCGTGAACGCTGAAACCACGAATGTAGTGCAACGTAAGTTCTATGTTTTATAAATAAATAGTGCTTAACAGATTTATTAGACCACGACCCCAATATAAGGTATATACGAGCATAAAAACTCTTGAAACCTGGCATGGGGGTCAGGTCTGTTGAAAATGCGATATTGGCATAGTTCCCGGAACTGTGCATTGCCCAAGGGCTCTATAGAAAACGGAGACAAAATTGAGTCCCACCGAATTTCCCCAAGGTTGGTGGAAAGATGTTATATGCCAAGACGAACAAAAAAGTCGACTGTAACCATCGCTCAACTCAGCAATGGTTACAGTCAGAAATGTTTATGTCCTACTGACAAAAAACGCGCCAATTTTAACTACACAGATCAAAGGTGAAATATAGCAATATCATTATGGAATATCACATGATTTTAAGATCATTGTTGCAGTTGCTTTTTCCTAAACGCATGTTTTTTTTGTTGTTTTTTTTCACTTGTCTGGCCCCCTCCTGACCACACTAGACCCTCAGAGGGGGGAATCTGTTGATTGTTCCATATTTGAGGCTTAAATCTAAAGGAGAAAGTTGTATCTTTGGTTTTAGTTGGTAAAACTAGAGTTGTTTGTGTGGTTTTCAAATCAAAAGCGCAGCAAAACGCCAGAGGTAACACAATGTTTACTCTATTTTACTTCACCTTTATTTAACCAGGTAGAACCCATCAGCAGCACATGTCATATTAAATATTAAGAGATTAAGAATTAATTAACAATGTGACAGTATATTTCTTTGACATTTAAAGTGCAGGAGTTGAGGTCACAGTAATCAGTTAAAACACAGTCGCTACTTGTATATGTATAATAGTTCCTCGTTGTCTATCTAAGATAATAAAATCCAAGTGAAATCAGTTCAGACAGTTTCATAAATTCACAAGAACAAAGAGAATAGTGGCTTTCCGTTGTGTGCCGATATGGAGGAGCTAAGCCAAGGAGAGCCTTTTAAGTCACAAAATGTTTTGTGCTTGTCTTAGAAACCACCCAGGTGCTGGAGAACGTCAAAACCCAGATCTCAAATATCATCAGGACCTCCCTTTCTGCTTTGATAAATTTGTCAGACGTTCCAACTCAGCTGTACGCAGACACAATCGGTAAACACAGCTCCACGATCGAGTACGCCGAGGACATTAGGTAAAAAAAAACTCACATGATCACTGGAATAATCTTTCAGTAAATCAATCATTCATCACGATGTGTGTCTTCTTGTCCAGGTACAAATTGTGTATTGCTCTGTGCTGCGTGGTGGGCCTGGTGGTGATGTGTAACATCCTGGGTCTGGTTCTGGGTCCTCTGGGTTTGAAGCCCAAAACGGACCCAACAATGCGCTCCTGCATGGCAGACAGCGGAGGCACCTTCTTCATGATGTGAGTAGCACGTTGTTGCGTGTGTGTAGTCACGTGATTCACTTTTTTTCCCTCACGTCCTGAGCAAAAAACTAATAAAAAACCTATGTAGGAACACTTTATGTGACAGTACAGTACAAATATGACACTAGTATGATAATAACCTTTGAATAAAGAAGTAATATTATGTCCATACCATCTTATAAATGGTAATGGTAATGACAGACAATGGAAGTGGGACATAATGGAAGATTCATTTCATTATATTATTTTGTATGGGATGGTCTTACACTGATGTGCAGTACGTAGAGTTTATACATAACCAATATGACTTATACATGATCAAACTACGTTAAAACTACACTAAAACACAGAGCGACAAACCTAATATACCTAAAACAATTAATAGAAACAGCTCTGTTCTTTTAGCTAGCACTTACCAAGTTTTATTTCTGATATTAAATTGATTTTGCAGAGTTGACAGCCCTTAATGGAGACTGCAGATTGTCCAAATGTGATCTTTTTTACGATATGATCGCTCCTGGTTACTGTGGTTCTACGTGTTTTTTCTGTAGAAAGTAAAACAACATAAATACACGTTAAAGTCGTTCAACAAAAAAACTTCTCTTAAGTTCTTTAAAAACAATTGTTCCACTGTCATTTTCACTGCAGGAGTGCAGGGTTCAGCTTCCTCTTCTCCTGGCTGATGATGGTACTCGTGCTCGTGCTCTTCCTGTTGGGAGGACACGGTCACACTCTTGTGTGTCGGCCGTGGAGCAGCGGACAACTGTTCCAGGTGAATACCTGCACATTTTATGTGTGCACTCACCGCAGGCGCCGAATGCTGGACGTGAAACCACCTTAACGGTTAATGTTGTTGCCTCTTCTCTGCACAGTTTTTTTTTTAATCAAATGTTTTTATTAATATTTCCCATTGTTTACAATGACAGCAACAAACAGGTAAGGTGCCTGGTGGTGGCAAAACATCTTCCAACACAGTTCTATGACAGGGCAATACATTAAGTCACTTTTCGTGGTCTAGAGTAAACAACAGCATGTTTCCAAATGCAAATAAACAAACAATGTAGGAAAAAATAATACACATCAAATGAGATAATACTGTTTTGGCAAGAAGGCTTCAATGGCTTTCTTCCCTTCCAGAAATGATAGAAAACGACTCCAAATCCTGTCAAAAGTTGGAATATTTACCCTTACTCACAAAAGTAAGTTTTTCAAGGACAAGAGAGTTTGACAATCCAGCAAGCCACACTTGTAAACTTGGTTTGTTAACAGATCTCCAAGATTTGGCAATGGAGTGTTTAGCTTGTAATAGGCAATATACAGTCATTTTTCCTATCGTCCTTGCTTAGTTTGCAGTTTGCGGGGACAGTCCCGAGGATGCAAAGCTTAGGGCATAGAGGTTACCTCACACCTGTGACATATGAAAGGGTCTGAATAATTCGCCACAATACTAACATAGTTTTTTGTATGCGTAGTGGGATGGATTTATGCACAAGCACCTCTGGCATGTGAAAGAACAAGTCATTACTTTGCCTGGCCATGTTTTCCTTAATCAAGCTACCTCATCTGGGAGTAAGTGGGTTTCTTGTAGAAAGACGATTTTTGAGTGGTATTGTTTGATGGCTGTACTCCGGAGACGTGTGGACAGAAATCAAGCCTAACAGTGCCTAATTGTAGATAAGTTAAAACTACTGAACAATCCTAAAAACGTGGGTTAATCTCCAACAACTACAGAAGTCTGGGGTAAAGTCACTAGTCACTCGTGTGTGTGTGTCGCGTATAAAATGAAGTCACCGCAGTTTCGTTCAGCCATGCAATGATGACTCCGCCCACGTAGCCCAAGTAGGTACTTTTTTGTAGTGGAGATGCAACCTAATCGTGCCGTGTCGTGCGAGGCGAGTAGAGCCGGTGGAAATGCGCCATAAGGGTGGTCATTACTTGTTTTAGTTTAACAAATTTCCTGAAGCCTCTAACATTCCACGAGACAAGCTCCAGGTCAAAACTCCTACTCATTTACTCAAACAACATTTCTAGGGTAGAGCCCTGTTTATATCATTTAGCCTCATCTACAAAAACAAGCACCTTACAACTTGAAAAACTGAACCCCCCTAAAAACAATAAAAACATACAGTACAAACAAATTCACACTCCCCAACTACCTGTGAATAGTCTACACAGTTATCCCCCCCTCCCTGGAAAAAAAAGACTCGGTTATATTTCCTGATCCCTGAGAAGGAGCAGAAAAATCGACCTACTAGTAATACAGAGCGGACCCATTACATTACATCACATGTCATTTAGCAGACGCTTTTATCCAAAGCAACTTACAATGGAATTGAGTATTATCAGCCAAGGGTGAATTCGAACTTGCGACCATTGCGACCATGGTCTTAACCACTGAGCCACTCTACCCCCGACCCGACCCTGGAAGCAAGTAGTGGTCACCTAATAATTTAACTAAGTGAAATATGCCTTTATACAACTTTATAGTTGTATGCATATAATAAAAGGAAAGCAAATTAAAATGCCAGTTCTGAATTGTCAGTCTTTAGGATACACACGTTAGACAGGGAACTCAGTGAGCATCAGTACACTCAGTGCAGCATGTTACAGACCCACAGAATGGCTAACCAGCACTTTGTTGTCGGATCCACTGGATGAAATCCTGCACCTCCGCTACTGTGTGAAAAAGGTTTTGGCTACCCTGGTGGAAAACCTCATCCTAGCCGGAAAGATGAGTCCAAAGCCGACGTTTAATTCCCGTAGCTGTTGCTTCACCCCGTCATATTGCCTCTGCTGTTTCTGTACCTCCGTGGACAGATCCGGGAAGAACATAACGTGACGGTCATGGTACATCACTCTTCCTCTTTGGCGCGCCGCTTTCATCACCCTCACCTTGTCTTGATAGTTGAGAAATTGCATGATGATGGCGCAGGGGGTGCGTTGGGAGCCGATAATCTGTGGGCTCGGTCTATGATGATAGGACTTGGTAGTGCATCCGTACCCAAAACTTCTGGAAGCCAGGTTTGAAGGATTGACACTGAATCTCCCCCCTCGGTTCCTTCAGGCAGACCGACCAGCCTCAGATTGGACCCTCGATGTCTGTTTTCCAAATCATCCAATTTCAGGGTGAGCTCGTGAACTTTCTTTTGAAGGGATGAATCCTTGTTAGCCAGCGAAGAGATGTCGTCTTCAGCTTTGCTGATGCGGGTCTCAGCCGAGGTAAGCCTTTCGGAGAAAACATCTATCGTCTCTTTTACTTCCTGATTGGATATTATGACTTCTCGTATTTGAGTAGAGACGTCCGCTCTCATTAAGCGTATGGTCGCTAAAATGTTAGCCTCGTCATCTACCTGGCCGCTAGCGCAAGCATTAGCAGCCTCCTCTCCCTCTCCGTCCAGCGAGGTGTGGTCTGTGCTAGCATCGTTAATGTCGCCGGATTTTTACGTGCGTTTGCCATTTTTTGTAGAAAAATTTGTGATAAAATCAATACTGGGGCAAGCGTGGACAAATGATTGACTCTATGTCGAAATGGAAAAGCAAATATAAGGCCAAAAGGTCGGAGCACTAAAACCAGCTACTGCTCAGGTAGACGCCATAACCAGAAGTCCTCTTCTTTCCACAGTTAATTGATTCTTCGGGATTGGTTCCAAACATAAGTCAGGTGTTGGGAGTGAGAAGCAAAATCAGCATCGCACACCTCTACAGGTATGTTATTTAACTTTGCCTCTCATAAGAGTCTTCTGGCTTCAAAATAAAACTTGACAGGAACACAGTAAAGAGCAGTGTAGGGCTTTGATTTTCTTTGAAGTGACTTTGATGTCGATGTTTTTTTCAATCCCAACTTCATCTGTTGTTGTGGGAATGAGACATGTGTCTTAGATTCACTGTCTAATGATCAAATAACACATTTATCTCTGGAAATTAGTAAAAAAAAAAGTATATTTTTGGGTGAAGTGGCCCTTTAATGGACAATCACACTGGTGTGACAACAGCAGTGTTTTTATTTTTATTTTTCAAACCAAGCATTTAGTTAACAGTCAATCCTAGCAACAGAATCTTTTTCAATAAGTTCATATTTTTTTAGCAATAAATGCTCTTAACTTGATAGGTGATTTTGCCGGGATACCAGATACTGATGTTGACGGGCCAGTTTTGGCCCACGGGCCACCAATTGCTGATCACTGGTCGACAATATGTATGCACAATTTGTACTTCATTTCATATCCTGTCTCACTGTGTTGACAGAGACTGTACGGCAAACCAGACCATTTGGAAAACACTCCTCCTGCATGAAGTGATAGACCTCGACCAAGTCTTCAGTACAACTCAAGTGAGTTCTCCTCACACTCCTCGCCCTTTTCTGTTGTTATCTTTCACGATAAAAATGTAACCTACATTAACATATCGCAGTGGTTCTCAAACCTTTGATACCAAGTTCCTCCTGAGAAAATATTAAAATGTAGGGTTGAAGATCCTGGAAAAACAGTTAGGGCAGACAACATTTTTGAATTCAAAAGTCCAAGCCCCTTTCTTCAGACTTCCTTTCGAAGCGCTGCCTCCAGAGTACAGGAACGAGCAACGGACGCAGCATCGGTAACTTTCGGTACTTCTCGGTGACGCTGAGGTTTTTGGACACTTGTTCAATTGATAACGTGATGATGAAGAACAACAGAGTTACCCGGTCCAGTAGAAACAGAGCCACCAGGGCATCACTTTGCAGCCCTCTCTGGGCTTTCACAGACCCTGGGCTATACAGTAGAACAGTATTTCTGAAGTACCGCCAGAGGAAGCTCATGTACCACTGGTGGTACACGTACCAAAGTTTGAGAACCACAGACTTGACATATTCTGTAGGATCAGACGGACGATTGACTGGAAACTAATAAGAGGACTTTTTACGTGACATATTATGCGATGTGTGTTTTCTTCTCTACCTCTCTCCTCTGTTGGTCACTCAGTACGTGGGGGACATACAGCGGCAGTTTGACGCTATGAACATTGAGTTGCCCACCATCACTTTCCTGCGCCCTGAAGTGAGAGAGAACCTCAGAAACCTCTCCGTCATTACAAACGAAATGAACTCCACCCTTATCACACAGCAGGTATGTGTTTTTTTTTCCCACAGGACCACGCGCACATCACTGTATCCTTGTGACGTTTTGTTCGACGCCGCGTTTGTGACGCTGTATTTCTCGTCTCGCAGATTAACACCGTGTCCAGCATCAATCTGAATACGTCAGCGGATGCACTTGTGAATGCTGGAGTGAGTTACAACATTTTGTCAAATAAAGTCTTACATTTGTGTTGATAGGGATGCACTGATACCAATACTACTATTGGGTATTTTGTCCGATACGAGGTGGATGTACTTGTACAAATATGGTTGCAAATTCTCTCTGATACTACATCAATGCATTTATTCAGCATTTATTGTCTATTTTTTTTTTTTTTTTCTGAAATTGGAGCACAATTTTTGAAAACTGATGTCACATGCTATTGAAGAAGACTGAAAACTAGATACTGAGATCATTAACTCCTCAGGAACATGTTTTCTGGTGTTATAAATCCAGTAAAATGTATATTCATTTTCCCATCGACACAACCAGCAGAGTCTCACTATGTACTGTCACTTCCTGATTGACTCCAACAAGGAAACTGGAAGAATAATTTCTTATTACGAAAAGAAATCCTCCTCCTCCTCCTGGCTCAGGTTTGGTGTAAAGTAAAGATGCAAACCTACAATGGAATGGAGTTTATTTAGAAGCAAGAAAGAAGAAAGAAAATACAAAACAAGCAGTTAAACAATTATTTCACACTTAATGTCTTAGTTTACATGTTGGATGTCTCCAGACCAAGGTTATAATAGTTTTAGATTTTTCATCCCTTTTTTTTTTTTTAGTTTTACTTTAATTTTTATGAGTTTCAGTATTTTTGTAATAAGAAGTAGAAGTTCAATCCAAGATGGCGGCCTTCCTGTAGGACTTACAACAATGTCCTCAATGACTTTTTGGACCGTCCTGACATGATTAACATGTGTACCAACTTTTGTTCATGTACTTATGAGTGACTAAATGTTTAAATGTTATTTATTTGCTTAGACTGGGACTGACCCGCCCACTCAAACAAGACTCCAAAACCATGCCGACGACTTGAGGCAGTTTCAGGCCAGAATAGAAACAACCCTCATCCCACAAATGGTGAGTGGGCTCCTCCTTATCTTGGCTGCCATCTCTGCCTGAAACATAAACATTATCATTACCCCCTCCCCCCCAGACACAACTTAACTCAAGTGTCACGGTCCTTCGCACCACGGAACAAGAAATGGAGGTGAGTCCAGGGATTCACACCCAGTACTACTAAGAAGAGAGACGTGTGTCCTCTCTACTACTTTCTGTGGATTATTTCTTGCAGGCATCAGTGGTGGTGGTGCTGGCAAACGTGGCTGCAGCAGAAGACTTCTTCAACACAGACGCAGCAGCGATTGTCAGGAACGTGAGTAGAGTCACAAGTTCATTCATTACAGTGCTTGTGATTCATTACTGCATCCTCTGAAGGGATATTACATACATCACACAATTCTATATTTAATATCTAGTCATGCTGATAAAGATGAAAAGAGTCACACTATACCAAACTGAATAGGATTTAAACGACCATTTTTCTCTGACCATTTTTAACAGTGAAAGTAACACACAAATGCACTGTTTTATAGCAGTTTTATTTTCCATTGTCACATTTATCATTTTCAGATGGCAATGTAACCAAATCTCAGCCACACAGGAGCAAGGTTAGAATAGTTTGGGATTTTCATTAGTTTTAGTTTTTATATCATTAAAAAAAGCCAAAGAAAGGAAAAACCAGGAACAGAACTTTACATGTTGGATGTCTCCAGACGAAGTTTATAATAGTTATAGAATTTTTATTAGTTTTAGTTTTTGATTTAATATGGATGTTTTGGGTTTGCTGGTTTTTATTCTTATTTTTTTTTTTTTGCAATATGGAGTCTTTGCCAGGTGCGAGGTGCAAACAGCTCATAATAAGTATTGTGTCATCAAAACCCAGCAATTTTAAGAATGTTTTAGGACAGACGAACAAACATCCCTGAATCAAATATATCAGTCTCCAAGAAAATGTGCATCATAGTGCTGAGTTTAGACGCTTAGAGTTAGTGTGCAGTTAGGTTAAAAAAATAAATAAAAAATAGCATAGACACAGGAAAGAACCCTAACCATGTTAAAAATTTTTTTTTTTTTTTTTAACTTTAACTTGAGTACATTTTTTAGACCCATACTTTTATGTGAGTAGGATATTTTAGTACTCTTTTCCACCTCTGGTCACACTTGTGTAAGATACTTATACAAGTATGCAACTTAAGACACTTTCAGCACCATATAGAATGGTGTTTTTACTGCCACTTCAGTGCATTTCCTCTGAATCCCTTCATTGTTGAAGTGGTGACGCATTCCTGATTCCTCATGACTTCCCACTCTTGAGCAGTGTGGATTTAATTCTCTGTATATCTCTCTTGATCCTAGGAAAGCAGCTCGTTCTTGGACTGTCAGCTGGCTCACTTTGACCATTACAATGTGTGGGCCAGACACATGGTAATAATAAGTCTTTGTCAGCACTCATGTTTGTCAACGTTCACTTCTTGGAATCTAAACTGTATGTTTCTCCCCCGTCAGATCACAGAGCAGGTGGGATTTTGTAAGCCTGTGGCGGAGACTGTGGACGTTGTGGGGGTCATCCTCTGCTCGTACCTGCTGGAGTCTCTGGTGAGTGTCCGTTACCTTCTGCTCGTCTTAACCCTTTAACACCTAAGCCTCGAAATGGCCGTCTCCATAAAGGGGCCAGATGAGTGTCCTGTGAGTTAAGTGCTTTTGCCCATTTTTCCAGAATAACTTTCAATATCTGGCAGTTATATTCAATTCACTGCATGTTAAAATAGGTTATTAACAATTTATTAAATTAAATATTAAATTGAAATAATTTTTTATTTAAAAAAAACAAACCAACAATTGTTTCTCCAATTTTTTCCTCTTTCTTCAGCTTGTGGCAAAGACGCTGATTTGCTGGCTTGCCGTGAAATTACATCAAAGCCAACCACATGTTGGCTTTGATGTATGACTTCTCGGCTTTCAGAAACCGGGAACGTAATGCGGTATCGTCTGCGATACGCTCGTGTTAAAGGGTTAACAGACACAGAAGAAGAATAGAGCAGGAACCACTTATTAGAAATGGCTATACTTGTTTGTTAAATGGCTACGAATCTATTTGTTTTTGTTGTTAGTCAATTCTGCTGTAAACACTCACTCCTTGTTCCTCTCACGCTCTCTAGAATGCGTTCTGGTGCAGTCTGGGCTGGTGCCTTTTCTTCCTCATCCCCAGCATCATCTTCACTATCAAACTGGCCAAGTACTATAGGAAAATGAAGTTGTCTGATGACTATGAGTAAGAAGCAAAAACAACCCCAAAACAAAAAAACTCAGCCAAAAAATTCACTTGAGCCATAAACACACATACATTATGTGTGTCCACGTGTGCACATAACATGCACGAATCATAACGGGTTTGTTCCTCTTATAGAAATGTTATAAAGGCTTTATTACAAAGTTATTAATAAGGGTTTCTAAACATCTTACTTTGGAGTTAATACTTAGTCTTAACACATTTAACAATCGCAACTCCTCATCATGAATAAATGGGGATGTGATGATGTTCTTTGTCCACTTTGCAACAAGGCATTTATAAATGTTGGCAAGGTTAACAAGAAATAGATCCTTAAAAATGAAATGAATAGATTCATGCAGGTGTGTTATAGAATTGGAATTCAATTTTATTAATCCCCTTAGGGAAAGTATTCCTCTGCATTTGACCCATCCTAGAATTAGGAGCAGTGGGCTGCCACACTGAGTAGCGCCCGGGGAGCATTGGGGGTTGGGTACCTTGCTCAGGGGTACCCCAGCCCTTTTTGGCCGGGTGGGGATTTGAACCGGCGACCCTCTGGTTACAAGCCAAGTTCCCTTTCCACTTGGCCACAGGCTGCCCGTAACGTCCCATTAGGACGTCATTACGTGTTAATAACCCAATTATAACAGTCCAGTGTGACGTGGTGCACATTTTGACTGCTATAGCCTGCCAACGCTCTTGTCTCTGTTTCAGTGACAACGTCATAGCAAGCAAACTAAATATAAGCCCAAACGAAAATGAGCTGAGCGACCGAGACGCACAGTTCTGGGATGAGCACACACAACCGTCGCCTCCCGACCAAAGTGACACACTGTACACTGGGACACAGATGTGACACACGAGCGAAATAAGTTCACTCACACTGTTCACTACACAGAAAACTTGAGGCTGAGGTAAGGGAAAGATAATATATCTGTATTTTATGTAGCACTTTTCTAGTCTTGATGACCACTCAAAGCTGCTGTACATGACAGTTCTGCCATTCACACCCATTCACTCACACCTTTCACACGTTCACACACAAGGAGCTAGTGGAGCCGGGAATCAAACCCACAACCAGGGATGCCAGCCGACGTAGAAGACTGAAAGGGAAGAAGGCGTTTCCTCATCTGTACGTCACTCACTGCCTTCACTGACAGCACTCGTCATGATTAAGGCTGCAACTAACGACTATTTTCATAATCGATTCCTCTTGTTGATTATTTTCTCGAAATGTGTCAGAAAATGTTGATCTGTGTTTCCCAAAGCTGGAAATGATCCAAAATGATTCAGTTTTTAATGATTTCTTTGTCAAATTTGGCAAAGAAACCAGATAATATTCACATTTAAGAAGCTGGAAAATTTGAACGCTTTTTTGTTTTATTTATTGAAAAAACACTAACCGATTCATCGATTATCAAAATAGTTGATAATTCATTTAGTAATCGATTAATAATCGAACAATGGTTGCAGCCCTAGTCTTGATACATTTCATTCCTCACACAGTGTCTTTGAAAAGGACCTCGGGACACAAGAGAATCTTCAGGGATTATTTTAACTTTGAATATTTTTTGCATGTTTTATATGTTTTTGATGTACAAACAGAGCCTGCTGCTAGATCCTGAGAGCATAATTTATTAGTGTTGAGCTGATTTTTTTAGTCATGTCGTAAAGGAAAACAATAGAAACAAGCTTCTGAGACCAAATTATACTGCACTAAGGGTGAATCACTACATTTCTACACTTTGTTTTGTGTGCGTGACAATTACTGAACTCCATATTGTCATGACGTCTTTTTTTGTAAACGAGTTTGATAATGTGTTTTTCTACGTTTTAATTTCAACTTTCGAAAAGATTTATCTTGGCTGTGATTTATTAAAAACAAAAAAACAAAAAAAGGCTACTGTGAATAGAAAAATTGTACTGGACGACAAATGAACAAATGTGAGTGCTGCGCATGTTTCCACCTTTTTGACTGCAGCACAAGTGGCATCTCTGTTTCCCGCACAAAGCGTGAAAATGCTTTTTCACAGCGGAATGTTGATGTGACAGAATCTGCCCAAGTTTATCCTCTGGAAACTAACATCGCAGCTAATACTCTTCACGTTAGATCAGTTGCTTGTGAGCATGAAGTCCGTACACAGAGCACACAGTTTTCCCAGATACACTCTTAAAAATAGAATTTCTTTATTGACACAAGTACAAGAAAGGACGAGATAGTCGCTTCTAAAACTCAGTGCTACACAAAGCAATATAAATAGGAGGTAAGTAAAATTACAACCCTTACAAAATAAAAAAAGAGTGGATAAAATAGATGTAGAGGCAGATTTTAGTTTTGATTTCTCATTTAACCTTGATTTCCTTTGCTGGTAGACTTTAGCAAACATACACAAAATTCATGAAACATCAATCAAAGCATGACAATACCAATTAAGAACACAAAAATAGAAAAGAACAAAAATTGTCACCACACTTCTGGGTTTTAAAAGCCATTCTGAATAAACATGTTTGGATTTAAAATGGCCCAGGTCAGTGATAACACAAATCTGAGGGGAGGAGCTTGGTTTAATTTCAGTTAAATAGGCCGAGGCGGGGCTACTAAGGGCTTTAAAAACAAACCAGGTAGCCAGTGGAGACATTAAAACATTGGAGTGATATATGCCGAGTTTACTCTCACTCGAGAACCTTAAAGACATTCAGCTGCTTTATTAGGAACACCTGTTCACTTGCTCGTTAGCGCAAATATCAAGTCAGCCAATCGCGTGGCAGCAGTTTGTTCCATTTCGGGCATGTGGACGTGTTTAAGATGACTATCGGTGAGGTTTAAAGGAATGGAGAGGAACGGTGATTTAAGTGACTTTGAATGTCATCTCTAGGGTTTACAGGGAGTGCTCTGCAAAAGTGAAATAAGATTTGTTCAAGACCGTCTACTGAAGGAGACAGCGGAGGAAGAACAACACAACAGGTGATACTGCAGACACATTATTAGGGAAGTACAGCTATATGATTACATTTTACTATAAATACATGCTGTATGTTCAGGTTGAGTAAGCCTGTAGGTCAATGTAATGTGGACCAGTAATGTGTGGGTGAGTTTGTGTGATCTTCTGGAAGGATTTAAAGTGTGTAAATATTAAGGAATGTTTTCAAGGTTAGAGCCCAGAGGAGGAATGTTCAGCTATTACCCATTAATCTCCCGAATTAGAGGCCACCCTTTTGACTAACTCACTTCCTGCTACGAACAAAAGCAGAGAAAGAAAGGGCACTGATATGCATGTGTGTGTGTGTGTGCCGCTGCTGGATCTCGTAACCCACGGTCAGTTTGCACACGGGCATGTGAGGTCACAATCCCAGCAGTGCAATAAGTGTGGAGGTGGAAAGGAGGAGGTACAGCAGGGGTCACCAAATGACAATTATTGAACATCTACATCAAATGAAGTTGAGATTTAAAGATACATCTCTTGGACATAATACATCTTCACTCTTGTCATGATTTAGAATATGAATTAGGTCACACATGATTGGCCATCTTTAAATAAATGGGTTTCCAGGTACAAATCTGGGAAACACTGAGTTAGTTTGAGGGTAAAAAGGAGTCTGACTCTACTCGATGGTCATTTAAACCACAAAGAGGTTTCAGAAACATAACCTGACACCTAAAACCCTTCAACTTCCTCCCTCCATCCATCGCCTGCTCTTTGTGTCTCACTTGCTTTTCCTCTTCAACCTGAGATTCTCTGTCTGGCGTCTCATATTACAAGGTTGTTTTTTAGTCATGTTGTTGCTGTAATGCCACTGACTCACTTAAAGTCCTAATTATAGATGCATCATGCAGGCAGCCTGTCAGTGCAGCTAAATACAGTTTATATGAATAGTTTGCCGAGATGTTTGCATTAACAAGCAGATGAGAAGGTGTACCTAAAGGGGGTTAGGGCGAGTCTATCTATTGCAGTGTGGTGTGAACGGAATATCCCGATTCCAGCTGAACAAACCAGATCTGCAGCAGTCTGTGAAACAGGGAATTGGCAGATAGATGACAATGAACGACACATACTTGGAAGATGACGGATTATTATCACTATTGCCAGTAAAGCAACACTGTAAATGTTTGCCTGTAGCAAAACATGCCATGATAAAAGCTGTTTTTATACAGTTTTATTTAAATGACCTCAGTTCAGTTTTATATTTTATCACTTCATACTTACTGGACCTGATTGTAGCACTCATTAAATCTATGTTCCTACCCAGTCGCTAAACTTCCAAGTTCCAAGTCATCAAACATTATCTTAACACTGTTCATTTATAAGGTATAAAAAAAAAATAATGTCATTGAAATTGCTTTCAGAAATGATCGGGTGACTTCACATGTAAAACTCAGGACAACAAACTGTTTTGTCTTCAGTTTAATAGCATACAGCATCCTTTTTTTTTCTTTATAAATACTTGCACACATTTTCTTATTTCAAATACTGGATGGCCCAAAGTAGACAAAGTAACCATGCAGATGTGAAACTCTGTCAGGCAAATGGAAGACGAGACTTTATTTGTTAACAGAAACCAGAAGTAAGGTTCAAAAGCAATTAATAGTTAATATGTGACAAGTCAAAAATACTGGGCTCAGTAGTCTGCCTAAGGAAGTCAGGGAGTTACCATTTACTTTCAGCAGGGTTGACGTGCTTGTTTAACATGTACACAGCTCAGAAAGACACTATAAAAGACACCAGTCAAACCAGAATAAGAGGGCAAGAGCTGGTCCCCACATCGACAGCTTATTACACTTTTAAAAACACAAACAAACAAATGACAAATTTGTTCTCTATGTCACAGCTCCTCTGATCAACCTTTGATGCTTCGTGTAGAGCGGGAGCTGGAGTTCAGAAGATGGGGCAAAAATGTAACACCATCTTGTAAATGAAGAGCAGCGCTGTGAAAAAAAAAAAGGCACGACTGTTGTGCGGCTTTTTTTGGAGTCCCGATTGTCACTCGCCCCTAAAGAGATAACTACAGGCTACTACCAATTCAGTAACATTCTAATGATTGTTACAACTTAAATAACATTTTGTTTTGACAGGCTCCACCATGATGTGTGTAAAAAAACAAACAAACAAAAACAACTTTCAGACTGCTCAAAAAGAAAGCATTATCAAAACAGGCACTTAAATATACTCTTGTTCACAGCACTTAATCCGAAAACATTCATTTCAACAAATGCAAGGTACAAAACAAGCAACAGTGACTGGGGTGATTTGAAAGTGCAATGAATTTCAGAGCATGGAGAAAATGGTGGTCTAATAACATTACACTCACTGCTTCCATGAAGGAAGACAAGCGTACTGGACCTTATGCAAGCAGCAGGGCCGCCTGTGTTAGTCGCCCTGTGCCCAGGCCACGCTTGAATTTAATTTAATTCAATTCAATTGTCGAACTGTGAGTCACTTTTTCTGGGTATTCCGTCTGGAATGTCCTGTGAGCTGGACAGAGAGGGAGCAGAGAGGACAAGATGGAGTCAAGAGAGTGAGAGAGTGGGAGGAGCTAGTCTTTTCACAGGACACCCGACCCGAGTCAAAATCAGGTTAATATTTAAAAACCTACAATATGTTAAATGCAAACACTAGAAGTAAGCAAAGGAACCTTGGCCCCCGTCAGTTCACACTTATAAAAAACAAACAAACACAAAGGGCAGTTTGTCAGGATAAAACTCAGGAGATTACTCACTGCAGGAATGCACTTTGACATCAGCGAGTGAAAGGCAGCTAAACTCGAATTTCTGCAGACCCCAGCTACACTGGACAGCAAATATTCTACACACTGATACAATAAACCCCAAAAAATTGGAGTTAGTGGCTTTGTTGTACACATAACTCAGTATGTTACTATTAGAGCTGCAACATATGAGTAAAAAAAAAAACAGACAAAAGACAAAAAGACAAAATAAAAAATTCCAAATTGTCTGTTGACAAGCTAAACTTATTTCTGAGGAGAGATTTGTGGGTCAGTACATTTCTGTACTGTCTTTAGATTCGAATATTGCAATTTCGATTATATTTGCGATTAATTGTGCAGCTTTAACCACTAGTATTATTATTATTATTATTATTATTTGCTGATGACATTCTGACAAAGGCAAGACAAGCTTTCTTGTCCACATGCAGTTAAGGCTTCAGAGATAAATAACAATTGCAAATTCCGTTTGTACACATGAAAATTACCTGTCGGGTAAGATCTTCAGTAGTCATTTCATACTTTGTAGTCGTCACACTTCATGTGAAATTACCATTCTGCGTCACTAACTATATAACACTATTGATAACTACTATAAGTACTATTGTTAGAATGTTTTTGTCAACACACATGAACACTGCTTCACAGTCAGGCCAGATTTTATCTAGAATACTTAATGACAGTTTTTTTTTTGTTTTTCTTTGGGATGTGCTTGTTTGTTCATGAAGAGCACAACGGATTAGCAGGTAGTGTTACCTTGGCCCTTTGAGCAGTTGTGTGTGTGGGTGATTGCTGTTGAGAGGTCGGGGAGATGTTGTTGCACTCTGCAGAGTCTGCTTCCGAATCTGTGACGGTCCCCGGCTGCTCTGTGGACTCACGTGGAGGTGCTGGAGGGGGAAACAGAGGAGAATGGAGGATGTCAGCATAGTGCTGGCTGGGCTTGGTCTCCCGCTGAAGGACTTTTTTTAGCAGAGGTTTCAACAGCCCGATGGTCAGCTGGCTACTGTTGGAGTCTGCAAAGGGAGCAGAGGATGAGGAGGTTGTAGTAGACACGGAGAAGGAGGAGGGGGCATGAGAGGAGGGGAGGCTTTTCAGCACCAGGTTGAGTATGGTTGTGACAGTGAGGTCCTCAGGGCAGAGTGTCCACAAAAGGTTCAGGTATGGATCCAGATCCCTGTGATGGGCCACCTCACACAGCAGAGTCGTGAAAATCTCCTTGTTGAGCAGTGGACTCGTTTTGCAGAACTTCTGCGCCACCTGCGTGACCCGCTCCCACTCCTGCTTGGCCATGAGGACCCTCATCGCCTGCAGGATAGCATTAGGACGCCCACTGACCAGGAGCAGCTCTACCTCCAGGTCATGGTGCTGGTCTGCATCAAAGCTCGGACTGGACAGCACATACAGAGCTCGTTTGTAGAGTGGCACATTGTTCCCCCCGCCCTCCCTGCCTTTGCCACCAGAAAAGCTCCAGGAGGAAGAGGCCAGAATCAGGCCCAGACCGACGGAGCCCTGCTGCTGCTGTGCGAGCTCAAGGAACTTGGGCAGCCAACTGGGTTGGAAGTGCAAAACTGAGTGGCAGAGGAGTTCAAACACAGGCAGGGCAGCTGGGGGGGTGGAGCTTGGAGATTTGACTTTACAGTTGGCAATGGAATCACTGTGATTGTGCTTTGGCCCACCATTTGATAGTCGAATTGCAGCTGGGAGTCTGGAGGTTGAGGCAGGACTGAGGACAGTTTTCCACACATCAGCTGGAGCACTGCTGGACAGTGAACCTTCTCTGTTGTGTAGCTGGAGGGCGGCCTGTGCTGCCCTCCATGCCTCGCAAGGAAAGATGCTGAAAATGGAGTTGAGGTAAAGCAGAGACTCCTTATCCAGCTCTGAGGATGTCATCAATCTGGCTACTTCTTTCTCAACTAGACTTTCACACACCGCTTCCACCTCTTTAACACTTCCCCTCACTATACTGCCCTTCAGCTCCTCCAGAGAGACCAAAGCTTTCAGCTCTGCCTCCAAGGAGCCCATTAACTTGTCCTGCCCTGCCATACATCCACCTCCTCCATTCTGGTGCAGCTCTGCCCCTTTCCACTTTGACCCTGTGTCAAAGTAGTTCCTGAGGATGGAGGCTAAAGATATGGGAGCCTGGAACCTGCCTCCCTTCTTCAGTGTGTCGACAGTGAGCTGGGTGCTGCTCAGACTCCTCTGCTGATAGTATTTACACGCCTCCTCAAAGACAGCTTCAACCAGGAGGGCTCCATGGTGAAAATACTCTGTGCTGATATCAAGTTTCACCTTAGAGTTGCTGGGTTCTGTCTCCTTGTTCACTACCACATAAAGTCCAGTCTCTAAGAGCAGATGAGGTGTTCTCGTTTCAGCCCGGTTTGAATATAACACTCCCTCTCTCTGTAGCGTAATAGTTTGCAGCTCTCTTCCACAGTTCATGTCGACGAGATGCAGGTTTTGCCCCACCAGCAGTGCCAGGGTGTCCTTGTACATGCAGAGGCTAGTGTGAGTACCATACTTTGCCAAGCAGCTGTCTGCCTGTTTATAAACCTGCCGCAGCATCCCATCTTTCTGGAGGAGACAGAGCCATCCTGTGCTGAGCAGCAGAAGCAGACCTCCACACAGTGTGGGGGAGAAGCTGAAGATCTCAGGCGGCTCAAGAGTGGATAAATACCCCAGAGAGTCTGTCACCAACTTCTTAAAGTCAGACTCCTTAGCTGAGAGCAGTTTTAGAGGAGTGTTTTTACATGTCACACTGATTCTGAAGGAGTTGAGGCGAGGGGACCAGGAAATGAAAATTTTTGAAAAGCTTAGCTGTGGTTTCACTCTCAAGTCAGGGAGGAGATGCACATATTCACCTGAGGCAACCAAGGTGAACCTGGGGTTGTTGTGGAGGGCGATTTTCACTCCTCCCAAGCTGACGGATCCCTCCCCCACCTCAAAGTCACGTCTGCAGACACAGTATCTAAGCTTATTCCTGGTGGAGCTGAGAGCAGGGGAGCTCTCTGAAGGCGGCCTCTCCTCGCACCAGATGATCAGGTTGGAGCAAACACACACAGACACCACTCTGGCCCGGGGACTGTTGCACAAATCTGATGTTTGCAGGAGATGCCAGCCAGCTCTGCACTCCTGGAACCTCCAGAACTCAGCTTTTCCATTCTCATAAACCACTGCAACTGTGGCTGAGTCTTTACTGCTACTACTACTGTTGTTGTTGTTGACCTTGTTATTATGTTCCAAATATAAAATATCCACAATGGGAACAGTCCGTGTTAAACGCAAATCCAGTTTCTTCTGGTTGTGGACCAGCTGGACTCTTTCATACTTGTCAAAAGTCACAAGACCAGCTTTAGGCTTTCGGAGGATGACATGGACGTGACGATCATCAGGGCTCAGGCGAACGTCCGACAGAGCGTCGTTAATTAGTCCCAGTATTTCACTTAGCTCTTCACTGCCATTGTAGTCCCCGAATCCTGACAGCTGCTCCAAAACAAACTGCGCCATGACCTCCTCCGTTAGTGCTGAAGTTGTTATTGATTAGCCTGTTAGCTTGTGAGTCCGACGAAGCTAAATGAACAGCATCCCGCTAGTTCCAGGGACAGAGAGGGGCGCTTCATCCCGCTGTTGTTACGCTCCGTGCGGAAGGATATATTCACCGACAGTCTTTCACTCTCGTAGCCCCGTGTCTGTACACGACACCGGAGCTAAAACAAAAAAAACTGTCAGCATCGAACCCGCCGAATAGTTTCCTTCAAAAATCCGAGTTGAGAAAGGCACAGCTCTCGTTCTAACGCTATGCGAGAACTCTCCTGACATCACGGGATTGTTAATTTCCGGATACCGAGTGCTGAGCGTAAGAGGAGGAGCCGAACAACAACGACGCGCATCCGGACAAAGAGTGTGAAAAGGCAAAGAGAAGAGCAACTGCAAACCTGTCTGTCTGTCTGTCTGTCTGTCTGTTTAGGTCAACATTAATAACTGGATCGTTATTATTGCTATCAAGCTTTAAAATGAATGAATCTTGAATTTAAAATATAAGGTAAAAGTGTCATATTATGTACTCTAGTAAGTCAGCACATACTCTGTTTTCAAGTTTAGCTCTCAGAAACCAGAGACAATGACGGTAATGTCACTGCAGGTATGGGAAATTGAACATATTTTATGTATAATGCTCTTGGTGCGACACAAATACGTATAATGTTTTGCATCACACATTTTTTTGTGGAGAAATAAAAGATGCAGGCGCCCCCTGGTGGCACTGGGGATGTACTTTGCCGTGCATTTTTAATTATTCACAATTATCCAGATGATCACATTCTATTTTTTTTTCTCAAGAAAAGCAATAACATGGGATACTTTATCTTCCCTACTTACCTAAGTTTTTTTTTGCATGTAAATGAAAAAAAATCATGGCAAAACTTGCTGATTAATTGAGGAAATATGTCCGTCTGTGGTGATTCAGCAGTTTCCTCAGTAGTATTTTCTTTTTTCCCTGCATGCTGTTGAGGAAACTCTATGTCTATCTAAAATTGTGCACAGCATTTTTTGTGCACCAGTGTGTGTGCACCAGCAGACATCACTTTTCCTTTTTCACACTGACTTTTGACACATTCTGTCAGTGTTTTGTTAGACTTTGATTTATCTTGAGTAAGATACTGAATTGTTTTCAGGTCCAGGCTCTGAACTTTAGACACATTGCTGCTTTGGGGGGGGGGAATCCATAAAAAACAAATGAGGAACCTTGCCAGTTTCCTCACGTGCGTCGACTGCATCCCCTTTAAAAGGTTTGTTGTTTGTAGCTATAACCAGTTTTACCCTCACTGACCGAGAGACAACAATCTGTGTTCACGTGGGCCAGAGGTCGAAAAAGAGCAATTGCTGAATCACAACATCAGCTGATTTTAAAACATGAGAAAGTGACTCATTTTAATCAGAAGTAAGGGGCAGTTTTACACCACACATGTGGTTGCAGGAGGATCTGAGAAGTGACCTTTTTAGAGGACTAACATATCACTTCTATTACTGTACTGACAGACCAAAACATTTATTATTGTGGGTGATTCACAGTTTTAGTAATTGTTTGTCTGATATGAACGCCCTATTAATAACAACATGTTAAATAGTAATCTGCTTTTTGTCGTTTTTTTGTGCACAAACCACTCAGGAATATTCACATGGATATGGAAGATATTTATTATGTGGTATATTTACTTATGGCACCATATCAAACAAATCTAAGAAGGTTCCAAATATTCAAGGCTACAACAAGAACTAAATAATTATCTTTTGAGACTTCGTGTCACTTGCCCTTACATCACTCTAATGAAACTCCTTTCTTGTTTTCATGTTTGAAAGCCATCTGCGTTACACAGACCTTTCATTAGTCTGCTATGCTCGGAAAGCCCCAGCGATGAAGCCAAAGATAAGATTGATGACACTAAATGAAGACAAGCTTGTGGAACCAATAACCTAATCAAATCATGATGGAAGTTCCACTGTGTCTCCACTGCCTCACAATTATCTGTGGCAGAAGGATGTGTCGCCTTGTCCTGGTCACATTTTCCCCCTTACATTTTCACAAGATTAACTTTCTAACTTTTTCAACGTCATCTGCAAAATTCATATCACTGGATTAGATTGTAAGTGCGCTTAATATCCAGCGGGAGGCAGTATAGATCTTCATAGAAAAGGTCACTAAATGTGGGTGATTTTAAGAAGCTCACTGTACGAATGAAAAAAGTCTGAGAGTGACTCACTGGAGCTGTGAGTTGCACCGCAGACAACGCTTAGTTGTGTTTTTCAATGAAAATCACATGGTCATACAGATCTGGCATCACAAGGCAACCGTCTCCTCTCACTCACAGCTGAGTCCCTGCTTGTTGAGTAGTTTGTTTGCTTTTAAATTGTAACACTCAAAGACAACATGTGGTCATAACCTCTGCATCTTTAACCCTTTTCCCCCTCAACACTCAGATGTTTCTTTCTGGTATTATGAGGTCAAACTGTGGGAAAGTAGATTTTCCGTTCCCGATCTAACCAGCTGAAGAATGACTGAGTTGATGAGCTTTCAAATGCCGTGTATTTATCTATATGGGCTCGCCGCACTATTGTGCCGGAAAGCACTGTGATATAGTCATGTGCAAGTGTGTCCATGTTTTTACGTCGTTACCACTACATTATATAGTTGCAGTATGTTATTCAAATCACAGATTCGAGCCTTGCCACCACCAGACATGCTGGCCTTGGAAAGAAAACACCCTCCATTAGAGAGTGTGTTTAGTCGGCTGTGCCTGTAGACAGGAAGATAAAGTGCTTGTCTGGAGACTAGAGGGGGCTGGAGGCAGGGGAGATTTCCTTTGAGTTGTTTTGTATGGTGCACACACACACACACAACAATAGCAAAATGTTGCTGCTCTGGATGAAGACGATGGACAGTCTCAGAGGAGATGTCTAATTTAAAGGAAAGAAATGTATGCAACAGCGAGTGTGTGCAAGACATTTGAGCTACACGTCATGCAGAGAACAACTCTGTATTACAACAATTACATTTTACTATGTCTTTAATGGACTTGGATAATCTAGTTTTAAACATTTGCATCCATCTACTGTATCTGTCTTGTGATAAGTCACGACTTCCAATTGTTTTTACAGTGAACTGAGAGTTTTTTATCCGCAGAGCATAAGGCTTCTCAATCGGGACGTACCACTTTTCTGAATAACCATAGCTGTGGACAATAATCAATACAGAGATCACAATGTTTCTCAATGCACCATGTCTCTTTAACATCACCGCCACAGGTCACTTTAACTCACTTTCATCTTTGTTTTGCTACTCGCTGTTGTTTGTTGTTTATGTTTAGACTTAGATCTTTATATGCATATACAGTATATATGTAGATACTCATATATTTAGCATTATTATTGGCCTTCAGCCTTAGAGCGACTCAGGGTTACATTTCACTGTGGGTTATATGAGTGGAATGATGCATGTGACTAATAAAACTCTTGAACTTGAGCTTGATATTATATTGTAGTCAACAGAAGACATCTGAGTGGCATGTCGTCAGTACTGAGTGTGAAACAAAATTATACTATGCCTGTGGAACGGCAATTTCTCCGAGATCAGAGGGGAAGGAATTAGCGTTGTGGTTCTTCAGGAAAGAGAGGAAAAACAAAAAGTATTGAGTTATGCCTGATTTGACCTTTTTTCATTCATTATCCTCCACATGAGGGTCGCTGGTGCCAATCCCGGCTAACATAGGACGAAAGGTGGGCTCACTCAAACCGGAGAACCTGGAGAAAACTGGGTCACGATCCTGGGTCTTCTTCACTATCCCAGAATTTGTAAAAACCTTGGAGGGAAACTTTTAATTCTTCTCTTAATGAAGCCAGATGAGTGTTCACAGCATGTGATGAAATGTCTGTGAGACTGTATATAATATAACTGCCTCATTGGACATTTGTATAACGGAGCATTTATTTTCATCATTAGGTCTCACATCACACTATTAACCGGATTCATGGCCCTTGGATCATTGTAGGACATGGTGTGGGAGATATGGCTTCCATCTTTTCTTTTCTCCCCCCATCTTCTATCCTGTTCTCACAAAATAAGCAATCAAAAACAAACACATCAACTTTACTGAAAGACTTCAAGAAATATTAAAACCCTGACTTTGTTTTTCATTCCTAATGTTCACGTAGATGGCAAAAACACAGACCTTTAATCATTATAACAAATAAATGTATTCCTCTGTTTAGGATAATCGAATCACCTCATAATAACATGTTTTTGAACCAAATCACTTTAAGAAGAAACCAAATCACTTTGAGAATAAAAAAAAAATATCTTGATGGTTTTGTATGAGAATTATATTTAAGATATTGTTTATGGACCCGTGTTTCTTGTATGCATGAGAAAAGTGTATTACTGTGTGTGACCACAGGTGGGCAGCATGTAGCTTCATTGGTGTAGTCACAGAGTTCAAGTACAGCTGGGCTTGGTCATAAGAAGATAAAGGAGGGTCGTGCCATCACTTTTCTTGCACACATCAAGTGTTTAACAGTATCCTGCGGGTTGAAAGTGGAGTGTATTTGAATTCTCTCCCCCTGTGATTGTGGCAATAGGACTCACCAGTTAATAAGACATTTCTGTGTTTTATGTGATGGAAACAGGTGTGTGTGTGCTCGCTGCAGCTTTAAGTCCCGCTGAAGATCAAAGAACAGGATTCAGCCTCATCTTCCTTTCCTTGCTCATTACACCTCAGTGCCTCTTCATTAATCAGCCCAGAATTTACATCTCGGCTTCCCTCCAGTGCTGGCATTTAAGATCACTGTTTCTCTTAAAGCCTCAGCTTGCCTCTTCTTCTTCTGCCTCCGTCTCTCTTGTCCCGGCATCAGTTATAATCGCTGTAAAAATAAACTTGCTAATGCAATGTCTTCTCCCTCTGAACACATCTGTCTCACCCCAGTCAAACCAATATCTGTGTACCCTTTGATCACGCATGTATCCCTCCCCTACGCAGCCTTGGCCTATTTTATTTGACTCTCTATCCACAAAAACACTGATGCTGTCACTTGAAAGGCCTCCACCATGGCTGCATTTGGGGGTGAATTTGACAGCGTGATTAGACCCCACTTTTTTAAACACAGGTGCATGTGTTAGGCACACATAATGACTGGTGCATGAAATGAGTGCATGTGTTGAGCATGTAGCGGTTTCTTGTGAAGTTTGCCCCAAATACACGAGAGGAGGAGCAGACAAACCGGTGATGAGCTGTGAAACGACGATGCCTCGCTGGGACATTAAAACTCAGTGGCATTTGAAATCGTGTCTGTGTGCTTTCAGAAACGGCGTTATTGTGCCTGTAATCTTTTATAGGTGGCAATGATGGCTGCGACAGATGCATTCACAACATCATCTGTCTTCCCTGCTTTTGCACATACAGGCAGTCGTACACAGACAAAACACAGTCGTCTTTCTCTCTCTCTCCCTCCTCCCCCCCGCTCTCTGATACTGTATGTTCTGCTCTAAAATCCCTGCATATGGCATTTTTATCATCATACTGGAGATACTAACAGTTAGCTGCCAACAGGATCAGATTGAATTTAAAGCAGACACACTCCGAACTCTCTTGCTGTGTTACAAGAAGTTTCAAACAACGTACACAACAACAACATAAGTTCAGAAACCAATGGATGTTTTCATTAGGTCCTGTCAGGTCCAGGCTCAGCACAGACATCCACTCTTTAGTATTTAGGTCAAGTAAAGAATTAACCACAGTTGATACTCCGGCACACAAGCTGCACGTCGCTTATGGTATACTCGCGCGTCAGGGCCTTGTAGTATCTGATTTTACCATCAGGTGAGCGGTTCCAAAATCAGGTTATTATTATTATTATTATTACTTTTTTTCGATGACCTTATTCATGAAATAAACAATATCGAGGCCTGTCCCAAATTAAAAGTAAAGTAAAAAAAAAGAAAAGTAAAACAGCTATACTAGAGACTGAGCGATGAACGTGCATCGTACTGTAGGGCTGATTCCCATGTTGAGCCGAAGCAGATAAAAACACTTGTGCATTGCAAAGTTATTTGTCCTGGGAGTGAATGCCAACCAACACATTCCCACTGGTGAAAAACCACTTGGGATTAAAATGAGTTTTTTGACTCGTGGGAATAGAGTATTACTCAGGAGCTGTTTCAAAATGGAAATGAAATACACTTAAACTTCTTTTAGACATGAGCTGAAGTTTGTATATTCTCCAGAGACATACGAATACAATGTCCACACAAGTTACTCTGGACGTTTTGCTGAGATTCACCTGCCAGCCTAATGTATGGATAAGCACACGTGAGTACGTAGCAGGAGAACCTCTGGATAAACCAGCTTTTGTGAATACATCTCACCCAGATTATCTCCTGCCGCCTCCATCATATGTGAATGGATCCAATTCTACAGACATTTACCAGAGTTTCCCAAAGTTTTTGTTTGAGGATCCAATCCACAGTTTGTGACGAGCAAACTATTTTAATTTAATTTATGTAACACCTAATACTGTTTTTTTTTTTAAAAAAAGGTAGACCAGCCATTTCCAAAAGATGCATACTTGACAAATGAACGTTAGGCAAATTGGACAAACTAAATTGGATAAAGCAGTGGATGATGGATGGATGCATGAAAACAGGCTGCAGCAAATCCTGCAAATTTATTTGGTGAACTCGCCCACGACCCAGTGCATGACACCTGCCACAGTCTCAGTGAATTACTGAAAAAAAAAGCACATGTGATGATTGCTAGGAGAAAATAGCCTTCTAATCTTTAATATTATGTATTAAATGGAATACTCTGCGCTGCACGACCACCACACCACGTCACCATTTTTGACAGATTGCATTTTCCTTTTCAAAATGAAGGCGAAAATGGAAATTTCTCTCCCCCACTGTGACATGAGAGAAGCTCGTGTGGACACACCGCATACAATACACTCATCTTTACCATCAACACTGAGATTACTCCAATACAAAACCATGAAATATTCACACCACATTAGATTAAAGATAAATCCATATTTCCCAGTGATGGGAGAATTGTCCCGTTGAATTATTCTTCCAGCAAACCCATGCAAGCCTTTACATTTAGATTTCCCACGCGTGATTGCTGGGGAGGATAATAATAAAAAAAAAATACATATGGTTATACCTGTGTATTTTAGTCTCATTGGCTGTGGGGCCACATCTCACAAGGAAATGACTTTGACACTGTTGGCCTTTGCTTGATAAATGAGGTCCCTGGGTAGACATCCAGCATTACGCCGCACATTCATTATGAGCAAACCACATGGCAACAGAACGTGTGATATCACCACACATTAGTTGGGCATGATTTGAAACAGTGTGAGCCACAAACTTCCCCACAGCATTGACAAAAAAAAAAAAAAACTTTATTACAACATGCAAACAAAAATTCCAACATGCCACCGTTCATATTGACATCGCATTCTCCGACAGGCCATAAATTACAGGCTTAATTGGCTTTTGTCATTAGTCACTGCAGAATTGCAGAGACCTTGGGAGTAAAGAGGAATGAGTTCAGAGATGCAGTGTCTAGCAGTCAGCCAGCATATCCCTTAATTGGAAGAAGGTGGAGCTCAGGGGACAGAGGAGATTGGTGGAGGGTTTCACAATGGATGTAATGATTTCCTGTGGGCAAACGGAGGAGCCAGGAGCTGACCTGATCAGGTAGAGGTCGAAAGAGGCGGTAGGAGGGATTAGAGGATGAAGAAGGCAGTTGTCTGGAGACTCATTTGTGAAGCGGCTCGGATCCAGGAGTGAGGGATACCGCAGAGTCTTGGATCTGAATCAATGTTTGACTTCTCTTCCTGTCAGTGTGTGTTTGTACCTCTTCTTCCTATGAACCGTTAGCCTTTGGATCTTCTGATGGAAAACAAAACAACCCCCCCTGGCTCTCCAGGAGTCTTTTTGTGTTTTTGATGTTTTTGATTTGTGATTTTTTTTTTCTTTCCTCATTTGAACATTAAACCTGGTTTGGTGCTGACTGAAACAGGGGTTTGTCAGTGTTGAATAAATAAAGACAAATTACATAGTGACCATTTTATTTGGAGTTCTATTTTGTATCATTTGATTAATTTATTCACCACTTCCTGTTTTACTCTGAACTGATTTAGTTTTCCTGTTCAGATAATTTCCCTCTTGTTCTGGTTTGTGTTGTTGACTACTTGTGCCTTCCTACTTCACTTCCCTTGCAGATCATAGATAGTTAGTCTTGTCAGCATTGAAAGCTGTCCAGCCACTGTATTTTCTGGTGCTAGTATCTGTTTTTGACCTTGCCGTTACACACACTGTATTTTGTATTATTTTACATGTATTGTAGTGCTGATCTGTTAGCGACTGTTAAAACTCTATCAGTGCCATTGTTCTGTGTTTGGTTCTTACCACTGTGAAATGTAAAGTAAATACACAATCCTGCAAAGACTCTTTATGGACTTTATGTTAGTGTTTTGACTTTTATTTACGCTCCAAATATTTCTGGACTTAGTTTTACTGTTGTTTTGTGCTTCCTTTGTATTTCTGGAGTAAGTATTTAATTTCTATTGCTCTTATTTTGAAGGTATTTCCATATGTATTTTGTCCAGTGGACTTCCTGTTTTACTTTGCAGTGCGTGTCTTCCTTAGTTTTACTTCCTGCCCCAGGGTTTCTCCTTGATTAGCATCACCTGTTGCTAAGTGTTCCCTCTTACTTGTGTCTCAGTATTTCACTTTTCTGTTTAAAGTCTTAGGTTTTCCCCTTTGTTTCCCGCCACTTCATCTTTACAGTTCAATGGTGAGTCTACAAGCTTTATCCATTGTGGGTTTTTTTCTTCTTGTGTGTGAATATATTTGTGTTATTTTTGCTTTGTGTCACATGGACGCCTTAGCCTAATGCTTGCTTGTGTTTTTATCCAAGTATACCAAGACTGCACTGAAAGTGGAGGAAAGTAGAAGTAGACTAAGATAGTGGTAGTTGTTTATTTAGTAAATAAGCAGAACTTTGTGTTTACATTGTTATGCTGTGCACGTAGTATGTCATGCTATCTTTGGTTGCATGTTATGCTATAGTGATGCTAAAGGTTAGGAAAAAGCAAGCAAAGTTGAAATTTCCCAAAGTTTATACTGATTCCTCTTCCATAAACAGTATATGCTCGGCACATCCTGCTCTGCCGCCATAAAAGAGGTGAAGGAAATGTGCGAGGGCGTGAGAAAACTGACTGTTTTCTCTCCTTAATGTCTGTCACTCTTTAAGCTTGAAGATTAGATAAGAGTGTACTACATGGCTTTTAATCTCCGACTTCACTCACCATCTCCAATGCTATCTCTTCACCATCTGTCTTAAATTTCTTAGTAGTGCATCATATCAAAAGTGCTGCTTTTAAAAAATGGGAGCATATTGAGAAACGCCGGGCTCAACAACAGTGCAGCATTTGTAGATTTATAGCTGTGGCTCCTGTTTTATATCAACGAGGGTTTTAAGAGCGAGGATAGTTGGTGTCTGAGGTGTAAATTAAATTGCAGAGCAGGGAAAAGTGGCAGACACTGATGCTGCAGGCTTGATAAATGGATAATGGTACCTCTGTTGCAAAGAGCCCTTGGCACATGGCAAACAAACCTGCATGCACACATGGAGGGCCAACAGGTAGACAGGTGCATGAACATGCACATGCTGGAGCAGAAAGTACAGAATTTCTGCTCCATGCTTAGATGCCGCAGACAGGAGCAACGTGGCAGACCTGGAAAATTAGTTCCACTTAACTGAACCATTTAAAGCTCTCATTAAAGGTGTTTTTTGCTGAATGAATTCTTAGATTCTACTCGCGTTACATGACATTGTACAACAATTAAATGTAATTTCACATGTGACAAATCATCTTCACTGTAAGGTTAATCTATTAATATAACTGTATTCTTCAACCTATCGATTAAAGCTAAATTCAATATAAATGACCTGAGCTGAAGATGCTTAATACCATTTTTTTAATTTGTGCAACAGGACATAAAATGGGGGCTGGTTTAAGATGCAGTCATAAAACAAGTTTTCCCATTGTAATATGCCGAGTCAATTCTCTGCAATCACTATGTTTACATGCACAGATTAATCAAGCTAACGCCAAAGTCTGACTAAGACAGGCAATCGGACAACTTGCAGAGTCCGAGTATACATGCACCTGCATAGGTGGCGCTGTATCTCTCTATAAGCTAGTGTGTATTGAATCAGTTTCCTGTTGACCTTTACTTCACAGAAGAAAAACAACGAACGGTGAGATGCTGTGGTTCTAAAGCATAAATCTTGTAACTTCGTCAGTCAAAGTCTTGCCGATACCATCTTGTCACTGTCTTTACAGACAATGGGACTGCAGTTCATATGTCGTCTCCTCCTTCTTTCAGGTCAGAGGGAGGATATTTTGGTCGCCAAGTCTCATTCCAGTCTGACTAATCTACATGCAGGAGTAATCGGACTATGAATCACATTATCCAGGTATGTTAGTCTGACTAAGACTAGCTAGATATTAGTCAGACTAACTTGTTTACATCACATTAAGAAAACTGAATTATTGTCTTCGTGTGACTAAAGCTGGACTTTTAACATGTAACATGTAAACGCACTGATTGAATTTGAATGTGGAACAACCTCACCTTTCAAGATTGTATTCAGTAGCAGGATTTTTTCACAGCATAGGGGAGGACTTTGTGCGGCAGGTAAGAGTATTGTAGGTGGATCCCAGGGGATCCCCCCCAGAAATTTTTTTAATTTATAACCTTCTGAAACACTATTTCCTGCATTTTGAGGTAAAATGTACAATGCAATTAATAACTTATTTACTGTTTGTGTTTTTTCATATACAAGGCAGTGGGTTCATATGACCCATATGACTTTATATAATGTGTCAGTCCCAGAACTGGTCTGATAGGTCTATTTGAAATATGTGGGAAGACCACTTTTCAGGATATTTTTACACACTATCAAATAACTTAAAAAAACACAGTGATTAAAAAGCATTGATTACTGTTGATTTATTTGCCAGTATTTCCCCCTGCAGGGAAACGACCAAACACATTATGTTCTTCTCAGCTCTATGATTTGAAATTATATTTGGACTCTAGAGATACGGACACACAATTTGAAGTTCAACAGCAAGTTCAGTAGGAAAAAAAAAGTCAAAATGGAACAATATAAATTGTGCTGACTCTAACAGGGCTGGTGGAATTTTCAGGCTCCAGCTCTTAACAAGCTCTTACCCAATAAACTCCATGAGATAGTGTGGCTGAGCTTTGCCAACAAACTGCAGAGGAGGAGTGTGACACAAAAAAGCATGTGGAAATGAGAGTCGGTGTTGGATACATTTGAGATTATGTTTTTTTTTTTTTACCTCCTCTGTTTGATAACCATCATTTTCTAAATCTCCACTGAGCAGCATGTGTGACTCAGTCAACATCTCAGATTAATGGTAGAGCAGAAAGACAACGTGCAACAATGAGTGGCTTTTAAATAAGACCCACGTTATTGCCTGATATTTTAATCTTTCATCTAACGGACACATTCATCATAACTGGCATGAATTCTCTGCCTTGAAAGGTCTTTACTGAATTGAAATTTGTTGACTTATTGTTATTGTTTTTTTTGTTTTTTTTAATACAATCACGATCTAGAGAGCCTCCCTTCATGCTCGCGCCATACTTGATTCAGTTGCACAGTGATAAAATCTTTTCAATAATCTAACAAATATGGTCGTATTAAATAATGTCACCTCAGGTGATTGATGATGTTTATATCCAAGAGCGATGAGAACAACAGATGATGTGATTAAGCAGATATTGTCACGCGTGAATGTGTGTATATATATATATACATTATATATATATATGTGTAGTTGTGTGTTTATACATGCACAAACAGTTGCATTGACAAGAAAATGGATAGATGCAGATATTGCACACACAAGATTAGAAACTTTTTTCCCCACTTATTTGACACTTGATAAGAGGGTAAATGTAACGCTCAAACTCAATCTTTTGGAAGAAGCCATATGCTGCGTTGTCTAATGTTTATATAAATGTCTGTAGTCATTTATTTATTCCTGTTAATTGGAAAGACAACACATTACACTTTAACACCTAATGTAAACCCTTATCTGAATAATTAACACACCATTAATAGGTATGCATAGGACAATTTTAAAAGTCACGATTAACCTGGCCAAATAATTACGATTAATGATAACTTGCCACGACTGAGAGACATCACAGATAGGATCAATATTATTTGTGTGAAAAATAATAAATACAATCACAGAATAATAAATCATGGGGAAAGACACAGCCCCTCTATTGTGGCATGTTGAAAAATAAATCACAAGGACTGTATGGTGGTGAGTTAGACAGGATTTTCGAGACATTTGCATGAAATATTAAGGTTTTTAAAAGTGCTTTTAATCCTGATAAGTGATAATATCATATATTGTCCCATCCCTATCGATATATAAAGTTTACATATCAACATATCGCTCGAACGTCAGTGTTGAAATGGCTGTTGTGCGGGGAAATGACTTGTGTGGTGTCAGAAACACTTTTATGATCACATTTATGTGATCAGTGTAAACTCACTGAATGACTGGAATTTATGAGAATTAATGAATATAAGAGTTTTGAATTTGAACCTTCTCTTTTAACTATATTAAAATAGCAACTACTTGAATATTCCCTGCTGTCACAAAATGATAGTCAGTCCGCCTGTTACAGCGCAGTCTACTGATATGACTGAGAGCGTCTCAGAAGCATGTCATGATTCAGCGGTCGTCTACATGTGCTGTGGAGATAATGTGGCGGCTTTGAGGGGATTTTACACGAGTAGGTGTTTGCTGCTTTCCTCACGCCGTGGCTCTTTTAACTGCTGTGCAGTGGGGAAGCTATGAGCTGCCAGTGTGGACATTGGCAGAGCACGGTAAACACGGGCTGCAGTTTAATACGCTGGCACTCGCTGTTGAATCTGGGACTAAAGGATTTTGATAACCCACTAAGCTAAGATTTGGGCACATGACAAGTTATCAGCCAGACTTGTATGATTAATTGAAGAGGGTTTTTCCAGAACACTCGCAGTCCAAGTTTGGTCCCCCGTTATCTCCAGAAAACTGGATCTAATTCAATTTCTACTTAGAATTTCATAAAAGGACAGTTCTTGTAGAAGTTAGGCAATTTAAAACAGAAAAAATAAAAATCAATATTTGTTTCTTATGCTTTATTAATCTCGAGAATTAGGAGCAGTGGGCAGCCACTGAGCAGCACACAGGCGCCTGGGGAGCAATGGGGGGTGGGTACCTGGTGGGTGCACCTATGTAATAGCAATACATGTACAGATGTACTTGCATCCTGAGTTGATTAAAAGGTCTTAACATCTACACTATGAAGGAAATAAAGTAGGAAATAGGCACAAATTTAAAGTAACAATTGGGCCACATGGTTGTGGATCACTGTTTCCTGCAGCAAGATGGTTGCCGGTTTGCATCTAGTTTCTTCCCACAGTCGAACAACATGCAGAGGGTTAATTGGACACTCTTAATTGACCGTGGGTGTGAAAGGGTTTTTATATGTTTGCCCTGAGATGGACTGGTCATCTGTCCAGAGTGAACCCCACCATTTCACCCTCTTTTGCTGGGTTTGGCTCCTGTTACGTCCATGTGGAGGGTAAAGCAGTAGACGATTAATGAATGAATGAATGAAGGCAACAGTCACTGCATGCTTCATAGTTTACATGTCATATATTTAGATTTCTTGGAAGTTGTGTAATCCTTTCAAATGTTGCTGTTAAACACACTCCTCGTACACAAGCACCAACAGTACCTTTAAAGTCTTATTCTTATATGTAGAGAGGGTTACTGCCTCTCACCAGTCTAGGAGCAGTGGGACTGGATTGTGATAGCTGCAGCAAAGTGATCTATTTCAGTATAACAGTTGCATCTTCTTTTCAAGATCTGTGGCCTTGAGTGTGAGGAGAAGGATTTTGAACTTTGTTCAGGATTTAACAAATGGGTCAAAATGCTGGCAGAGGTTGATTCCCCAAGTCCCCCTCTTCTGTCTGAAGCTTATTATTATCTGTCTCTCAAGGCTGTGAGGAGTTGTGCGTGCGTGTGTGTGTGTGTGTGTTCACAGCACACACAGTTCACCAAATGTAGCTGCACAGAAACCTCTCCATGCTTTAATGGAGATGATTCGGTGAACTAGGAGAACTTTCCCTCAATTATCCCTGAGGATACGAAGATAAGTGTGTGTGTGTTACTGTGACCATGCGCATGCTTATGAGTGACTCTCTGCATCTCACTCAGAGATCATTAGAGAATTGCTCAGTTAAAACGTATCCCTGTGGAGAGAGGTAGAAGCAGAACATGGAGGTATGCGAGAGGTAAAATGAGCATCTGTTAAGAAAGGCGACAAGTTTGTCTGACTTAGCTGCGTGTTCTGGGGAAGCCTGTCAACTCGCTGTAGATTTCTGGCCTGTTTGGGTGAAAATGTGCTGCAGCTCCCATCTATCATTGACTCTGCAGCTTTATAAACAGCATATAATGAGTTTAAAAAAAAAGGCATTCTATATTATCTCTATATCTGCAGCCCCTGCCCCCACAGCTGAAGCGTAATCCTGTCTCTGAGTGGAGCGGTACATGTGTGTATATCTGCCTGTCACACGGCGGTGATAAGAAGCTAACAGAGGGAAAAGCCTGAGGAGATGCTACATTAATACTGCGGCTGATTAGCAGTGCAGTGTGAAGGAGGGCTTTTCTGTTGTGTTTGCATGTGAGGTGGAGGCAGATGCTGATAAGAAACACTTACTTTCTACTGCATGGTAAGCAAAATAATAATTCAATCTTATTAAAAGTGTGTTCAACACTTACGAGTACAAACTACACTCGACTGACGTTTGTGGAAATGTAACACGAGTCATTTGCAGACACCAGAATTTCACATTTATGATCCATATAACCACAATATGGACAAAAGTATTCGCACACCTGACCATTACACCAACAGGGACTGTAATGATGTATTCATGTACAGTACGTTAATATGGATTTGGCCCCCCCTTAGCAGCTGTAACAGCTTCCACTCTTTTTTTGGAGACTTTCCTCAAGATTTTGAAGTGTTTCTGTGGGAATTCTGTGGAGCGTTTGAGGTCAGGCACTGATGTTGGCTCACAATCTCTGTTCCAGTTCATTCCAAAGGTGCTCGATGGGGTTGAGGTCAGGTCAGTCAAGTTGTTCCACACCAAACTCGTCAAACCATGTCTTTACAGTCCTTGCTTTGTGCACTGAGGCACAGTAATGTTGGAATAGAAAAGGGCATTCCTCAAACTGTTGCCTTCGTTGGAGATAAGTTGCCGAGCCCAAAGCCTGATTAAAACACCTGAATTCAATACTTTACAAGTGGTGTGGCCAAATGCTTTTGTCCATATATTGTGTAGGAGCTAATTCCAATTCCTGTGTTTGATTATTTCAGTTATGGCAAATTGCCCATTTTACACAGCATTTCTGAGATGTGTACTCATTTATAGTTTGAGAATATGTGTGTCATGATGGTTGGTGTCCTGTATATAGGGCAGGTTCTACAGCCTAGTGGTGTTGCAGACTATGGAGAGCATACAGTCTTTAGACCTTGTTTGGTTAGCAGTTTTTTTTTTTGTATCCCCTTTTTGTTTATAGAAACATTTTCAGTATTTTTTTTTCTATCGCACCATTTTCTAAAACCACAAGGAGCCAATATTTGTTGTTTATTATGGAAGAGCATCTGGACATTATTTTATTTTCTTCAAGCAAACAAAACACAAAGGTTTTTTTTTTTTTATCTCATCATCCCAAGAGTGACTCACACAACTGGACTAAAACAATAGGATCCTATGGTCACTACATAGTGTATGACAAACTCGGCAGGAGATTGCATTGTATTAAAATAGATACAGTCTTCTAGTGAAGCCATGGAAGGAGAATGAAAAGTAGCAAGAAAGTACCACTTTCTGGGCAGCACCACCTTTGTTGTTTTTATGTCTGTCAGAGTCTGTGGTCATTGACATTTGGGTTGGAATGACTAAAAATTGGTCTTGTATATCAAGAAGATGTCGGTGAGTGTGTATGTAATGCTCAAGCATGTCCAGAAACATTAATTAGCGTTCCACTCCAGAAAGCCAGCGTCATACTATTGTTCAAGCGTAAGGTTAGGTCACACTAAATACTTGACACTTTAACCTGTGTTTTATTCTAAAACCGCATACATGTGTTCCAAATAAGCAATTGAGAAATAATTATACTGTACGATCATTGTAGCAGTACTAATAAAACAAATGTAACGTTGGCCTAAGACTTTTGCACTTAACTTATTTCTCACTTGATTTATAATGCCAATAAACATTTTCTGAGGAGTTAATGTCTCAGTCACTAGTTTTAGGTCTTTTTCAATAGCAGGATTAAAGTTAATGAAGCTATTTTTCTTCACAAATGTGGGGAAGGGCCAGTGATTTAACAGGGAGGGACCATAATACACACACATGCATAAACGTGTAGGTGTACAGGTATACTGTAGATGGACAGAATACCAAAAGGGTTTTATTTCTAACATGAAGCTGATTCATATTTAATGCAACCTTGAGTAACAGTCATTTTAAGTTGTAGATTAGAAGTATTATGTTGTTCAACCTCGACTATCTCTGGCTTAATTAGTCGATGATTGACAGTTGCCTATTTCTTTGTGTGCCTGTAAGCACAAGTGCCCAAAATGTGCTTTTGTTTTAATGTTTGAATGTGGGATTATGTAAAACATGCATTAACCTTCTCGTGTGGGTGGTAAATGACTCTCTAAAAGCTGAAAATAAGTAGTGTGATGGATTTGTGCGTCCTGCATGTCTTGTTCTTGGAACACCATGCATCTCCACTCGTGCTGGCTGCCTCTTCTGCATATTTCTCTCTGAACCTCCGTGATGTCTCGTTTGCCTTGCATTTATGCTCACCCTCACTGGCCTCCGAGGAGCTGTTTTTAAACCACCGTGTTGGAGATAAAGTAATGATCATTACTGCTTCCGTGATATTGTAGCACGACGTGTCCCTATATACTGTATCCCCGTGCATTCCAATGTGCAGCGATGCACAAGGGTAAATGTGTAACCGCAAATGAATGCCTTGCATTTCCCCCTCTAATCATGCCACTTTCTTTATCTCACACAAGCTCCCTATGGTTCAGTTAAGACTTATTAAGGTTTATTTTTCATCTTTACTTGACTCCAGTGACTTGGGTCAGAACCAATACAGCAGGGAACCTATCTCAGTATAATGAGGAACCAGGGCTTGGCTTATCACCACATCTGTTCCACATGACATTGGCTGCACTGTGCTTCCGACTCCTTTTATTATGCTCGAGGGACAAAGGGTCTTAAATGCAAATTAAGAACATATTTAACCAGATGGGCACAGTATTAGGAATGAATGGTACAGTGTCTCTTCATGTTTGGACATCGTTGGGTATTTGTGCACCCTGCATGGTTAAGAAATGACATTAGTGTCATCGTTTCACCTTGAAATCTTGTTTGCTGTCCAGGTGCCTCTGCAGAAGGAGCCATCAGAGCAGCCATTAATTAGTGTCACTCGGAGTTAGCGTAGGAGGTTCTCAGGCAGTCCTTGGCCTCTCTCCCAAAACAAGATCATAGACGCACACTAATCATGACTGTGCAAGCCTAATAGACATGTGTTTAATTTACCTCACAGTCAGACATTTTCTTTCACTTAAACACATTCATTTGTAAATGTTTCTCCCTTTCTGGAAACACTAACTTTCAGGCAGAATTCAAATCTCTTTGGACACTAACATGGGCCACCCTGTCCCTTTTTGCCTATGCAGTACATTAGCATATCTTTGATCCTTGTAGTTTCAAAGTTGAATCGTACCACCTGGCCTCAGTCAATTGGCGCTTTTCCATTATACCGTTCTAGCACTATTTGGCCCGACTCTACATGGTTTGGTATCAGGCACGTTGTTTTCCATTACTATAGTACGTCCTCAACGGGGGCAGGGTCATCATAGCGTGGCTGCACGAAACTGCTGTGACGTTATTTTATGTGTCACGCACAAACTATTGATGGGGAAAGCAGTTGTTTTTTGTGTACTGAATCATTAGAATCAGGTTATAATAAAGATTAGTTCTGCAATTTCTGTATGAGCAGGAGCACAGACTCCATCTGAACTGAAATATGGCTGAAAAGGTTGAGATTCGGGTCAGGATCGCCAGCCGAATACTGGACTCCTCTGTTAAATATTCAGAATTTACGCATGTTTCCAGGATTTTTAAGTCTTTTTAATTGATCTACAGTTAAGCATTGTATGGTTTGATTCCTGTGTCGGATGTCGTGCTCATGACTTTCCCAGTGACGACACGGTGGCTGGCAGTCTGTCGACGTCACATTTTAGTATCGGCTCAGCTCGCTTGGAGCCTCACCAGACCAGGTAGCAAAATAAGCACCAGGTACCAGTTACTATCCCGAATGGGGAAAAAAAATAAAGAGTAGAGTCGTGTTAGAACTATATAGTGGAAAAGTGCCAAATGTTTGTCCATGTAGTTGAGACAATAGAGCACTTCTCTGCTTACCCCTGATGTAAACACTCTTTTACCACTCTCTTTCTCCCTTTTTCTCCTTTGTTTATGAAGGCAGAGGAGTTATTCTTCATTTGCATATAGCTTATGCTGCAAAACCCAAAATGATAGGCTGACTGTTTTGTGCATTTTGTCAGCTGTAAAAACATGGCTGCACTAGATCGCAATCTCTGTGAAGTAAAGTAAGATGACTTTATTGTCATTGTATACATATAGCTGTTGCATAAAGTATGGTAAAGCCAAGCTATTTTTTTTTTCTTGGCTAGTATATTCAATTTCAGACAATAACCTCTCCTAGATGTTAGATACTGGACTGTAAGCTACTTTTGGAAAAGTGCAGAGAATCCCTCTCTTCAGCCTAAGATGCACTTTATATACAGCACAAGTGTCCAATTTCTTTTGTTTTTCGTATTACTACTTTGAATATCCAACTTTAAATGAGACTGAGCAGTCAGGTGTTAGCCAGGCTAGTGAACATCTAAAACTGGGATGTTTAGAAACCTCCCAAAATAATAATAATAATAATAATAATAATTTTCTTGGCCAGGTCACCCTTGTGAAAGAGATCTTGATCTCAATGGGTCTTTTATCTGGTTAAATAAAGGAGAAATTAAAAAAAATAATAATTTGGAAAGGCTATTGAAAAGGACAACATGCGTATTAAATGCAACCAAATGCCAGGCAAGTTTACGCAAAGTATACTGTACATGAATATTCCAGATAACTGCAAATCAAGATATGCCTTTCATTAGAGGACTTTGAATTATTTAACTCCAGCCTCTCTTCTAGTGATAGCTTATCTCTGTGCTGCTTTAGATTTCAAATGCTACCGCTGGGCTCACTTCACTCTAGGGCTGTGATTAAAGAAAACGGAGAAAGAAAAGTAGTAACCTTGGAAAATAATTGGGTTATTTTTCAGTGAGTGCCAGAGAAAGCAAATTGTAATAATCTACAATAACTCACAATTTCACCCCGTTATTTTCGCTCCCCTCACAGATTAATCAAAATGCAAGACGCACTGATGCACAGACACTGATACACACAAATACACACAGGGGAAAGAGGACTACATTTTTCAGTTTAAATGTTGGCAAACGGAGAACTAATAGACTCTTGAAGACCATTCTATGGACTGCAAAAAATGTATATTCCCACAATGGCAAACTATTTTTCAAATGACTGCATCCCTTTGCTTTAGGGTTGTTGTGGGGCTTGTTTTTGCCTGTTGCACCATCTTTCTTAGCTTGCCCTGAAAGTGTTGTGTTTGTACGTCAGGGTGCAGCTTGTGCCCTTCAGATGTAGCTGTGTTGGTGAAGCTGTCACCGCAGAGCTGGGCAAACTCCTACCTACTGCTATTAGAGTTCAGTGTTCCAGTGAGCAGACATGGAAAATGGACACAGAATAATGTATGAGGGCCTTCTGAGCCACAGGGTTAAAGTGCTGCAGAGTGAGAGTGTTTGGGTGGGCGTTGTAAATTCACACTGACTCGATTTGAAAGTGTGTGGTCATGCAAGTTTTGGGGGGAAACTAAAACTTCATTCATAGTTGGAACTTAATTGACGTTCTATTTTATTCTATCCCAATCGGATCAGTGCATGCTCTTGTTTTATCGCACACAGACCTTTCATGTTAAACAGTAACTTCAATTCAAAACATTGCATGAGTGCGGTTGCCAGATTTTCCAAATACAGAAATAAGAGGTGGTGCTGTACAGTGTAGATGGTGCTCCTGCTGGGCTCTGGACTTGTCGACTATGCGTGGCAGGGATGTCCCTGAGTCGGACCTAGCCCGGACCACATACCAAATGAATTGCAGGATCATCAGCCGGGGACCACCGCCCTTTGATGTCTCACCCCTTATCCTGGAACATCTCCTGGTTTGCGGGGCAGTGAACCGTCTCCATACCACCCCCTGCAGCTAACCTTCTCTAGGTGTTATTAACTCCCTAAGACTGGTTGCATCTTCTCACAAGAATCAGAAACTTGCCTCGTCCGCTTCCTCTGATATCTCCTTGATAGCCTTGTGGCGGTTGGCTCCCTGTAGCCCCAGGTCTTTGAAGAGACGTGATGTTGAGCCCGCAACAACGTCTCTAGCTCCCACCTCCACGGGATAGAGCTTGACAGACACATCTGCCTTCCCTGCCCTCTGCCACTAGGTCTGCATACTTTGCCCTCTTCCTTTCATGGGCAGCCGCCAACCCCTCTTAACATCGAGCTGTCGGCTCTATAAACAACACCATGGCTGGCCGTTGCACTTATTATGGCGTATTTCCACCGGCTCAGCACGGCACAGCACGATTTGGTTGCTTCTCGACTACAAAAAAAGTACCTACTTAACGTGGGCGGAGTCATCACTGAACGGCTGAGTGAAACAGCGGTGACTTTGTTTTATACGCGACACACACACGAGTGACTAGTGACTTTACACCAGACTCCTGTAGTTGTTGGAGATTAACCCATGTTTTTAGGATTGTTAAGTAGTTTTAACTGATCTACAATTCGGCACTGTTCTGCTTGATTTCTGTCTACACGTCTCTGGAGTACGGCCTCCTACTCCATAGACTACAGTGGCAGCGGTCTGTCACATGACAGAAACGGGCAGAGCAGCAGCAGAGAATTATCACATGATTAAAGGAGTCAACACTGGAACAATAAGGAGCTAGAGAGAGGTAGCAAGCCTAATTTTTCTTCTCCAAGATGTTTTTTAGAGGGGTAATGAGGCTTTTTAAGTATACTATTGTTCAATATCTCTGACATTAGTAACTAGCTGCTCTGCTGCAAAACACCAAAACAACCGCCATTAAAATATATTCTGTAAACACACTGGCTGCAGCATTTCAGTTCAACATGTTTCTTTAATCTTGTAAAATAGTAAACTTCTCTGATATATCACCTTGGGTGTGTCGGTAAGATCTGCTCTGCTGGTTGTTGTCACACATCTCAGTTCACATCATCCTCCCCTCGCTGCTATCAGCAATATTGCCCAATGCTCTCTAATATTCGTTAATCAGCTCCATTATTAAAATGTCTGGGGTAATTATGAATGTAATTTGCAGTAATCAAATCCCCATAGATGTTTCATGTTCCATGATAAACACTACAGGGAGGGAGCTGTGATATTGTAGTTTTATTCACAGAGAATAAAATCAGAGATTCAGAGAGCCTCCGATTGGAAGAATGCGCACACACACACACACACACAGGAAAAGGAGTGCCATGTTGTATATAAAGGAGAAAACAACCGCATGTGGAACTGTGTTAATGAGTTTGGAGCAATAAAAATCAATTACTAGAAAATGATATGCAAATAAACACGAGTGCACAAGCCCCAGTGTTTTCATGGAGAAAAAAAAATATCGATGGTACAATGAGGGGGAAAAAACAACTGGCTATTTTCACTCCGGGTGACTGTTGTTTAGATTTTTAGGGAGAAAGAGTGTAAATGCTGTATTATGTAGATTTAAGCTTATTTGTGAAATTGTTTTTAACACCCTTAATTAAAATATCCATCTTGATATAAAGCAAAACCAAAAAAAATACATTTGCTGAAAACAAGAACACTCCATGTGTACTGTGGTGTTCATAATAATATAATAAGTAAATACAGTATGTATTATGTGCTTGACTAAGAAAATAATCAAACCTACCAGAAACGATGGGAAGCAGAAATGCTCAATCAACTAACTCGAAATATTGTTGTTGTTATTATTAGCCGTGGATAAAAACCCGCAGAACTGTGCAATTTCTTTAACCAAATTTAAAAAAAAATCCATTAAATTGGAAAAGAGTTTTTTCTACCGTACAGATTATGGTTTTTAACGGTTATGTATTTTTAGGGAACATCAACAACACAGTTCTGACCTCTTTAGAAATGCTTTTCACTAGCTGGTGTCATGACTCTGAAATGAGACAAAACTTGTCAGTATTTGACATGATTTGAATACTTAAAATTGATGTAATTGCTGTATACAAGTTACAGGTGAATTGAGACTTTTACAAAATTATTAGGAAATGTAAAATATTTGTTTAAATCACTTTTTCACCAAAGCTCTTATCCACATCTAATGTGAATTTCTTTTTCTCCCTCCTCGGGTTTAATGTTTTGGAGAGCTGCTTAGAGAGGCTTTTCAAATAATGATGGAAAGGCATATAACTTTTAGGAGTAGTTTTCTAAGTTGGCCAATTAGGACCACCTTTTAGCTTCAAATGGCTTTGTGAATATGGTCCCGCTTCATGATTATTTCATGGACTCTTATTTGGACTCATGACTTATGCAAGAGATGTCATAAGTCTGAGAGTCTGGCACTGTGATCGACCTTTTGCATGTTTGCGAGCGACAGTGTGTGGGTGAGTTTGTGTGACGAGTTTACCGTCGTGTCTGCACCTGCTGAAAACAGTGACGGAGACGAGTGAGGAGACAGAGTTGAAATTGTTTGCACTGAAGGGAGTATACTTCTAGATATCAAGGAGGGAAGCCTGTGTTTAATTCACCAGAGCTTTAAACCTCCTGCTGTCGTCGAGGCGGAAAATAAAAACAAGTGCACATAAGGCTGCGCACGAGTAGGCTGAGGAAATGGATGTGTGTTTATGTGTTTAATAATGCAACAGCTTGCCCCTTTCTTTCCTCTGTTGTGTTTCACAGATTAGGCAAACTTCTGGAAAGCACAGTCACAAACTACATTCTGAGGTACACACACACCCACGCCACACACACACAGAGCTCACTTATCCATATCCGGAGATGTAAATGGAAATGTCATACCTAACCAGCCCTTTTAGATATAAAGTGGATATAGTGTGTAATGCACACATGCAGACACTTACACACACACAAATTAGTCATGATTAACACTGGAACTCTCATAAACTTTAGGATAAAGCTTTATCTGAATAGTCACTGAGATGAAAACCTCACTTTCATTCAGCAACAATTTCATTTGAATTTTGGGATTTTACACGATTTTACACTCACACATTTTTCTTCTCCTTCTGTAAGATGGTGATGTTTATTTATGCTGTTGTGGGAAATTGTGCTGACTACAAAGTGGGATTTACAGTCATTTGTGTCATTTTAAAGTCTAAAGCGGCAGTGTGTAACTTTTAGTGATGTATGTATTATTCCACCTCCTTTTATATTTTGGGAACAATAACTGTGTAGCATTATTTGTATGCTGCATCCTTCATCAGACAACAGGTGCTGACCTGACTAAAGCTGGGGACACACAACAAGATTGTTTTCGCCTGATTTTACCCACAATTCACAGTTGGGCAGAGTCTGTACCAGTCGGCAATAGTGGGGGACAGTCGGTGTGGCTAGCTGGCACAGAAAACTGTAAGTGTGTGAGGGGTAAAGACTGGACTTGGCAAGTGTGTGTGAAGGTAGCAGACCAGACCCGAATTGAACTATTTGAGTGAACTTTGGACGCAATCAGGTAGTTTGTACTGATTGACTGACTGATGACCTGACTGCAAACACATGCTACCAACAGCCAATGGAAAAGTAGGTAGGACACAGGAAAAGGACGTCAGAAAACAAAGAAGACAGGAAGTAGTAGGAATATCAAAACATGATTGATTGTCTTGCAAGAGTTTGATGGTTGGTTTGACAAATCATGTAGTGTGTGATCCCTTATCGGGTCTTTCAAAAAGTCGGTCAGTGTGTACTCCAAGTCTTTTCAAAATCGGTTGTGAAAGTTGTGTAGTAGTTGTGGAAAGAACTTCTGAAACTTCTGAACAAGCTATTTTTCCCCACTCCTAAAAACATTTCATGTAAACTTCTTTATGTTTTAAGTCATACTAAAGTGTGTGCAGCCGCCTCACTTTACCAATGCAATATTGCTGTTGCCTCCGTCTGTTTCCGACATGAAACGGATCAGTTGTCGTGTGCAGTGTGGGACACTGTGTCATTTGGTGACGTAAGAGCTAAACATAGTCATGTGGAGCTAATCTGTTTTATCAGCATTGCGTGAACCCATTTGACAATGGTTTGAAGGATAACGGACGTTTACTTTTGCACGCTACAGTTTTACGTTTCTGTCCAATCTTGTGGATAACTGAGAAGCGAAGACCATTATTATGCTACAGGTGAACCCCATCCATCCACTTGATTGTCTGTCTTTACACCCATTTGTCTGTTTCCCATCCATCAATTACATTTTAAGAGTTGTGGGAGGACAGAGCCTGTGGGCTTGTATTGACTCATCACTCTCCAAGAATGTCTACTGCACTCGCCAACATGTGCATGTGTTGGAGAGGCAGAGTGGAATCCTGTGTGACGTCTATGTTAATACCCCTGTGCCTTGAGGGCAGCAAAGCGTATTACGGCATGCACATATATTAGAGGTCCTGCCAGGCCAGTTTATTTGCTTGTAATGTCTTGCATTCAGTCTTCTTGGCAGACCCAAGGCAATGGCGTGACAGGCTGTGTTCATTCCTCTCTGTTGTCTGTTCAGGCACATTCACATTATTACAGCACGGATCAACAGCATTCGGAGCACTCCATCTTGTTTATTGCTGTTTCTGTATGAATTTCAAGTACCAGTGTTTTGGTGATTTTATCATTTCACATGAATTGTATGTTGAACTGCTCCTTTGGGGGATCTGAGATGTCACAGTAAAGCCTTGCTGTTGAAGGGTTTTTTACCCTGAAAAATTAAACCAAAGTTTAAGGATGACAGCATTATGTAGATTGTAAGCTGCAGCTGTTTTCAGAGGGACAGAAAAATAAATCAGAGTGGAGTAATATAATATTGTAAGTGTTGCGATATTTTGTGTCTGCTGGTCTAAACTGATAGTTGTGTCATTTATCAACCAGAAATTACCCTCCTCTCTGAGCTACTCAAAACCCCCAGAAACACAAGAGCGATGAGGCTGGTTCCATTAGATCATAAAAATGTGTGTTTTCTATGGATGAGGAGGTTTTTCAATTACGTGATTCAAAGATGCTGTGATATGAATAGGATCACATTGCAATCTCCCTCAAAAAATGAAACTTGTATCTCCTTTTGACCAGAGTAAACAGGTTTGAACGATATTGTACAATTGATTAGCTTCCTTTTTGAATTAAAAACTTAAAAATACATGCTTATATCATTCTGCGTTTCCAGATTTCACCCAACCCTAGGTTTTTATTCTGTTACTTTTATATTTCATGTCTTTTAACTTTAAAACTTTAAAAGCACTCTGTAACTTAGTTTTGAGAAGTGCTATATAAATACAGATTTTCATTATTATTTTTGCAAGACTAACAACGTTGAAACCAATTTGAAAACTAGGATACAGAGGCAAAGAGGATGGGGTAAAGGAGGAGAGTGCTAGTGTCGAGGGCTTTGGGACGCACCTCTCTAATTAAATGCTGCTGGAGGAAAATTTACCTGCTAAATGCCCAGAGGCTGTGAAAGAGAAAACTTCCACTGGAATTGGTGAAGTCACACCACTTACTCTTCATTTCATTTCATTTCAATTCAATAAATTTTATTTAATTTAATTTCATTAACTCCTCTAACTGTTTTCAGGTTGTTTTAAATGTATGACTGCTGCAATCTTTAAATTGACTATTTCCATTTAACAATATCAGATTGGTGGTTTCTACACAAATATAGCATATTTGCATGTACATGAATCATCCTGACGGCTCCTCTCCTCAAAATGATGTCGGTGCACATGGAGCACAGCAAGTGTCCTCATGGTAGGCGTTGATGGTTTTGTGACATTTGGTTAAAACAATCCTCCTCCTCTTCTTCATGCTGGATGATTATCGATCGTTTCCATCTCCCCTGAAATGAAATCCTTCCAGGAACTCCTCGAGTGATTGATCACATTACACAAGAGTGCAGGATGCTGGGGCGGACGGACAGGGATTTAGAGTTGACGTTATTGGGCAAGTTCACAATTAAATGCACTCATTCACTCACACATGCAAGCACTACAGTACACCACACTACAATACACTACACACAAACAGTCGATTCGATTGATTAATGGGTTTGCATTGATTTGATCAGCAGATAAATGTGACAATATCTCACAGTAGGAAATGGTCAATTAGTCTTTTTGTTCAGTGTTGTCTCAGCGATGCAGTGTTATTTAATTGACCAAACTGTGTGATCAACTGTGTGCTGTGTTCTTGATATACATGTAGAGCTCTGACCGTTTTTTTAATTGCCTTTGTTATTAAACTGGATTTGTTGTGACGTCACCCATAAGAATCTGAAATCTTAATTTGGAAGCCTCCAGATTTGCTATTTGGCTATTACCATATCGAGCTGTCAGTCATGTTTTATCGTCTATTCTCTTCTTAATGGGGACATTATTTCAAAAATTAAAATCATGTGCTATTAAAGAAGATCTGAAACTAAATTTTGACTGATATAAATCAAGTGAGATGTTGGCATATTTTCCCATAGTTGCTGTTCATCAGCTTACTTACAGGTCGGCCTCAACCAGAAAACTGGAAGCTTACGTCCACTTTTTACATATTATCTATGGATTTGTTCAACTGAATACTTTAATATTCTATCACCTCTGTTTTTACCTCCTTGGGAAGTGTCAGCTGCATTGGCAGTGCTATCTGTTATATCTAAGAGCCTAAGTCCCATGGCTTTGTGGCTGGCTATTAAACCATAGGCCTGCATTACTTCACCTGTAGCAACACGTCCCCCCAAAACAAGTGCAGTTTTGTGCTGCAGGAGGGGATTTGTCTGGAAGAGGAAAAGCAATTAGTGGTAGACACAAAGAAGGAGGGCACAGGGAGGGAGCAGGAGGAAAGGAGGAGAAATGACCTCAAGTCTGTGAGGAAAGCAGAGGTGATAGTGATACGGGTAGAGAGATGTTTAATTTGGCATGGTGCGCCCCAGAGACACTTAATCTCCATCCATCCATGTGGATGGTGAAAGCAGGGTGGCAGGGGGAGTGAGAGGTTAGTTTGGCCAGGTAAAGAAAACCACAAATCTCCCACAAATGACCACAGAAAACCTGGTGTAAGCTTGCTGCAGACTGACTCACTCTATGTCCTCTTATCGACCCGTCTGTCCTGTGAATGCCATTCTCACATATGTCTTTAATACATTTCAGGGACGTATTTCACTTTCCCTGCAAAAAACAAAATGTAGTTCATTGAATCAACATTTGATTTTTTTTTTTATTTTTTAAAAATGGGACAGTACATATTAATGAACATTTACATGAAGTTGTGAGGTTGTAGCCAGATGGCTAATTTGCATCTCCAGTCCCAACTTTTACAACTATAGTTTCAAAGATATATTCATCTCAGACATCTGCCTGTTTTTGTGTATATTTTCAATGTGTGCATAAAAAACCCTGAATGGAAACTCAGAAAATTCTGTCCTTACATAAACCTATCAACTTTTTAAATTATTCTATTCTAGCTAGTGAAGCTTGTGCTGATGTGCAGCTTGTGCTGATGTGCAGCTCGTGCTGATGTGCAGCTAGCGCTGATGTGCAGCTTGTGTTAACACACAGCTCAATATTAGGTCAGTATAAGCGGGAAGCAAGCGCTAACTCGTTTAATATATGAAGTTATTAGCGTTCTGCCAACAGTGTGAGAACTGGGAGCTAAAATTAAATTCACTTTTGTCATAAAGGTGAAGTTTATCACTTTAAGTTACTGGTTTCTAGTGAATATATACACATCCCCACCTGAATGTCACAGACTTGAGAAGACATTCTAAGCAGCAAGATAAATGAGGTTGAACTTCAGCTTACCTTTCACAGGTCCACTTCATGAACTCTTCACCCCAGTGACGCAATACAGAGACAGGTCAAAGAGACAGGTCAAAGACAGGTCAAAGAGACAGGTCAAAGAGACAGGTCACTTGAGGTTAATTACGAGATGAGTGATGATGATCAGCGGCACTGTCGTCATATATAATTGGTCAATAATTCAAGGTTCAAGGTTCAAGGTTCAAGGTTTTTTATTTGCCATTTGTGCTTAAACAGACAGTCCAGGCACATTGGAAATCTTGTGCGGGTTCTACGAGTCAGTAGTACGAAACATAAACACACTTAAGGATAAATATAAATATAAAAGTATAAAAGTAATAATAAAAAAATGTCGAAGATGTGGGGAAATAAAAAATAAAGAAATATACAGTTATACAGCAGATTATGGGGTGTATTGCACATTTCTGACATTGCACATTTATCAGGGAGGGAATATTGCACATAATAATACACATGGTTAGGTGAGGTAGTGTCTGGTAATTTACAGAGAGTTCAGTGGTTTTGATTTGCCATCAGTCTGACTGTGGCCGGGAAAAAACTGTTAAAAAAGCGAGTTCTGTGTGTTTTGATGCTGTCCGCTCTGCTGTGCCTCAGGTTGTACTTGCAGCGTTTGTGTTTGAGCAGAGTGTGAGCGGGGTGGAGTGAGTCTCTGATGATTCCCTCTGCTCTTTTCCTACAACGCTGCGTATACATGGAGTCCATGGTAGGAAGTTTTGTCCCAATAATCCTTTCCCCAGTCTTTATGACTCTCTGCAGGGCCTTCCTCTCTGCCTGTGTGGTGTTCCCGTACCAGACAGTGATGCCTGCGGTGAGGATGCTCTCTATCAGTCCTCTGTAGGCCAGGGTGAGAGGGCGGTGGTTCAGTCCAGCTTTCCTGAGCAGCCTGATGAAGTACATTCTTTGCTGGGCTTTTTTCACTGTGGCTGTGGTGTTACAAGCCCAGCTCAGGTCAGATGTTACCTGCAGTCCCAGGAACCTGTAGCTGTCTGTCCTCTCCACCTCAGTCCCGCTAATGAATAGAGGCTGTAGAGGGGGGGGTTTCTTCCTGAAGTCCAGGATTAATTCCCTGGTCTTGTCTGTGTTGAGGAGGAGGTCGTTCTCCTCTCCGTAGACAGTGATGTTGTTGACCAGGGCCCTGTATCCTGACTCGTCTCCCCCCTTGATGAGCCCCAGGATGGTGGTGTCATCAGCGTATTTAATGATGATGGAGCTGTCCTGGGTGGAGACACAGTCATGTGTGTACAGGGTGAAGAGTTTGGGGCTGAGGCAGCAGCCCTGTGGTGATCCAGTGCTGACTCTGATTTCAGCAGACACTCGTCCTCCCATCTTCACCGCCTGGGGCCTTTCGGTCAGGAAGTCCAGGATCCAGTTGCAGGTGGGAGTAGGGACTCCAAGGTCTGCCAGCTTTACGATCAGTCTGCCTGGGTGGATGGTGTTAAATGCAGAGCTGTAGTCCAGGAAGAGCATCCTGGCATACGCTCTGCTGCTCTCCAGGTGTTGCAGGGTGTGGTGAAGAGCTAATGCTACCGCGTCGTCCACTGATCGGTTGGGGCGGTAGGCGAACTGGAGGGGGTCCACAGTGTCTGGAACCATGTTGTTGATGTGGGTGAGGACTAATTTTTCCAGGCACTTCATGGCGACTGGTGTGAGTGCCACTGGCCTGAAGTCATTTAGGGTGGGTGTGTCTGGTCTTTTAGGGACTGGTATGATGGTGGAGGTTTTGAAGATACGGGGGACTACAGCCTGAGATAGTGATGTGTTGAAGATATCAGTATACACACCGGCCAGTTGTTCTCCACAGGCCTTCAGTACTCTGGGAGGCACTCCGTCGGGTCCCACCGCTTTGTGGGGGTTCACCTTCTTCAGAGCCTTCAGGACCTGTGTGTGTGTCACCTGGAAGGCAGTGTCCGTGGGGTCACAGGGGGTTTTTGAGGGTGAGTCTGTGTTCAGCCTGTCGAACCTCGCATAGAAGTTGTTCAGGCTGTCTGGGAGTGTGACGTCCCGGGGGTCTTTGGTTGTTGTGGTCCTCCTGTAGTTAGTGACAGACTGGATTCCCTGCCACATGCTGCGTGTGTTGTGGTTGAGGTAGTAGCCTTCAAGCTTTTGGGAGTGAGCCCTCTTTGCTGCTCTGATGGACTTCTGCAGCTCGTACCGGGCTCTCTTATACTCCCCGTGGTCTCCTGACTTGAAGGCCTCCCGCCTCTTCCTTATGTTCCGCCGTACGTCCCCAATTCAACACATGATGTGTTAAAGATGTGTGTAAATATAACAACAACTCTTCAAATTCAAAACAATATATTAAAAAAACAACAACAGTGTGTTACATTTTAACACATCATTTCTGAGAGCCAACATGGAGATAAAAACCAAGGGCTGTAGAGGAAGATTTATTATGATAAAATCATGTGCCATCAGTCAATTAATTTATTTTGGCAGCACTTTTTCATGACAATTAACACTCATTTGGAAGGCAATTTAATAGTGATGAATAAGGTTTGTGGGTGTGTTAGAGGACAGAGACAAGATGTGGATGATGGAGAGGAGAGCGAAGAATAAGAACTACTTGTTTTTTTGTTTACATTCTTGTTAGATGAGTCACTAAACTCTGTGTAGAGAGAGATATGCATTTTTTGACTGTACTGACATGGAAATCAGTATATTAAAAACAAATGAGATTCAAGGTTTAAAAGGTTTATGACGCAGTGAAGCAAAGAAGCACAGACTTGAAATATGGCATGAAGGAAAACAAGTGTAGTGCTCATTTAACTAGTTCACTTCAAACATCCAGTCTGAACAACTTTTCCATCAGCTGTTCCTGGATAGAAATGTTGAGATAGCTTTGGTTGTTTTTTTGTGTTCCATTAACACCTGAGCCTTTTTTTTGTGCTTATTTTAACCATAAAAGGACAAGACAATGTCCTGTAAGTGAAAGTGCTTTGGCCCATTTTTCCAGAATAACCTCCAATATCTGGCAGTTATTTACAAATTACTGCATGGTAAAATAGTGTTTTAACAATTTAAAATGAAGAAATACAAAAAGGCAACAGATTTCACGTGCTAAAACCATATACAACATCAACATTTTTGAGTCTCAATGTGAGAAAAAAAGGCCAAAATGTACAGGTGTTCACTCTCATGTCTGGCGCCTAAGACGCCGGCTTCCTGAAACAGTGCGAGTGAAATTACCATAATAACCACAATGTTGGCTTTGACCTGCAACTTCTCGGCTTTAAAAAACCGCTGGATTTGTTCCGATAGCACTAACTGTCGCGTAACTACGGTAATGCAAAACGCGCTTGTGCAAATGAATCATCGGTGATACGCTCTGTGTTAAAGGACTAAAATGTGTTTCAGTGTCTTGCTTGGACTCTTGTATGGACGTTTCCTGCATTGTAAAGAGCAAAGCCATCTGCGTTTGCCTGACTGAACTGAACGGATTGAGAGCATCGATTCCTGTAGAGAGAATTTTTAAAAATCTGATTCAAATCACTCACTCATCTTTGAATCATTAAAAATCCGATCTGACATTTCACATCGGTAACTACTGAGAGTCTGAACACGACTGCCTTCTCAAGCGACACAAATGCCTTCCCAGAAAACCTATTGCAGTGAATTTGTTGGTGCTCAGCTCATGCATTTATTCTGATATAAGCATCCTCACTCGTCACATATCGGATTTATTCTTTTGTGACGTGAATCTGATTGGAAATTTGACTTTAAAAATCCCCTCACAGCCCTGCAAATATCATATCTGAGTCACATAAAAGGAGCTATGAGTCACTTCAGCATGGTAATCTAAATGTAGCAAAATGAGTGAGGACTAAACCATCACCTTCGTTCTAATAGCGTCATGCTCAAGTTTGCCAATAGTGGTTTTCCCCTGTCATTATTATTTCCTTTCTCTGTCACTCTCTGACTGATTCTCCATACATTAAAACACACAATTTAACCTGCACCCACACACACACACAGAAGTCTCCGTCTTTACCCGGCAGACTCTCGCCCACATGCAGGTCCACCCCTGCGCTCTCTGACATGCCATTAGGTGAAAGAGACGGGGGGGAGCCCATTTCACAATTTTTCATCAACTTTAAAAATATACAACTCAAACCACGGGCACAGCACTAACTCTAACGGTTGTCTCCGCTCTCAAGTTTAGTCTCAGCAGTGCCGTTGGCTTCATTTGCAAATGAAATTACTTTCTTAAATAAGAGCTGTAGGTGTGTAGTCATGGCAACGTAACACTTTTTCTGAGAGAGGGTACTTTTTGTTTATCTAGCACTGGCATTTCTCTCCATATTTTGCTCTGAAAGTGTTATTGCATATGATTAAATTTTCATATTGGTTATATTTAGATTCGAGCCGTCTCTTTTGTTTCATATTAAGTGCCAGTCCGTGCTTCAAGATAGAACATGGCCAAATACACATAAAATAACCTAGATGCAAGTTTGACAAATGATGTTACAGACTTACTGTTGCTCTCAGGTCACTTTATCACATTTAGTGTTTTTTTGTCATACAGCGCATAGACAAATACTTGTGTATGAGTGCATATGTGTGTAGGTGTTTACTTTATTAATTGCCTGTTAATTATCATCAGTTAGGTGTCACGTGAGCTCATTTGCCGATATCTCAACCACCTCTTTATTTTGAAGAAATACAATTATAAAACACAGATGATGAATATCAGTGTGCAGGTGGCTTTGGCTGATTGTGTTAGTATTCTGTACTGGAGCAATAGGAGGAGAGGAATCTAGGTTGTTTTAGCACTTACAATTTTTGTGCATTTATAATTCATGTGCAACATATTCAAAGCCAGACTGTTGAAAAGGAGGAGAAGGAGGCGGATGCCTCATAAAAAGCATGAGGCTTCAAATCATTTTATAAAATCATGAGACCTGGTGTCCTGCGCTCATCACAAGAAGTTCCCCAACCTAAAGCTGACCATGTAGGTCATTTGTGCCTTTATATTTGACCCATAGAAACAATGATAAACGAGCAGTTAAGCCTCTAATGTAATGGTTTTATTCTATTGCGGTTAGTTTTAGGGCAGAAATCATTGTTTGGATTTTCTTTTTCTTTTTTAAAGCAATTTCATTAAAGGTACAATATGCAACCTACACTCCTGTGTGTCTTGTTATCAGAGCTTCTGTTTTAAAGCCAGTTTCCTGAAAGCTCAGAGCTCAGGATTTCCTGTATATGATGTGTATGTCATGATTGAGTGTTCACAAGTTAGACTTGAATGCAGGGAGACACTGCAATGGTGCTTTTCCACTATACAGTTTCAGCACAACTCGGCTCGGCTTGGCTCAAATCATTTTTATTTTGCTTTTCCATTAGTGATAGTACCTGGTACCTTTTTGGTACCTGCTCTGATGAGGTTCCAAGCAAGCTGAGCGATACTAAAATCTCACAACAGACTGTCCGCCACTGATTGGCAGAGAGTGTCGTCACTGGAAGAGTCATGAGCATAACATCCAACACAGAAATCTGTAGATCAGTTAAAAATACTGAAAAACAACAACACTGCCAAAAACCTGCAACCATGAGCCGAATCTCAACCCGTTCAGCCGTATTTCAGTTCAGTAACTGTGTCAGACGGATCTGCACTCCGGTCATGCAGGAAGTAGTGAACTAATCTTTTTAATTAACTGATTCTTATAATTCAGTACACGAAAAGAATTGCTTTGCTTATCACTAGTTTGTGTGTTTGTATCGCATATGACACAAAGTCACGGCAGTTTTGGGTAGTCGTGCTGTGACGACCCCACACACATTGAGGAGATACGATAGTATTGGAAAGCGATGTGCCTGATACCCAAACCGTGTAGAGGCAAGCTGTGCCGAGCTGAGTTGTGCCAGAACTGTGTAGTGGAAAAGTGACATAAGATGAGCTGCTCACTACTGACTGAAAGTAGTTCAGATGAAGGCATATCTTTAGATTTACTTCAGACATGGAGAGAGAGAGAAACCAGGGTTAATATTAGTCTGGCATTTCCACGATGGAAAGCTATTCAAGCTGCAAAATGACTCCAAAATGAAAGAGCTAGTGCTTCTCCCTGGACTCCCTTAATGCATTCATTACTCACTAGCTGTCACAATTCTTATGTTTTCAACTGGAAGACATTCTCAGCTGCAACAAAAAAATGCTACTCAAGCATCGCAGATTAGACCTTTTATAGTTTGAGGAGTGTCCTATTATATAATGACAAAGAGTTGAGTTAAGTTTTTGGAACAGCTTTAAAGTCCTGTTATTGAACACTGTAAAATGGACTCACGGTGTGAGTCATCGCAACAAACTGTAAACACTTGTATATCCCCTTACAAAATGAATACTGTGAACAAACAAATATTCAGGTGACAAAGCAACATTTAGAGTCATCTGTCTGTCCAACTGGCAAATATTAGTCCAATATGCACTCTCCTATTGTTCCCTGAAGGGGAATTGTGGATATTTAGCTGATAAATGCTGCTTTATGTTCACTAATTAGTGCAAACTTTATCTGTCTGAACAGGTGGAGTGCAGTCCAGTCCAAAATCCTCCTGCTGCAGATGGAAACAAGGTTAATGGTGGCAATAAGAGAGAACCAAAACAGCTATTAATGCAGCTATCAAACCAAAACAATGACCCCCAGGAGGTGACCATGCTCTACTGAGCCGAGCTTTCATTTTTGGTGAGTCATCACTATGTACAACACCGTCTCCTTTACAGTATTTCACCTCTAAAAAGTATAGGGCACTTCCTGTTTCATGGCTAATGGTCGAAATGCTTTCTTGGGTTGCTTATATGTGATTTTTTTTTGGGAATGGTAATATGCAACAAGTAGTTGCTGACACAAGAGCCAGTCATGATTTAAATTGGAAGATATTCAAACTTTCAAACAACCAGACTACGAGATAAAGAGACGTTGCAGCTCTTTTATCTTTGTGTTTTCTTGGATGCTTTCATTGGCGCAGAAGATGTCAAAGTCAGTCATTTGTGAATCACGTTGTGTGACTCAGTGGATTTGCAAACAGAAAGCACACAAGGCATTTTGTTCTGTTTGCCATCTGCACCTCCATCAAGCTGGATAAACCCCCACTGATGCCCTCTGGCAGAGAGAAGGCAGGCAGCAGGTGCAGTGTGGCATCCAGCTCTGGTGATCATTCCATGTAGGCCGTTGCTGTGGCCCTCAGGGGGAAGAGCTGCCCAGGATCAATCCCCATGTCAGTACCACTTCCACACTGGCGAGGAGCCCTCGAGCAAGGCAGTGAATCCCTACCAGTTCAACAGATGCCGTGTGAGGAAAATTCCATTTTTCCCCGACACAGATAATGAAGAATGGCATAATCATCAGCCGGTTCCTCGATATGCGTCTGAGACATAGCAGTCTGAACACAGTTTAAATGTCTCATGCAAAGTAATGGAATTAGCAGAGCAGTTCAGTTTGGCTGTGTTATGTAACATCAAAGAGAGGGGGGGGAGTTAGCATTGGCCCATGCTTAGTGGACGCATATGGTCCACTGGAGTTAGAGCTCACAGTGGTTTACAAGCACATGAGACAGATGCCACTGAAACTCTTATGTACAGATCAAAGTGTAACTCCTGTGTCTCTCTCTCTCTCTGTGTGTGTGTGTGTGTGTGTGTGTGTTTATATTTGTTTTTGGTACCTCTTTGGGACCTTGAGGCAGAACAACATTCCTGAGGCTCTAGATTAAGTTAGGAAAAGATGTGAATTGTGGTTAGGCATTAACTGGATTAGGTTGTACAAATGAATGAAAGTCAATGCAAGAGTTGCAAAAAACAGTGTCTATATTCTGAAGATAATAGGATGGAATACAACCATGATTGTGTGCGTCATACATTTACTGTATATCTATTAACCTTCACTTTATAACACCTTTAAACTTTTGAGTCTGCTCACCTCTAACCTAGAAAGGTGGAGGCTTATTTGAGTGTAGCACTTTGGTAAGAGAATGGCTGCGATGTGTGACTAACAGACTGTGGTCAGCTGATTATAACTGGGCCGTATGACTACTGCGTCCTGCATGAACTAACGTGAGGCTTGATTTCACTGAAATATGAAGTTGAGATTTAAATAGCAGCCAGAAATGTTGCAAAAGGAAAGCATTTAGTGGAGGAAAAGGCTCATAAACAGTTCCAGGGGTGAGAGGAGAACCGATGAGCAGGGATGATGGGTGAATTAAAGCATCGGTGAGGAGCAATATTGATGAGATGAGAAGGAAGAATGGACAGCAGGATGGCTGGAGGTCATTGTGAAGAAGGAGTTGTAAATCAGGCACAAAGAAGTCCCTTGGTGTCTTAAACACACACACACACACACACACACACAAGGAGGTAAAGTATGAATCTGTGCTTGGAGTGTGTGGTTGTAAAAGTGCATAAAGCTGGAGGAGGAATCAGTGAGGCTAACAAGGTGTATTTTACCAGATGGCACATTAATGGCTCTTAATGGAAGGAATGCGATCAAAGATAGTTGGTCACTGTGTTACTGCTGAGGACGATGGAATAAGACATGTCTGTCGTCTTTTATTTCTTGGCTCTGGTAAATATACAGTCTGTTCCTAAGCAGTCAGGGATATTCAGGTCGGCATTTTCGAACTTTAAAGCAGGAAATAGCCTTTTATTCAGCATAAGTTGCAGGAAATGAATGTAAGTCACAAATGTCCCAAAGGAGGTCACTTTTATGTTGCTGTCTGATCTGATTATGCTGATGTGGCCTTTGTTTGGTGCTGTAACGCTTCAGAATCAAAATCGTAACGGGGACAGAATTTCAATCAGACTCAAAACAATGATACGAATATTAATAATATTTTGTTTTATTGAGCAGACAAATGCTAATTTTTCCGATTGAGCTTGTGGTGAATTGCGCAGCTTGTCCTGACTTCCCTTTGAAACGGCAGCGCTGGCAGACTTTCAGTCCTTTCATTCCCTTTCATTTCCTATGAGAAACAACAGCACCTTTGATTAGTGTCACAGGATCATGCATATTTCACACACAAGCAAACGCACAAATAGAGAACACAGTGGCACAGACATGCGCACAGCAGGCGATTCAGCGGGCAGTATGAAATGATGGGGAGTGATTTTTGTTCACATTAATTGTTCAGTGATTAAATAATGTATCCGGTTTGGTCACACTGGTAGTCTGTAAACAAATGAAACAAAGTACATTCACATGTGACAACAGAACACAACAAAACATGCAAATAAGGAAGCTACAGCACCAAAGCCACCCTTATACATGGGGGCACACCCAAAAATGGACAAGAGGGAAACGACTGAAAACAAAAGTTCCACATACCTGTCACGTAAAACAATGGGCAGCACAAATCATTACTGTGGAATTATACATATTAATGCATATTACAAAATAATTATTACACTATTACACTCAGTGCAGATTAATTCAAACTTCACTGTGGTTTTTCACTCAGGTTTTGTAATACAAGCAATCTGAACCATAAGTCTTGAGTCATGGAGAATCAAAAAAACAGGAATAAAGTACAACATAACTTAATGGATATTTTACAAGGAGTGTAGTATGTGTTGCGTAAGGGAAGTGCATTCATGTGTTCCAAACCTATGTGGCAAATACTATAATAGCCTACTGTACCAACAATGGTACAAATGGTCAACTTATTTCAGTTCAGAGTGGGATGTGCACTTGTTTTGTCCTTGTAGGAGTCCAGCATTCCTTGTGAAACTGAAAAATCTGCTTCTTTTGCATAAAGTAAAACAATAACATCCTCAATTTATCAAGCAAACGTGGAGTAGAGAAGATGTGCTTACAGATTATATATATGTTGTAGTGTGTTGACGTTAATTTTTCAAGACTTTGATTTAAAGTTCAAAGGATATTTTTGCACCAATGTATCACAGAAATGTCATGAGGGTGAATGATGCACTTGATTATTTTACGTGAAATATACACAAACTACTATTTTTCAATGGCTGCACCAGTGGGAAAAGTCACGTAGCTCAAATTTATTCCACATAATAATTTGAAACTTGGAACATGACACAAGTTTGTGGAAAAAAATAATCATGTAAAAGAATTGCCAAGTTTTGATAATAAACTGAAATGTAAAAAAAGAAGAAGTTGTGAACGTTTGCCAGTTCTAACAAATCTTTTGATTTTAGATCACTGCTCACACTGATGTCCATTTATGCTCTGAAAAATGAAGATATACATTATTCACAACATAATTAAGCATAAGATGTTTTTGTGGCCATATACTACTCTACATGTACAAGCAGGCACGGTAAAAACAGATTAATTTATTTAATCTTACATATTAAGAGCTTTTTAATGCACACACGTGCCAACATGTCCTCCCTTCTTGTGGTTTATAAGTTTACACATGCTTATAAAAAACAAGTTGTCCCCCAGAAGACACTTTGTTGAACAGATAAGTGCAGCGGGAGCTAAGATGACGTTTTTGTCCCCCTGTCCCCGGATTGACTGTATGAGTGACATTTCTACGCCATTAACACAACCAAGAAACCCAGAGATGAAATGCAATCTCTTAATGTGACATTTATAGCAATTTCCAATTAAAGGCCTCCATGCTGTGTTCTCAAGTGAAGTGGTCTCATGCAAGGAACAATGGAACATTATGTAGCTGAGTGACATTGTTATGGTTTTGTTAAGCAGTGACGAAAAACTGCTCTTACTGTAGTGCTGATGGATCATTGTCAGTTTTGCCACCAGCAGCTACAGACTCGGTGTGACTGAAAATACAAAAGTGTCCAGGGAAAGTGTCCAGAAGTGAACTCCTCAAATAAAAAAAACAGTATTTCAGCAGTTTCAAACTCCAAATGCTTCTTTTACCCACCAATAGTCCCTGAAAACAGCCTTTTTTCAGACGAAGGACACAGGATACAAATGATGTTGCACTGTTTCTATTCCCAAAGACAAAAATTGAAAATAAAATACTTCTACTGCAGCCACACATTTGCACTCTGCTCTCCTCATGCTACCGATCACAACACAAAGACACAAGGATCAATTACACCCAAAACAACAAGCTTATATATTGTTACGTTAATTTATAATCATGACACAGTGAAAGAGAGGCAAGACGAAAGTGAGGTGCAGGAAGTGTGGACCTATTCTCAAGCAAACCTATATTTTGTGAGGACATTCATTTTTGGCTGCTCCACACAAATAGGGTTAGGGGTTAGGCATTTAGCTGTGATGGTTACGGTAAGGTTAAGGGCCCAGGGAATGCTTTATGACTGAGTGTCCACACAAAGAATGCAAAACCTGTGTGTGTTGGGGGAGCAGGTGTAGGAGGGAAAAGAAGTGATGGGGTTTCCCTCCCTCTAGTCTCGGAGCAGATCTTTTTGAATGGATCAGGGTTCAGAGGCTCGTTTGTCATGTGGACAGCTCTGCCTTTGGCTTTGATTCTCTCACTCTGTGTGTGTGTGTGTGTGTGTGCGTGTGTGTGCGTCCGTGTGCGTCCCAGCACCCAGTGCGATCTCTCAGTCAGAAGGATTTTTAGATTGTGTTTGAATAATGTAAGTTATGAAAGATGGAATTCATTTACGGGCAAAAATAGCAACAGCCGAATGAATACCATGAGGTGTGACAGCACTTGTGTGTGTTTGTGTGTGTGTGTGCCGGTCCTGATGTTGTTTGTTAAATCCCATTACAACTGATGTGCCAAAGTGATAGCGCGTGCACGGCTTCGGTGACTGACGAGTGTGTGTTTGCGTGCGAGCATTATGCAAAGATCGCGATCTCCAGTGATGGCCTCGGGTAATTAGAAAAATGCTATCGCGCTCTTTGCCGACAAGAGGCAATTTGTCAAGGATTCTCCTGTGATCAAAGCACAAATCTCTTTGCATATAAATGTATTGCATTAACACTAATGGGCCTGGTTGTTTTGTCTAACTCTGTAACAATGTACAAGACCTGTTTGTGTGTACTTGACTCGGTGTCTGCTATTATCTGTGTAATACCCCCCGACTTTCATGTTCGATTTCACTATCTCTGTGGGCTTAGTCTGAGCCGGTGCACTTGTGCAAACGTGTGTCGCGTGCCAGCAATTTCCTCAGAGTACAGTGTCAACAAAGACCATTGGGGTCCCATCAGCAGTGCAGTGAAAGGTGCATCTTTTTTCCCCACAGTCACAGCAGGAACGCTTGATGTATTTCCTGAGCTTTCATTGTCTTTGTTGCCTACCTGTCCTTACATCCGCTCCATTGAGATAGATGAGTCTTCATGCTCCCATCACTGTGTGTCTCCTTGTGAATGAACTCGAGTCTGTGGCCAACAGAGCATAATAAGTACATAACTGACAGAGAGCAAGACAGGAAGTGGAGGAAGAATCTGGAATCATTCATCACACACTTCATGAGATATAAAGAGAAAGTAAGATTTCTGACATTTCCTACATGTCCTCTGTTGTCCTGTCCATCACAGTCTGTATGTGTGCTTTTTTATTGTTGATCCAAACAACGTTCGCTCTCTGGAATTAAGTATCCAGTGGATAAAACTTTAACCTTTAACATTGTTTCGTAGCCCAGTTCAGCTCTACACTGTTTTTTAACACAGTGCTGACTATGTTCGCTCATGTACTCTGATTTGTGTGAAACTATATGGAAACTGAATTGCCCTAATGGGATACACAAAATGATGTTTATTATTAATAAAACATTTCTCGACTTTAGCCACACGGAACACAAGCAAAGTGGAGCAACGGACCCACAATGCAATGCTTGATGCTGCTCCATTCAAAGTGAAGGGCAAGCGTTTCAGTCGATGCCTCCACCACGTACGCGTGAGGTGGCCGTGAACTCACAAGCAGAAAGGACGGCCTCTTTGTGGAGTTCTGTGTTTTTGAGATACCTTTCCTAGTTTTACCGTCAGCCTCTGAGACTAAAAATGTTACAGACCTCAGAATATAATTTTAATATGTTTAACACATAGTTTTTACAAAGGTATTTATTTCACTGGCAGCAGTTTGAGACCGTAGAGATTGTGCAATAGACTCCTGGTGCTTTTATTATCATTATTTTAATATTTATTATGAGTATCAGGTGCTTGCAATTTGTGCTTGTAAAGTGTATATGCTGTTCATTTTGAGTGTTCTCTTTTGTCATGTGTTGTTTATATCTCGGAAGACATTATTATATACAAATCGAATCCAAGACACATTTCCCCATGGGGACAATAAAAGTGTCCAGTATTTGAATTGAATTAACATCTCTATGACTGGAAATTCAGAATATAGACCTAATGTGTTCATATGAATTACTTCTAACCATTTTGTGATCAATGAGACTTTGATCAAATGTAATGTCAATGGACAATTAATTGTTGACTTTCAAAATACAAGAGGTTGCGCTTGAAATTTCTTATTGAAGTGTTAAGCCAAAAATCCACTTACAATGTTCAAAAAATGAAAGAGGTAGGACATCCTAAGTTAAGAAATAAATTAATGAGGAGGACAAAATACTCACATTTCTCTAGTTTAGTTTTAGCTTTCAGGAGATACACATCATTCCATTTAATCAACAGCATAACATCCAAAGATCCTTCATTCTGTCATAAACCAGCTGTTGTCTGTCACATGTACTTTTGAACACACATTTTGCCTCTAGTGTCAGCAACACAACTTTTTATTTGTTTATCATACAGTAAATGCTGTGACCATTGTTATCGTTAATTTGGCCTGCTTGTTATTTGGCCAAGTTTCCTTCCTCTCATTATATTTACTGTAGCTTCCCTCTTTTCCTGCCGCTGCTTTACCCATCGCTCCTCACTTCCTGCTCAGTGTCGTCTTGGGTTTGTGGTTCAGCATTTTTGACGTTTCTCTCCTGCAGAGCGATTAATTAGCCATCCACCTGTGAGACTGGTGTAGGTGGCTCATGGCACATCCTTCAGTTTTGTCTTGTCACCCCACTCTCTTTTTTTCCTCTCGTTCACAAACACAGAGTCACTTTCCATTCCCGGTTCCTTCTTTTACATTTTTATTCTTCCAGTCGCAAACTAATTACTCTATTTGTTACTCTCATGAGACGCCGTTGCAGTAATGATGGACTCCGCCTCCTCATTTTGGCCCATATTGGTTCTACATTTGCACACTAAGAGAAAACTAAATCGGATAGATGTCTACGCGGTGCACTCGAGGCTGGCTGTGTTCAGGAGTTGATCTGTATTCGAACCATGAGCGAGCCTGTAAGGGCTTAACATGCTGCATGTACAGAGGATAGAAAGCTGGGTCACCGGAGACTGAAGCTTTAGCCTGTGTTGGTAAAAGGATCAAACTCTCTGCTAGAGGTCGAGACTGAGAAGGATCAAAAATATGTGTTGTTATTTGACACATCGAATTCTGAGTTAGATTTCCATCACATGACCCGAGCAAAGGGAGAATATGGGAGGAAAGGAAAAAATGTTCCTGTATTTTCTTGTTAAGTGGAATGTAGATGTCAGATCCTTGGTTTGAAAGCACTTAGCATTCAAATATACAGCTTTAGATAATTTCATGCTCTTGAAAAAGAAAAAAAAAAACTAAGCTGCAGGAGTTTTTTTTTATTCTCCATAACAAATAGCACTCTATTTTAAACATTCATGTGCTTCCATAAGTGAGTGAAAAAGCAGAGTAAATGCTGTGGGAGGCTGTATTTGAGAGCTGCTGTAAGAGAGACCTGAGCAACAGCCATCAGTTCCGCCGATTAGTTTAAATTGTTCACGCTATATTCGGTCAACATCTCTTAGATGGATCATAGATGTTTTTAGAGCATATTCCACTCTAAATGGATACATGCAGCATAAATCCCTCTGAGAACCACAGGTTGGACCTCGTAAGTAGAAATTGGGGAGAGAACAAGGTGAGAAAAAACCACAGAGGAGGTTTTTGTTCCTCAGTGTGTTATACAGCAAACCTGCAGCATAAGGGGGGGAAATGGTTGTGTTTTTTTCCTGAGCTTCCAAGTCATTTACTTTGCATGAACTGCATGAGGAAAGTTGAAATATTGATGTTATTCCACCTTGGTTTTCACACAGGCACAGCATTCTGCCAACCCAGTGATATAAAACCTACAGTTTAAGAACGTGAAAGTGCAGTCACATGTACGCATCGCGATCACGCTATTGGAGGTCAGCAGGGCCCTCACTCTGTCATGGCTGACGATAAAGTTAGAGTTGCTAACGTAGCTAGAATAATATGGTGATTTTCCATTATACAGTTCTAGCTCGGCTCGACTCTACTCGTTTGTTTTTGCTTTTGGAGAGGTTCCAAGTGAGCTGAGCCGATACTAAAATGTGTTGTCGACTGATTGGCAGAGAGTGTCGTCACTGGAAGAATCATGAGCGCGACGTCCAATGGCCAAACTGTAAATCAGACATAAAAATCCATTTCCAACATTTTGCAAGAAAATTGCAAGAAAAAGGAGTCTGACGTATTTAGCGACAGCACAGCTTAAAAGCCGGCGATCGTGTGCCGAATCACAACCATTTCAGCTGTATTTCAGTTCAGTGACTGTGTCAGAGGAAGTCTGCGCTCCGGTCATGCAGGAAGTACTCAACTAATCTTTTAATTACCTGATTCTAATGATTCAGTACACCGAAAACAACTGCTTTGCTCACGTGGAGGAGGTTCGTTTTAATGGAAAACAACGTGCCTGATACCCAGACTGTGGAGAGTAGAGCCGAGTATTGCTAGAGCTGCAATGGAAAAGCAGTTCTAGTGATGGGATGTTTGCCTGGTCCATCATTGTTGGGTGCACTTTGTGAGGTCAGTTTAGACTGTGTAGTGTGAGCTCAACCCTCTTATTACCATCATGATATCCGCCTGGATTCATTTTGATTTTATGGCGGTAGAATTTTTCAAAAATGTTCAATGAGTGAGTGCCTCTGGCCCTTTTTCAGAGATAACTTTCACTTTCGATATCTGTCAGTATCAATCCATCCATCTTCATCTCCATCTCTATCTACCCATTTATCCTCCATATGAGGGTCACGCTGTGTGCTGTGCCAATCTCGGCTGACATGGGGCGAAAGGCGGAGTACACAGAACACCAGTCCATATTTTTTTTAATTTTCTAGATGCAAAATCCAAGTGGCAACTGGTCATGATGTCCCCATATGAATCTGATTCCTCTTTTGAAGTCTCCAGAATCGCAATTTGGCCTTTGCCATATTGATGTTTTCCAACTGGTAGTTCAGAGGCGTCACCTACTGGACTATACCGACTGTCCATCACGCAACATAAATTACATAATTATGTTCCCTACCATTGACTGAGACCATTAACTCCTTAGAATAATGTTTATTGAAATACTGTAAATTAAGTGAACCAGCGAAGTTGCTCCCTGGTTGCTATTCATCCTCAGGAGAACTGGAAAACTGTGCAAGCTAAAAGTTATTTAATTGGCCAGCACCTGTGCCAACACTTGAGCTCAGCGAAGCAACGCACCCGCAGTATAATTCAGCGAGGCTTGGCGTCTTTCGAAATGAATGAGAAAAGTTTCAGTTGACACTTTCACCGTGTCCGTGTGAGTCGCAGGTAAAAATGTACCCGCATTTTCTGTAAGGGTCAGCTGGTAAAATCATTCCATATCTTCTCCTGTCTCAGAAGTTCAACAAAGTGGCTGCTAGAGATTCACATCAAAGCAGCACAACAACACGAGGATCCTATAACCTTGCCAAAAGCAGTATCGTCCTTTTCTGAACACACACGGTCCACCAAAGTGAGATCCACCGAGCTTCTTGTTAACAACAGACGGCCAGAGTCAGTTTCATTGTGACTCTGACAGCTTTTCTCTTATATCACCTATAGCACAGTACACAGACTTTCCCAGGGAGACAGCAGGAGGATTCACTTCACTGGTTGAGTAATTTAATGATTGCTACCGTGGAGCGAGCAGTGGAGTCTTAATCGGCCTCTGCGCGCGTGTCTGCGTGCGTGCGCTCGTTACCACTTTTGGACCTTTTCTAACATAAACACTGACCTTGTCAGGACTAGTTGTCCTCATGGAGACCAAAACCTGGTCCTAAGAAGGCAGAACCTATTTTTTAAGGTTTTAACTTGGGGGCTTAATTTTGTGGTTAGGGTTGGAGATAGTGCCGGATGTCACTGCGCGTGGTGGTGTGTGACATTGGCAGAACAGAAGGTGCACACCGAATGTGTTCATAATTAATTCATTAAATTGTTAATTTGCTCTTTTGTTTGTTTGGTATCACCCAGCGCACATCATCACCAGAAGGGGAGGAAAGTGATGATGACTTCAGAATGTTTAACTGTGAAGTCATACAGACACAATCATTAAAACATATGCCTGATTTTAGCAAACCTATATTCTGTTACATGGGTTAGTTCAAACCTTTTCAGTTTCATAATTTCCCATGGTTTTGTGGCTTCACTAAATCAAAAATTGAATGATTAGAGAACACATCAAATCCAGTTACTTGTTTTAATGTTGTGCCTGATCGGTGTAAATGTGGATATTTACTCTCATGAAAAATATCCCAGTAACAACCCCTTAGATTTCAATCAAGCAGATCCCATTAGAGCAGAGTGCGGTAAATGTAGCTAAGCGCCACAGTGTGATTGCAGGGATTTGAACAATAATTAGTGATGATTACTGTGTAGTTACACAGGCGACATCGTCGCATCCTGTACTTCAGATCAGGAGACCATGGCTGTTCCCTTTGTTGAATTCTCAACACAATGAAATAAAGATTCTCTGAAATTATTTATATGTTAAATTATCTTTGATCTAAAACTGTTGGCTTAAGATTAATTTATTCCTGCTCTCGTTGTAATTTTATTTTATTTGCGCCAAGACAAATGTGACTTATTATCACTTTTCTGCTCATTCTTATCATTTTATCTCAATATTTTTTTTTCATTTAATGTATTTCAGTGTGTCATATTGTCTTTATTATACTTCCGAGTCTAATACAGTATAAGACCATCTTCCTGCTTCTTTTCTAATGCTAAAAGGAATCAAAACAAACAACGAAAAGGTCATAAATCAGTAACTAGGAAGTTTATGAAGTCTATATCGGATTGTATGTCCATGGCTTAGAGGGAGAAGATTAAAATTGATTGTTAATGGTTAAGTTCTTCGTCCTGTGGCTGCATAGTTGTTATTGATTAGATGCTGTATTCATGCCCAAGGGGGGGCTTGGTTTGACGAGCGATGTATTTTCAAGAATACTAGAAATGTTACCACCAACTATTTTGACATGCACTTAGTCATGCAGTATTGACAGCTTGCAGAAATAAAATTCTCTTGCCTTAAATCAGTAAAAAAATCCTTGTGCGAGCAATCAATACAAACCTGTAGCCGAGCCGTCGCACACTCTTGGGGCACAACTGGGCAGACGGAAAGCACTGGAGTAAAGAGTGAGAATCAAGGCGACAGTGAAATAATCTGAATGGCCTTTTCACAACTGTATCCCGAGAAAGAGCAAACTGTTCCAAAGCTGTGGTGTTTCCAGCGTTTCAGACAAATTGGTCCCCGTCTTGCCAGGAAATAAAGGCCAGAGAAAGTCAGGGAGAACGCATTATCCACAGGCCACCGAGCACATTTAGCAAGTAAATGCCACATAAAAACGGCTCATTCTACGAGTCCCTGTGCCTCTGCCATTTCATTTTAATTCTGATGTGGGGCAGGAGAAAATTTGCCCTTTTTTTCCCTCTCCAGGCATCAGTGGTTGGCAGATTGGTCAGGTGACGGCATGACTGACAGCCTTTAGTGAGGTGGCCCAGCACACTGCCAGACTGCCCAGGGCAACAAAATGTGCTGCTTCAGTCAGGGAATCTAAAGAGGATGTTCACTCGCACTGCTATGTATAACATTGTCTTCCAGCTATTTAAAGGTAAACAAAGTTGTGACATCTACTGGTAAGAATGCAGATTATAACAATAAAGAGCACAACGCTGCTCATGCCTCCCTTTTTCCAAGCACATTAGGGAACTACGGTGGCCTCTAACTACCATAAAGGATGTCATTCACAGTCAACACAAGTAATAGTATTACCTTGTTATTTCCAAGGTAATATTCATGTAATAATTATACCTTCACAGCAGAATATTTGGAAATTATCATATCATAAATGTAGAATTCATCCTCCCCTATGTCCCACACACTTTTTCCATGGTTATTACTTAGTGATATCTCTCACCTCTTCACCGTTGTTATCCTGGTTTTACCGTTAGAGCTGAAGTTTATTTCTTCAGTGTTGTGTACAGACTGTGGCTGCAGTTCTTCCTCACTGTCCTTCCTCTTTCTCCTCCCCTTTGGTGAAGTGACACATGACTGACGCAAGATTGTGTCTGTCTGCTCCGTACTCTCTCTCGCTCTCTTTCACTTGCTCTCCTGTGGTTTGTCGTTTCAGTGCTTTCACAGTGGTACACATGGGAGATGACTCTGGTTACAGTCCTGCCCTAAAACTCTGTGTGTGTCAACATAGAGCTGAGAGAGATGAAGAACAAGCGCAGGAACTGTCATCTTTGGAAGAACTGGGGTCAGAGTAGTTGAAGCAGCAGAGCTGAGGAAGACGTACGAAGGGTTTTAGTAATGTGATGTCACTTGAGCCGTGTTTCCAGCATGGTACGGTTTGGAACGGTAAAGCCCTTGGTAGGCAGGGTGTGAGCTGTGCCGATGGCCACGTTAGCGAGACATGTAGTGTGACGTTCTACTGCTGTGGGTCAGTCGTCACGAGGCAGGTTTGAAGTGATGATTGGTTTTATGTATTATTAATATGATTTGCATTGCTTCAATGTCCCTTTTTGTCGATTAATCATTTGAATTTTTTACACCCGTGCTCCTCCTGGTTGGTTGACGGTCACTTTGCAACACAGGCAACAGGCACACTACATTGTAGTTCAGTTGCAGCAGCAGGACCTAACACTAACACTTCAAAGTAGTTCTGTCTAAACAGTTGACACTTTGTGCAGACATTAAACAGCGTCAACATTTATTTAGAGCAATATTTTGACTCAAGTAAGTCATGATATGGACGTCAGCTCTGTTTCTCGCCTGAGAAAGGTCTATCTGTTTATGCTAACGTTGGATTTTATTCTCCAGTGAACAGTGTATCAAACTGTTTTTGTTGCTTTTTTTTTTGCAGACAGCTGCTGCTGTAAACAGAGCTATGGTGAGTCCCGTCAGATGTAAAACCAAAACAAGTGGCACTTTTCCATTAAACAGTTCTTGCGCGACTCTGCATGGCTTGACTCAGTTTCCTTTGCTTTTCCATTATTGATAGTACCTGCTACCTGGTGGTTATTTTGGTACCTGCTCTGGCGATGTGGACCAGAGATCTGAGTACAGTGGATGGGCTTAATCAGCATTGTGTGCACTCATTTGACAATGATTTGAAAGTAATGTCCATTTTGTTTGTATTTAAATGTTACACACTGCAGTTTTAGACCTCAGTTCCGTGTTACTCTTGAACTTCCTGGACCAGTTTGAGTGGCTTCCTGTCATTAAACATCGCTCTCCTCACAGCACTCCTACCCACTCACTAAACATTTATTGTAGAAAGACAGAGGTTCACGGTGCAGAGAGTGATGGTAATGAAAGAGGTACCGATCTCCCTTTCAGCCAGTGACCATCAAACTGATTTTAAAGCTGGTAATATAAGGTTTAAAACAATTCCATTGTGTTACTAAAGTGGTAGGCCAGATTACTAGAAAAAAAATACTGTAGTTGATTGAATTTCATCCAAGTGGTTAAAATTGTTATGATTTCAGAACACAGCTCTGTGTCCTGGGCTCCTCTCGTGAGACGAACATGAACAGACGGTTATTTCATCCACAACTCAATGCAGTCTCTTAATCTCTGAAACTCTCTGCACATCCTGACATGTTTTATTGCATCTACTCTCTATCGCGTCACCTCTATATTCTCTATTTGGACTCTTTTTTATTATTATTCTTTGCAGCGTAGGCAGTTGTTGCTAGTGTCGCAATCGGCCGACAGAAGGGACACAGATCACACTGTCGTGAAACAGCCAATATAGGAGCCCCCCTGTTTTAATATTAGCAGGGACATTGTGATATCTACTGCATATAGACGACATGCTCTATACTCTGTGTTTTTTGTTTTGCTGTCTTTTTGTCATAGGAGCATTTTCCTGAGCCTGACTGCAAATAATATGTCATATTCAGTGCCGTCTGAAATAGATGTGAAGCTTAGCTCCTTCCCCTCTGCCATTTAATCTTGTCTTGTGTGAAATCTGAGTCACCCTTGCCTCTTTAGATTTCTCTCCTTCACTTTTTTTTTTACTTTGTTTATTTTCTGTCCTTTAATTTTGTCTGTCATTCATTTCTAACCCTCCACTTCTGCCCTTTCATACCTCCTGACAGGCTCCTTCTGCTGCCTTGCTTTGCTCGCTATTCTCTTTTATTTGCTCATTCCTCTTCTTCTTCGTTTCTCCCCGTCTGTTATTCTGTCAGTACCAAGGTCAGCACTCGGGGGAATGCTATCTGCTATTAGATGAAAAACAACTAAATTAGGAGGTCTTTCCTTTTCATATTTGTAGCCCTGCCCTGTTTCTATAATGCTTCAATGCTCTCTTCATTACGTGTCTTTCTTGTTTAACTTATTTAATCCGGCTCGTAATGCATTACGATACAGGGGAAAGGTCTCCTTGTAAAATGCAGTAGTAAAAATGAAAACTTAGCCCCGCAAGAGTATGAAGCGTTTCATTTGTATGAATGAAGATGACTTAAATGTGTCTCAGTGGACATTTAACTTGAAAACTTATGCTTTTACCAATCAGTGTAACTCATTTGTAAGCCGCACTAAAGTGGCTGCTCACCTCAACGTTCTCCAAAAATAGCCCTGTTTTCCATTAACTTATGTTTCAGGTAGCAGCCAGAATACATATGAGCCACCTGATTCGCTGCAGCAAAGTAGCTTCTGCTGCATCATTAGCTGACTTATGATGAAACGCGTCTACCAGTCACTGTTTATACACAAGTGGACTTGTACACCTCTCATTTGGACGCTTTCAGCAGCATCTACTATTATAAGTATTTGTACAAATTTAATCAAGCACATTCCAGCCTGTTTGTTTTCCTTTTGCATTCACCTCAGGAAATATCTCATATACTGTGTACATATATATATGTGTATGTAGAATTATAATCATATTGAGAGGAAAGTTTAATCTCCTTTAGGATTTTACTCAATCCCTGGCTAAATCGTGTCTCTGTTCAATCTCCACATATTATTAGATACTTGTCTTTCAGTTGTGGTCGTGGCTGTATGCGATTGCTGCCGTGACTGTTTGAGTTTGACCTTCAGCTGTGAATTAGTTCTGCCCTGCCCTGGGTCACAGAGGGAGGATTTCACTCATGATTAAAGATTGTTTTACCCACTGTATCCTTTCTCTGTTAAGCCCAGTGTGCATGGTAAGATTTTGGGGGTGAAAGATGCCGTATGTGAAATTTTGTATTGTTAGGGAGGTTCAAAGACGAACTCGTGAAGTGAACACTTCCACACCAGTGATTTTTGTGTGTATCTGGCTACAGTTAATGTTCTGCTGTTTACCACAGACACACGGTAACAATGCAAATTATTATTATTTTTTTTGTATTTTACAGTCTACATGCATCATATTTAACATAAATTAAGATTTGACAGCTTGCTAGGGTTGCCAACTTCCTGATAAGAAAACAAGGAGCACTTATACTGTATACTGTTTACGTATTGCACCCCATCACACACTACACACTTTCACAGTTGAGTCAAAGTTGCAGTTTTGCTGTTTTCAATAGTATTTCTATGTATGTACTTTCTATCAACCAAATATGATATATACATTTTATTATATTTTTGCTATTTTCTTTTCTTCCCCTGACCAGTATCCTCCTGTCTGCCGGCTCTGCGTGGCAACGATACACAGGACTCACAATGAACCGGACAACAGAATGACGAATGACAGGAAGAGGATTTTATTTTACCTCATATATATTGTGCATCTTTCATAAGTCATGGTTTTTGCCCGTTTTTAAAAATAAGGAACAAAGTGCATTCCGTATCTGTTGAACACAAATACAGAACAAATCCTTATTTGCACAGAATGATTGGCAACCCTACTGCTCACATTCATATCCATAAACGTCTTGCATCTTCATGTGACCGCTCTCCCATAGGCACACATATTCCTTTTACATGCATCATCAACAATAATGGAAAATGTCATATCTGTGATCTTTTGAAGCGGGAGACCTGTATGATGAGATGGTCCTTTATTGATCCGTGACATGAGAAATGGAAGCCGTCGCACCAAATTTGTGAGTAAGATTTAGCTCTAGAGGTCCGTAATCTGCTTTGTCAGTGACGTCACTGCTCAGCATACGCACAATGGCAAAACTGGCGACACACACTCTGATGTGACCATTCTCTTGCGTGCATGTTGCATGGCGGCATATATGGATATACACCCGATCTAGGACCACACACTGATAGCGACACAGATCTGATTTGTAAATCTGAGTTGTGCAGTTGTGTCTACGTAGCCCTCAAGAAATCACATCCGAGTCACATCAGTGTAAAACTCGGATATGAGTCACTTCAGGTACTTCTGGTAATCTGAGTGTTGCCAGATTTATTACATTCGCGTTGCACCATGTGATTTATTATGATTTTACGAGATTGCGGAACGCTCACAGTCGGTTGGAGGCATTACTGAGGTGGGAGGTGAGAGAACTTTTGCCCACCCTGGGATTAGAAAAGCAGTTTTCTTTACGTAATGCCATGCACCCCATCTGTAAACGGTTGTAACTGTGCGTGTGCTTCTCTTTTACACGCTGCACATTAAGTGTGCGTGTTAGTTAAACAGTGTAATGTATATACTGTATGTGAATGTAAGTGCGCAGGTGTTGCCCCAGCAAATCAAATCCTCTGGGGAAAAAGTCTGATTTATTTGTGGAGTAGATTCATCTTGTAGATGGCACATCCGCTCCCCTGCCCAGGGCACTGTGCTCGCTCAGAGAGCGTTGGCCCTGTGCTATGCAAACATTATGAGTATGCATATTCAGTGACTGCGTGTGAAAAAAACCCATTAAAAGCCCTCGCCTGACTGCAATAGTGTGTATATTGATACGCAGCAGCTCAGCCCGGCTTGCCTCAAACCTCTCAACGTCGCTGAGATTGAACCTGACACGTCAATATTTGCTAAATATAGAACCAGCAAACCGTAATCCAGCAAATAGTGTGTGTGTGTGTGTGAACTGAGGCTTTAAACCCTCAGGATCTTTTAGTATTAACAAATCATTTTTGAAGGGAAAGCAGCTGCTTCCTCTCGCCTGATATTTCAGTTACACAACAGGCATGTCTCCGTTTTTACATCCACTGATGATTGTCATGTGTGGGAATGCCTGCGTGTGCTTTTGTTTGTTTGCGTGGGGCCGTTTTTTTTGTGTGTGTGTGTGTGTGTGTGTGTGGTGACACGTTTCTCATGCTGTCAAAGCACATTGTGTGTGAGCGATTACCTGTCATTGGAAGCATTGAGCTCTACTTAATTCCCCAGTCACATCACTGCTGCTGCTCTTCCATGGCTCTCCCACTCTGCTTCTCTTTCTAACCCCTGCCAGGTCTCTGTCGGTTTTCTGAGTTCTCTCTATTTGTCATTTTCTATTTTGCCTATGCTAAACCTACAAATCCTACATGAAAGGTGATGTCAAGGTCTTGATGACTGTGGTTTCTTTTATCCGTTTCCTTTATTCAATGGCAAAATTACCAATGTTGGTCCTCATGAAATTGCTGCGAGACCGAGCTGCAGCTTCCACCACTATTGGCCGAGTTTCCACCGAGTGTAACGTATTTTTACATTTCATTTTGGGTACCCTTCCTTTGGGTACCCATGACAGTCAGCTGATCGGGCGACGAAACGGTGTTTCTTCAACAGCCACAGCACTATTTTTATACAAAGCTTGATATCTTGTTGAGACGGCTACAAACTGAGCAGAAAAAACGAGATGCTCCATTGTTATCTGTTGTGTTGTGCTGGATGTTGTATCTCGCTGACACGGCCATCCAGCACAGTGTACACCCCGCCTACCAAATAAAAGGTTCTAAGTCAAAACACAAGCCTGACCGAGAGCATTACTGCTCCAAACTGGCCAAAGGTTGTTGCTGATGACGACGGCTCCATTCACTCGCATTCAATTATAATGGCTTTACTGGCTGAAAGCCAGTTTTACGTTCTCCTTTTTTCCTTTCCAAATAAGCTGATAACGTGGAAAGTCTGTATATAGTAAATTACTAATTGTTAATTGATTTATTCTCATTTCTGTTAATATGCCAGAGTTTGCCAAAAGGTTTTAGTCCATAGTACCCTAATGTCACACTTGGCTCCCCTTTAAAAGGAATACAAAATAAAATCAAATGTTTTCCAATTTTTCATTTTTATGGTTTTCAAGAGTGTGATTTTCCAAATAACCTCATTTCCATTTCTCCTCAGCACTATATGCTGTTTGAGCCTCTTGCTTGTGTTTCGTCTGAGTTATGAGAAAAACCTGCCTCTGCTTTGCTTCTCCAATTAGACATGGATGCAGTATCTGCAGCTAATGGGAAACTGGTGAATTGATTGCAAGGACCACGTCTCGCAGCAACACTATTCCTACAAATCCCTTTCTAATGGCTACTCTAACTAATAATTAGTCTGAATCTCAGTACTGTGTATGTGTTTTTGTGTGTGTGTGTGTGTGTGTGTGTGTGTGAGAGAGTATGGTAATGTTCATTTACCTACTATGTTCATGCAAGTGTGCACACCTGTGTTTCCATGTGCTCCTGAGGCTTTTTAACTGTGCCATCTGTCAAGTCAAGGTTGTGCCAGGTGGTAAGAGAGCTGTCATTAACAATTGGCTGAGTATTTGATTTTGTGAATGATGCGGCCTCTGATGCGCTGTGACATCGTTTTATCAGGGATTTGTGTTATGCAAAGTTAAGGCAGAATGAAGGGTTTCTCTACTCCTTATTGGACCAGCAGACACTCCCTTATTAAAAGATTCAGCTCATAAAATTCAGGCCTTCTTAAGTCTATGATATCTTAATAGTGTGTTTGCTGCTTTTTCTTGCTTTAACTCTGCCTTCTCTTACCCGGAAACTGTAGTTTTTCAATCCAGCAGCAAAGTCCACAGAGAAAAGAAGTCATTTTATGTCACAACACACATGAGTTATTCACCCACTGCTGTCTTCATCAGTTAGTTCAAATATTGTGACTTCAGTGTTGGGAATCCTTCATTTGGAATGACCTAATTGACACAAACTTACCAATCTAGGCAGCAGTAGACCAGCATCTCCTGCATTGTAACAAAGTAAAAAAATGCCGTTTTAGAGGTTTTTTGTAGGAGAGTTGGGGGTTTATAACCCTAAGTTTCCATGTGTCAAAGGCTGCCATGTTCTGAAGATATTGTGGACTTCAGCAGACTTTTATTAAATATCTAAATTCTGTTTTTTCCATCTGTCCCTGCTGGCTACCATGTTGTCAGTAAAAACAAGTGCGTGGCCCTCAGGCGGGTCCACGGAAATGGTATGACAAAGTCAGTGTCAATAATGTGTCAATGCCTCATACAACCACACTTCAAGAAACCTCAACTTTCCGTTTTAAACCTTTGACCTTTCAATATAGGTCCTTTACACTAAACTGGCTGGACGAATTCCAGTTAGTTGCTTCAGTTTGTGTTAGTCCTTTAATCACTGTTTATGTCGTGACTTTCCAAAGCCCCGGACAACGTTGTTGTAAATGTTACTCATTAGACCCGTGTTTTCTCACTGTGACGCATCAAAATGTCTGCATAAAAGCAGGGACGGTTCAAACCTGAGGATGAAGATGAGTCAGTGAATCAGCGTGCAGTGTCTACTGTAGAGGCATTCAAATTCAAATTGCAGTCTTTTCTACTTTCTTTGCATGTAGGTGGGAACATGAAATGCTTTTACTTCTTACACCCCCTGCTTTGGAGAACATGCTGCCTGCTGATGTGACTTTAAAAGTGAAGAATTCTGTTGAAATTGAGACATCCTTGCTACAGTAATTGGCTACAAAGTAAGTTCATAGCCACTGTAAGCTTCTTTACTGTAATTTTTAGTGTAGTGTAATGTTTGTTTAATGTGATTTTACCATACTACTTTTGAGGTGTTTGCGCAGGTTACATTTCAAATTGAAGTATATATACATGTATGGAGTGATTTCGGCCACTGATGCATTTTTTTGTCATTTTTCATGCAAACTGTTTGAGTAATATCAATTTATAGAGGCCTACATTTGAATTAAAGTTATTATGTAACTGGTGCCCCTGAACAATTATGGTGTTAAAATGATGTTACATTGCATTTGGTGATGATGGCAATGCTCTTGATAGCAGTGGGAATGGTTTTACAGATGGGTATTTTCTTCTGATACTGGATGCTGGATTTTGGACTCTTTTTTTTTTTTGATTGCCCAATCTGTTGGTTTTGTTACATAAAACTTGGCAACCCACACTGCACTGTTTGCTGCTTTCCAGTTATGTCACTGTTGAGAGCACTAACCAATTGGCAGGAAGCCATTGAATCTCTGTATGTATGTGGGAAATGTAGTCACCTGCGGGCTTTCCTTTGTCCGATTCTTAAGTTCACATCCAATAACGGCATAACTGCTGAGCTTGGTCGAGTTTTTAATTACATTTTCATGTTGTACCAACTGTGAATTTTGATTGATACTATAGAGCTCCAGACATCACATGACTCCGTTTGTTTACTCCGCCATGGTGACAGGAAAAGCTTCTGCAAAAATTAACCACTTTTAGTTTTTTTTGGCCACCCGAGTTCACTGCACAAATAAATCCACAGAAAGCAAGCACAGAAGTTGTCAGACTGAATACGTCTGACCGTTATAATGCTCCCGGGTGCTTTTCACCAGTATGGAAACGGTTGGAGCAGACTTTCCTCCACACCTGCAGTAACCCTGACAACTTCGACTTTGGCTCATCCTACTCTGGAGAGCACTTAGATATTGCAGTAAAAGTCCGTCTTCCTTGAGCACTTTGAGATTGGTTTTATGGCTGTGACCCACCTTTGCGACCTCTTAGGAGCTTTAGGCATCTGATTAAATATTCCTCCTGCTTTGTTGTCGCTGTCTATTTTGGCATCCCACAGCTGAACAACTATCTATCAGTTTTTTATCAATACAGCCAGCAAGATGACTTGCCTGACATGTTGCCTGGTATACATGCAAGGTTATATCTAGTGCCGCTTCCAGCCAAAATGGCGTTTGTTTGGATTACGACCATTGCATGATGGGATTGTGTGACAGTCGTTGATTGTGATACAAATTAGATTGAACATGGCAAGAAAGACGCTGACGCCATACGGTTTCTCGCAATAGTGCAGTTTATATGTTGTCTCCTACTTCCGGGTCAAGGACCGGGGAGGAAATTTTGGTGCATGTGCAGAACAACAAGTCCGACTCCAGTCTGACTATGCGTATACAAGCAGGATAATCCGGCTATGAATCGCATTATCCAGGTATGCTAGTCCGACTAAGACTAGCTAGATTTTAGTCAGACTAACGTGTTAACATGACAAAACCAAAATCATTGTTTGACTACACTCGGACTTTTAACATGCATGTAAACTGCAGGTTATATACATCTATGATTTAGCACAGTGCCGCTTCCTGCCAATATGGCGTTTGTCTGGATTACGACCGTTGCATGGTGGGATTGCGTGACATCGGCTTCCTGAGCTCCATACAGTGACGGCTGTGTGCATGTGGACCAAAACCCCACGATCCTGCTCTTCAGTCCGTGTGGCTGACAGACGTGGTGCGAGCTCCAGTGAAGCATCTGTGTTTGATGATTACTCTGCACTGTGGGAGGAAGCAGCTGGATGCTGGAGACAGCTTGGCTCTGTTCCACAGGAGGCACAAGGAGAAAGAGTCCAATGACAATTCTGTTCGAGGCTAGACAAAAGCTAAAAAATTGGCATGAATTAAATCTTTAGGGAATTTGTTCAATAAACAATGGTCACATTATTTAGATATTGATCTCATCTTATTTATTGTGTTTTTAAAATACCTTTTTTTTTTTTTTGGAATACAATGAAACCTCTCAACCAAGCTGTCCGTCATCATTAGCTAACACACATACAACAAAATGCCAGCCAGCATGTGAGGACAGATGTAAGCCTCACGGCAGACGTTTGCATCCAGACAATGGACAGAGAATCTATTTGCATTCCCATGTGTTGACTGGGGACATGGATCACCTATATTAAAGTGACGGCACTTCACTAGTTTATACTAGTATCGACCGCGCTGAGTAAATGCCAATCTTAAGTAGGAAGACGCACAGAGCAGGAGGCTTTCTAGACGGCCGAGCACATTAGTTACAGTATTCGCTCGTGTTTCAATCAATAGAGCAGCGAGACTGTTGTAGCTGTGTGGTTTACAAATTAGATTCATGCTCAAATTGGAGGTGCATATACAGCAATTATATAAATGAATGCCTGGGATTTAAAAAAAAAAATCATGTAGTGCTTGGATCAGATAAAAAAAAAAGGGGTTTTAAAATGAAGGAACTCCGTGAGTAGTGTCTTCATTATATTTAACCATGAGGTCAGGGTTAGTTGTTGTGGGTTAGGGTTAGTTGTGACACTGGTGGGATGTACACACCCCATGGTGGAAACACAACCCAGACTGTACCGTGTATCAAGATATGATTTTTATTTCTAGTCCCCGAACAGTTTATTTTATTGTACGTACACAGTGCAGAAGGTTACACACGTGCATGAAAACACCAGTGGTCAGTGATGTGCTTCATTGATCGACATGTTTGGTCGTTTATCCACATCTCAGGTGCAGCTTCATGCCTGAATGCTTCTGTATGTGGAGGTATGGTTTTGATAACCTGCATCTACTCTGCAAACATCCATTTGTCCTCATTAGAGTCGTCACGCTTCACTTCGCCACTAAACCTATACCCATTGTGTGTCCTTAATAGTCGGTCTGAATACCACAGTGATTGTCATTATCTTCTTTGTCAGCTCTCTTCAGCTTTGTTTACCCATCTGTTTGTATCACGGTCATCAGGAAACACTTATGTGGGATTGCTGCTTCTCTTTGAATGGTTCATTTTTACAGACTGGTACTTTTTATCCAAGGGTTTACAAAAAAAATCCTCCTCTGAAAAGGTGTTTGTTATTTTGACTATAACCAATTATTACCTTCAGCAAGGAGCTTATGTCTTGTGTCTTTGAGCATCATGACTCAAAAAGTTAAGAATGGATTCTGATAAACATTTCTGTTGATGCAGGGTAAGAATACTCTTAGATTTTCAGTGCTTTTTGCCCTAGTTACAGTTAGTTACAATACAAATGTATCAAACAGTGGTTTGAGTCTGTCAAGTTCTGCTGGAGAAGTTCAAGAGCGTCAGCCCTCGTTAGCCCAAGACGAAACACTGGCTGCTGACACTACGTTAAATATGTTCATGAACGGCGTAATGGTTCATATCCTCATTTAAGAGATGTTTCTTACGGCAACTGATAATGGTTTCATAGCTCTTGATGTGCGTTGAGGGAAGGAAAGTAAATGGTCTGTATTTATAGATCACTTTTCTAGTCTTGATGACCACCCAAAGCTGCTTTACACTACAGTTTTGCCATTCACCCATTCACTCACACTTTCTTACATCAATGTGCAGCACGTTTTCTATCACTCATCTTTTATACCCATTCACATGCTGCGGGCACAGCCGTCAGAGCAACGTGGAGTTAAGTGTCTTACCCAAGGACACATCGGCATGTAGACTAGACAGGTCATCTTCTAAACTTTGGCAAGACACTCAATCTAAATCTCAATTGCTCTTGGTGGCCGTGTCAACAGCTGTAGATGTGCTGCAGAACTGTAGTGTTGGTGCTTTGCTTGGTTGTCAAGGCTAGAACTACCATTACATTTCAGTTGATGGACTAATTGACTAGTTCATTGCAGACGTACAGTAGGTGACTTATCTACAATTACTTTAAACCACACACACACACACACACACACACATGTGCAAGCTCAGCTGATCTCTCTCTTGATTTCTTATCTGCACCACTTCAAAAACAAACCAAAAAACAATTTCTGTTTCTCTGCCCCATTAAAGGGCACCCTGACCTATGCCTGACTTCTTTATCTACCATGCTCTTCCCTGCTCGGAGCTGTGTGTATGTGTGTGTGTCTGTCTGTGTGTGTGTGTGTGTGTGTGTGTGTGTGTGTGTGTGTGTGTGTGTGTGTGTGTCTGTGTGTGTGTGTGTGTGTGTGTGTGTGTGTGTGTGTGTGAAACTCCTTTTTCATCAGACCTTATCCACTTCCACATCTCAGTTTGAGCCGCGGAGACTTCTCTGCGTTTACTTACACATGTGAGCGCTCTCCTAAACGCGACCTTCAGTCTGGGGTTCATTCTCATTTCGTGGCTGATCGTGAGTTGTCTCAGTTCGAGCTCGAGCCACGCGTCTGTACCCTAACTTGCGTCCACATCAGCGCTCATTACTCGCAGTGTTCAGAAGAGTGTTGTGAAGAGGCTCGTCCCCACTGAGAGAGTGAAAAGCCGCAGCCAAGATTAGCAGTAAGAGCTTTTCTTGACAATGAAGTGTCGTGAATAAAGCAGAGGCTAATCCTTCCTTCACAGCTGTTGGCTAGATGGCCATTTATGGGAGGTTTGGTGGTTGTGTTCTGTTTCCATCGCCTCTGTTAATCCGCAGCAGGCAGCTGAAGTGGTTGATGAGACGCTTCAGCACTTCTCAGTACACACACAAACAAAACAGCACATTGGCACCCGAGCTCAGCCTGAGCAAAACACGCTGAGCATTGAAAGGCTTTTTCATTTTTCGGTGTGTGTGTGTGTCTATATATATTTATATTGTGTGTACCGTACGCACACATGAAGCAATAACATCCTCCAGTCTGAGTCACAGGGTGGAAATTAAAGCTCGGGATGATCCCTTCTTCAATAAGCGAACGCTTCGTTTTGACAGATCATTAACGAGACATTATCTTTCATTAGGCGCCTCTGTATTACTTATTCAACACCCATAGGACACACATGCACATGCACAAATGGAGGCAAACACACAGATAACCCCTGAAACACACACCATTCTAAACCCAGCAGTGATTAGACACAGTAAATTAGAATCGCTGAGTTCATACCTGTGTTGCCTGATTTGAATCTCATGAATGTCCACTGGACATTCTTCATGTCGCTTGCCGTGGTTAGACTTAGGCCACGCCCAGACGGAAACGGCACGAAACTTAAATGATCTTTTTCTTTGCCGTTTTTAAAAAGTTCCCCGCAAACACGGCATCGTTTCAGGAAATATCTCCGTCCACACGGAAGCCCGACTCTAAACGCTGTAGCACATATCCCAGCACTGTAGTCACCAAAAAACAGAGGAGGACGTTGTGAACATTAGATATAACAACAGAAACGGAGACCGACTAAAACGAGCCAGAGGAAAGAAAGGAAAATGATGTCTGTTTGTTTAAGTTTACGGTTCGTACCGTTTCCGTGTGCATCTTTAGTGATTTTTATCAACTAGCAACAACAACTTCCTGTCATAAACCTAAATACTTATACCGCAAGAGTAAGATCCATCTAACTGTATTTACTGACACACAAACACACTGTTTTTGTTTAGTCAAGTAAAAATTCAACACTTTTTTTCACCCCTGTGTGGGAAATATCTAAAAACAGGACGTGTTCTGGTGATATCTAGCGTCTTTTCAGGCTGACTTTAGTTTCTTTTCATTGACAGTAGTTGGTAACACTGTCAAACAATCGCCAAACACAAGACAATGAACCACAGTGCGCGCAAGAGAGGCGGGAAAATGTCCTGAAGTAGGGTATTTGCGGTCTACACGGAAACGCAAGGCCAGCATTTTGAGATTTTCCCCTAAAACGCCGTCTCCGTGTGGACGGCCTCTTATTTGTACATACAATGAAGTGGAATTGCTGTCGCTCCCATTCATCTCTTTCATTCCCCACTGGTATCATAGCTCACTGATCACGCAGCCACTTTACAGATGGTCAGAGTAATTACACTGACAATGAGTTCGACAGGAGAGCAGAGCAGGCGGTGCTGTAAAGAGGATCCTGATTTAACAAAAAAAAAAAAAACCCACCGAGGAGCATTATGAGAGGGAATCATCACATCAGGTACCTGCTGCTCTGGCCTCTCACAGTGGAGAGGGGGAATGAGCTCCGACAGCGTCACGGGTACAACTTTTTGTTCGGCAGCATGAAAACAACCCTCTGGCGACATTAATGGGACAACACATTTCAGAGTAGAGGCTGAGGCGGTTTCCGGCCCACCAGACTCCATCCATCTGTCTGCTCAGTGCATTGGCACTTTTCTGTTTGCTCTCTCAATCATATCCTCCATCTACCCACAAGCCCCTGCTTTCCATTTATCTTCCTTAGCCGCTTCACTCTGCTCGCACCTATAAAACCCGTACACCTGCTTCATTCATGCACACCCCGGCGATCTATCAGAGGGCGACTTTATGGCCCCCGCCCCCACTGATGGCTATTTAGCTGTCCTTCCCCCACCCATGATAATATGTTATTTTAAGTATTTGTCCAAACACGCTCGCACTGTTTACTCCGATGACGCACCAATGACAAACGGGTATGGTTTACGGCAAGGCAATTTATTGTGCCAACAGATCAATGACGCATCGGGGAAATGGGAAGTGATAATGAGATCGCTGTGAAAGAATATTGAATAGAGATGAGGGATGTGACGAGATTATGAGATAAATGGTGTCCAACATCATGTTTTTCCACGTGTAACTGCGTATAACTGATAATACGGCGAAAATGGTCTCCAACAGGTTTAATTCAACCTCGCTATCTATTCTCTCTCTCTCTCACGCTCACAGACTCGACTGACTTGCAGGGGCATGTGGATGATTCTAACTGGATTCTGTGTGCTTGGTTGCTGTCACCGCTTCGGTACACAAGCTCAGGTTGCAGTGCCCTGATGAAAGGGCACACACACACACACACACACAGACACACACACACAGCTGTACTAGTGCTCACACAATGCCCATTTGAAAATCAATTGGTGAACCTCCTGGGAACACACTGGGAGACGATAATAAAGTGAGGTTTATATCTTTCCAATCTCATGGCTTTGATTGTCATGGTGCTGTGATGACTAAAGTGAGCACAACACAATCAGCAGAGTCAGGATTTTGTAGTTTGTAGCGTGAAACGCAGCCTCTTTGTCTGATATATAGCACTTTTCATTACTCTGTGTTTACGCACAATGTAACGCTCTAACAAGAGCAATAGAGGTTGAAGTACCTGCATGGTGTTCCCTTCCTGTATGGAGACATACTGTAGTATTTAATACTTAAAAAAACAAAACAAACAAACAAACAGCATAGAGACCTAAAATATCAAAAAACTAATATTAGTGACTAATTCATTTATGAACAATTATGCATGTATTTGTGGTTGTCCTGACAGTATCTGCTGTACTTAGGACTCCCCAAATCCCAAAATCAGGAGAAGAGCTTCAAAAGGCTTGTGGTAAAAGCCTTAAATAATTTATAGAATATATTTTAGGGAGACGTGGTGGTTATGTATGATGACAAAGCAGTAGCAGAACTTTATGATGTCCCACTTCCTTGATTTTAAGTCTTTCATGTCTAGACTAGGGCTGGGCAATAATTCAATAGTGTATATTTCCATAAAAGGTTCATTAATACAAATATAACTTAGGCTCTCTGTCTTGACATAATGTTTATGCTTTGTGAAAACACAGCTTGAGAACAAACAACGGATACCGATATTAGATATTTTAGACCATTTATGAACGTATATAGCTGTTACCAGCACATTTGAAAGAATAATTCACCAACTGTGTAAAAAACATCATTTTTCCAAAAAGAAGAAATAAACAGCTCAAACATGACTCAGCTAAAATGCCTTTTCTGGTTTAATTTACATTTTTACAGTCTGTGCATAGTGAAGCATGCGATATATATGATTTATGGATAGTATTTTACATTTGTACCTGTCTGGTATCACATCCAAGTGTGACATTTTATCAAACATTGTATTGATATCAACTGATTTGAACATTTTGTGCTATGATAGGTTTTTGGCCACGTCCTCCAGACTGTGTTTCACTGACAGATACGGCACATGGCAGAGATTATGTAAACATCAGTCGAGGAACCATCATGTAGGTCACCTCCACATGATGCGCTCCAGTTTGTTACGAGTGTGTGAATCTGTTTGTGTACCTTTTCCACAGAGATGACTCCCCTGTCTGGACGGAGAGGACAGCGTCTGGAACGGACACCACAAGGACGCGGCAGGACTAAGGAAGATGGCGAGAACGGGCACAAGCAACGGTAAGAGGAAATGAAAAAGGAAAAAGTGAAAGCAAGTGAGTCAGAGAAAGGAAAAAAAAGTATGCACTTTACACTCATGAGTAATTCATACGGCTTTTTTGTTAGCCAGTAAACATAAAGAGATGCAACATTATTCAGCTGCTCTCAGTTGTGCACTAAACCTAAACCATGAGCTGTATGGAGTGTGGCGAGAAGAGAGGTTATAATACTTGGACTCCCACGCTGTCACCAACTGAGTACCCAGTGTGTGTGTCTCTGTATGTGTGTGTGTGTGCCAGCCACTCTGCCACACAAGGTGCTGTCCCTCAGGCAAAAGGTGACGTCGGCAGCCGCAGCCCAGCTGACATCTGTCAACATCTATCACAGGTTTTAAAGGCTCGCTGAGACAGCAAACGGACCTGAGGGTCAGTGGTTACGTTATTCCTCTTTTCCCGCATGGGTGGTGGCATCGGGGGAATAAAATAAACACAATCACAGTCAAGTGTGATTATGGGTGGGGAAAAGAAATCTGACACCGATTCGGTCTGTGTTTCCTCAAGGTTATTTTGTCGGCTCATCCGTCTCTGGCATATGGAGGAGGTAGAGGTTTGAGAAAGATGGAGATACATGGAGATGTAAGTGAAAGTGGGTGGAGACAGAGGAGGAGAGGGGACCTTTTCATTGCAGCAGACTTGGACGTCGTGAGTTAAAGATGCATAAATATGCTGCATTAACCACCTGTTAACACTATGTTTCTGAGAGTGCTAGGGTCAGGATATCCTCAACACAGCTTCCCATGTCATAATGATGAGTTCACATATAATCATAGTCATGTGACTTGCCTCACGTCTGACTTAAGTTGCAAATTTGAGGACATGAAACTTGACTTGATTATTTACAAACCTGGCAACCCAATGATGCTTTTGTGTTTTTAACTAAAGCTAGTGATGAATTGCAATGAAAACATGAGCAGATTTTTCTTTCTCTTCTCTTCTGGTTAATGTTTACATATGGATTATTCATCCATATGCAACTTTTCACTCTAATAAGCCTCATCTCTCCTAATTTATTCAAACAAAATGTTCAAAATAACTCTTTTTTTTAGCACATTTAAATGTAGAATATGTGGGAAATCATCCTCATTTTCTATACCCATATGACTTCTATATCCGTATAACTTGCTTTATTCTCGCAAGGAAGACTTCAGACTTGCTTGAAACTTGAAGGTTAAGACTTGTGACTTGCATATGTGTGACCTACTCCCATCTCTGACAATGAGTAATGTGCCACGTGACAGAAAGTAGTTCAAAGCATCTAGCACAAGATGACTCTCTCTTTTATTACTGAAGAAAGGCCTCCTTCTCTTGACTTGATGAACACATACAGTAATGCTACACCATGATGGCACGTATAAACTGTTAATATCAAGGGAATGGCAAGACAAGATGGAAACTCTAATTGTTTTAAAATGATGAGTATGTAGCTTGGAGCAGAACTGCTTCTGTGTTGATTTGGACTGTGTAGTTTATAGATCTAGAGGACATTTTACAACCTGAGTATATAAACAAAATTAAACATAAAAAACTCTGTGACTTCAGCTGTTTTTGTGCAATTTCTAGGGTGATTTGTGTGTGTAGGTTCATCTGTGTTTGCCGTGCTTTCGAGTCTGATTCTCATTCGACGTCATCAATCACTCTCTTGGCCTGTATTGGCTGTGTGACAGAGGCCACGCTGACAGCTCTGTGCTGTAAGGTCGGTGGCAGCGGTGAATAATGAGAGCAAGTGTCATTGAGACATTTGAAGTGCTTTTTAATACTGCTTAACCAGGAGGATTTCCTCTCCTCCCTTTCTTTGAGAACTTCAGGAATTTGAAATACAATCAGTGGCTGCTTTTCTCAAGTTAATCCGATTTATTTTCCCCTTTGCTGAGGTGTCGAATTGTTCTGGGAGATGATCTTTATGACTCTTCCCCCCCGTAATCCTACAGAAGTTGTGAATATTATGTGTCATGTCTGAGGAGAAAAGTCTGCTTTGTTTAGCTGTTGCAGCACAGTGTGTGACTCATTCTGGTTGGCATCGCTACGATTTGAGCACATACACATGAACAGCCTGTTTTAGGGATCCCGGAGTTTTGTGCCATTAATATTCATGGTGGAGTTTTGCCAAGGACAGGGGACATAACCTTGGGGTTGCTGTCACAGCCTGAGGGTACATCTCACTAGTTTAATGAGAGAACCCCCGCTCCCCCTCCTTTTTGTCTTCCCTTGCTTTCACATTTGGGCTTTTATCAATTACTTGCAGACACCAACACAACATGTATGTCCATGCGTCTGTTTGAGCTTTTAAGTAGGTGTGAATAATCCAGTTAGAAGGTGGTGAAGGTTTATTGGTAGAATGGAATTAAAAAGCTAATTCTGGCTTGATTTTAACATGTCCAAGTTGGAATGTGCTGCTGCCCTCACTGTACATTAACCAGCGGTTTTTAGTATGGTATCTTGAGTATATAGTCAAGTAAGACGTTACATCAGGGTGAAAGAAATGTCAGCTCCAGGTCCTCCTGCTGTCCACATTATCCTGATGTTTTGCAGCATGAGATTGAAGGATTGAAATTTTCATTGGAAAAAAATCCAGGTAGAAATGGAGACTTTTAACCTTACCTTACCTTACCTGTCATTTAACCATTGAGCTACCCCACCCCAACCTTTAACCCTTTACATGACACTCATTGAAATGCTTGAAATGGATTATCAGAGGATATAGAAGTGTTACTTTTTTGTGTAGAAAATCAAGGTCCATAAAGGTACCATATATGGAATGTACAAGAAAGACACAAATAAAGTGAAAGGAACATTATTTTACAGTGTATTTTATTTTACATTGATTTTGTCATTGATTTCACCACCTAAATACCATAATTAGTTGAGATGAGATATAACCATAGATGCAGGAGAAGCCGCATGACCGTACTTTTTGCCCTTATGAACTGCTTCGGAACTGTTTTACATGTCTGCGGAAGTTACCAATTATAGTCCTTTGCCATTGTTTATTACCAGCCACAACACAGTTATCAGCTGTGAATGAAACATGCCATTAACACATAAGGCTCATTTATACTCCACGCAAAAGACAGAGACAGATGGAATCTTTCATTCATTCTTTGCTTTCATTTCAACATGTCTCTCACCGTCAACAAAAGCCTCAACTCTGTATATTTTGTTACAGTAGTGGAGCTGTAGGAAATGAGCTTTGTTTCGAGCAGAAGCATGAAAAGAATGTTCTTGTTCCTGATGTTGCCTGGTGTTGAAAACATGGGTATAAACATCACGTAGGAAAGAAAGCAACAACAGACCTTGCTCCCCAGCTGGCTTCACGTCTGGGATCTGTCATGCTGTTATAACTTACAAGAAGGTCGTCTGTGGGTCACCGTGCGGCTTCGACGTGTGCGCGTCCACGTGTTTGTCTTGGGGAGCCCATGCATCTATAACCTGCAGGCACAGAGAGCCCCCCCCCCCCGCCCCCCCATCAATGACTTGCTGATTCACTTCATTTTGGCCCCCAAAACACTAAATCCCCTCTAACTCACCATGCATCGATCTCCCCACTTCCCCTATCTTTCATTCTTGCACACTCCTCCTCAGCTTCATTTAGAATCCACTGCTCCCTGTCTCCTTTCATTTACCGCACACAGAAATCCAATCCCCACCCAATCGTCTGTATCTGTGAAATATTTTGTTGGTATTAGATGACAGAAAAAAAGGAGGGCTGGAGATTATTGTGGGCCTCCCTCTGTTTACTGGTGGTGTGCAGGATTCCAATGAGGCTTAGCAGTGGGAAGAGTCATCTCCTCCTGACCTTAACTCTTTCAGTCATTATACTACATGGAAATATGTAGACGATCACAGATAAAGCAACCGTGTTATGATAAGGAGACAAGCAGTTAGGCTGTGTATATCAGGACTGCTGCTTCTAAAATCGAGTAAGCAGAACCTACAGGGAACATTAAGGGCTCTGGATTCTGACTCTGCACACAAACTGACACAAAGTGCAGCTGTCATTTTTCCCATCGGGCACATGGAGCAAGTCCAACAGGTGCATTTACTGTGATATATTTTCATATTTATAGATTGGTATAGTGATTTAACGTGCACAGTTTTATTTACCACTGGAGTATTTGTATATACTGGAGGTACGATTTTTTTTAATAAAAAGTTTAGATTTCATTCTACTCTTGAATAAACTTGCCGTAATAGAACTGTTTCACAGAAGATATTTCGTGACATGAAATAGTAGGACTAACACAGGGTTTATCAATGACATAAGCCACGGTCATGCTGTCGCTCAAGTGTTACACTAATGGCGTGTTTTCCACTAGCATGACTCTACTCGTCTCTGCACGGCACGGTTATTTTTCTTTTCCATTAGTGATTGTACCTGGTACTTTTTTTTTGTATCTGCTCAGGCGAGGTTCCGAGCGTGACGTTAAGACTGCCGTGCACTGATTGGTCAGAGTGTCGTCACAGGAAAAAGTACAAGAATCAAAGCGAACAATGCCGAACTGTAGATCAGTTAAAACAACTTAACAATCCTGAAAACATGGGTAAATCTCCACCATTTAGCATGGAAATTGCATCTAAAATTGCGTCATTTTAAATGAGGAGTCTGGTGTATTTAGTAACAGCACTGTCCAGCACGGTCCAGTGACTGCGTCTAACGGAGTGCTCATGCAGGAAGAACTGAACAAATAATTTTAATTAACTGATTCTAATGATTCAGTTCACTGAAAACAACTGCTTTACATGTCACTGGTCCGTCTGTGTCCCATATAATACAAAGTCACGGCAGTTTCATGCAGCCGTGCTGTGATGACCCCGCCCCCGTTGAGGAGGTACTATATTGTAATGAAGACCAACCAAACCATGTAGATGCGAGCTGAGCTGGGACCATGTAGTGGAAAAACAGCATCAATACTGGAGAAAGTCCCTCAAAAATGTGTTATTTTAAAAGCACATATACAGTATGTGATTGGGAAATTATAATATGTGTGTGCATTTGTGTGTGTGTGTGTGTTCTGTTGACATGTTTGAAATAAATGAGGTGTGGTCATGTGCAGCGATGACTCATTTCTATCTCGAGGCAGTAGAAAGCAGATTTCGTGACCGAGATGATAAAGGCGTCATGTTGTGGTGTGTGAGAAGTTGAAATGACCAAACAGAGCTGGCCTAAGGTACCGAGTTATTTGTGTATCTCACTGTGTCGTTAATGCTGGCAAACACAGCAAATTCACCCAGGGGGAATCATAGTGAGTCACCCCGTGTCTGCGGGTCTCCTCGCATGAAAGGTAAACACACAGGATCATACATTTAAAATGTGACTATGAATAGTTCAATAAAAGCAGTGACTTTAACATGACACTCCAAACATGAATAGCTCGGGAATGACGAGGTAACTCATCATTAATTAGCTAAAGCAAAGGTCAAGTGCAGGATTTGGAGGACGTGTGTTCTTTATTTCACATAAAAGTCAAGTCAATTTTATACGGCCCAACATCACAAACACAACTTGCCTTGTAGGGCTTTACAGTCTGAGTGTCCTCTGTCCTTAGACCCTCACATCGAGTGAGGAAAAACTTCCACAAAAACCCTTGTACAGAGAAAAAAATGGGGGGGGGGGGGGGGACCCAGGAAGAGCCACAGAGGAGGGATCCCTCTTCACATGTACATGTTCAGCAGATTACAAACAAAACATCACATTTACAAAGAGAGGAAAGAGGAGACGCTAGAGCATTTCATGAATCAATAACATTAATAACAATTATCATCATCACTATTATCTTGCCTTTAAAAAAGGGAAATCCCTGCACGTGTAACATGAAATATAAGTTAGAAACACACACATACAGTACACTTGATTATATTCTCTCAAACTCCAGCTAATGTCTTTGTTAAGTAATCAAATGATAACAGGGAGGTCACTGCTACACATGTAGACAGACATGACTGGACTACTGAAAGACTTGAATGGGGATTTCAGGCAGTCCCGTCTCATGACACACAACCTTTCAGAGATGTGTCTGATCCAGAGGTCAGATGTGTCCCTAAGGGACAGAATGAATGGCTGAACAGAGAAGTGAATCCATGTCAACCAGTGCACCAGGACATTCCCATAGTTTGGGAACCACATATGGGTCATTGGACTTTTATTTTTTTATTTTTTCAAATACATTTGCTTGATTTTTAAAGCTTTTCACTTGAAGCTGCAGTACAGTTTTTTTGTTTGTTTTTATTGATATTATTCTGCCTGGGTGTGGGATTCCACAACAGAGATGATGTGTCCTTCGCCAGAAAATGCACTTTGTGAAGCAATACTATCAGACCTTAATGAGAGAGATTTTGGGCGGGTACAAGAAGCTCTTTTCCCCCCCATCAAACTGCTGATCAACTGGGTGTTTTGAGCAGAAGTAGAACTGACTTCTGAATGTTTTCGTGTGCACCTCTTTGTGTTCTCAGTCATGCTCCATACAGTCTTAGATCCTGTTGCCGGGTGAAATGAGATCCAAACACACGCTAGACTAGATAGTATAATAATCAGCATTGCGTGCAATCATCCGACAAGCTTGAATGTAAAAGCGAAGCACTACAGTTTTAATATTCATGTGTAATGATGTAAAATACAGGCTTTCTGCATGGAGTTTGCACGTTGTCCCTGTGTGCGTCATCACAGCACGGCTGCATGAAACTGTTGTTGTCAGTGCACTGAAACATTAGACTCAGTTAATTACAGAGATTTGTTCACAGAATTATGACGGAAATAGCTAAATACACCAGACTCCCCTGTTAAATATTGTGATTCAAGACATTTCTGTGCTAAATGTTGGAGATGAACGCACGTTTTCCGGATTTTTAAGTCTTTTAAATTGATTTACAGTTGCATGCTATCGTCTCACGATCAAGTGTTAGAAGATGGATGAATTAATGAGGTTTTAAAAACATGCATATCATGAAGTTGTGGTTAATTTACCAATCAGATAAATATGGGAAACACTGCACTAGAGTTTGGACCTCAATTATTTTACCATTGGTCAAAAAGGCATTTAAATGGGGAAAATGATAATAATAATAATAATAATAATAACATCTCTGCACAGCAACAGACTGACAAACACAACTGTTCATGCCTGAAATAAATACACAGACGGATGCGCAGAAGAGTCGTGAGCATTATTGATGCAAACCCTGACATGCTGTTGAAAAATATGGCATCAAAGACAGATTGCCGGGCAGATTGTGACCAAATGTCATGATGTAAGCATGCACCAGTGAGAGAGAAAGAGAAAGAGAGGGGGGAAGAAAAGCAAGGAAAACGGGAAAGATACAAGGCTTCCCAGTGCCAGTGAGTATTTATAGATCAGATGTAGTCAGAACCTCTGCCTGGCAGCACCAGTGTGCTCCTTGTTGCTCCTGCTGATGTCTCTGTACACATGTGACACGGCTCTCGGGCTCCGTGGAGAACATTAGGAGAGGATGTGATGGCGATATTACTGGTGGGGAGGAATTCTGATGGTTGTCTGAGCGAGACAGAGACTGCATGAATGAAATTGGGTTCTAATATGAGTGCAGTTAAGGGATTTAGGGTTTTTAAAGCACTTTATAAAGCTGAAATTGGAGAATGTTGATTTTTGTCTGCCTGTTTATCGAATCTGTTAATGGAGTGGAGATAAAGGAGTGCGTTATTAATGTGTTTCTTTCTGAAACTCTGTGTTTTGTCTTTGTGCTGCTGCTTATCTTGTTCAGGTCTCACCTGAAAAACAGATTCTCAGTCTAAACGCAAGAAACCTCCATGTTTTTCTTTCTTTCTTTCTTTCTGGAAATGTAGGTCATGGCCTAAGGAAGAAATGATTACACTTCTGTGATGGGATGGAAACACTTTTCTTGAAACCTTGACTTGAGGTTTTATGCTTTTCGTGTGCTGCTGGTGATCTGGTTTTGTAATATTGTGAATTCTTTGTTCAACTCTCATTTGAAACGGAGCATGGTTAGATTAGGTAAAATAAAAATACATAAATTGTTCATTTGACGACTGTCATAATCTCAGATATCAGATTTAAATCTCACAATTATGACTTTTATCTCCAATTCTGACTTTAACCTCAGAGTTCTGACTTTTATCTCATACTTAATCTCAGAATTCTGATGTTAATCTAGAATGTGGCTCTAATACTCTTCCGTAATAATCCACAATCAATAAAATATGCAAAAGTAATCCACCCCCCTCCTCTCTCACGCTCTCTCTCTCTCTCTCTCTCTCACACACACTCACTCACTCTCTCTCTTTCTCTGTATGTGTGTGTGTGTGGGCGCGCGCGCGCGTCACACCGCGTGAGAGTGGCTCCGCGCGCCAGGTTCACTCCGCTCCTGGATGCCGAGAGCGCACACAGGAACAGACCCTGGAAACAGCGACTTATAGATGACTCCCCCCTCTTTATAACAATAATAACAACAATTATCATTTAATGCAAAGCAAACATGACTTGTTGACGGTGATTCAGCCGTAGCCATCCTCCGCGAGGGCGTACGACAAGACAAAACCCACTGTTCGGTCGCTGTTGTCACTCATAGTTCCACATTCCGGCGCACAAAATGAAGGCGAAAAACCGCGACCAAAGCCTGTCGGACTCCAGAGAGCTGGACGGATCCTACGACCAACTAACGGGTGAGTGAACCGGCGTCTGAAACACGGGAATGTTGCATTAAAAAAAAAAGAAAGAAAAAGATTCATAGTGCAGAGCTGTGAGGAGCTTGTTCCACCTAACTTCAAATGTCACAACCTGTTCGCCATTCATTTCCTCCCCTTTGGAAAATTTCAATATTTTTATATAGATATTAACATTTCTTCTTTATACTATAGTGTAAAAAAGCATGAAAGAAAAGGGGGAGAAATGAATGGAAATATAAACATGTTGAATCTTTTTTTAAATGTCAGTGTTGCATGTGGATGTTGTTGCATTAATGACTGAATGGTTTATGGACAACAGTGTGTGTGTGTGTGTGTGTGTGTGTGTGTGACCTTGCTGGCCTGGCTCAGACATGGAAGACCACCTCGCTCTCTGTCACTGTCTGTACGGAAACACCTGTATGACCGAGATGATGAGCAGAATTTATGAGGAGTTGCTTTGGTCTGTTCTATCTGGACGACTTGGTTTTTTTCTCTGCAAAGCACGGCTGCATCAACGTCTGAGCGACAATTCATGCCATGTGAATTTAAAAAGTTTCAATTAATTTGGTTTTCTCTCGCTGTGAGTTAGTGAGTGAGATAGATGATGACTACAGGGCTGTAATTAATCCATGAATTGGTCACTCAGTTGGTTGCCAGCTATGTCATATCAGTATTGATTAGAGCTGCAACTATTAATTAAGATTAATGGTTTGGTCCATAAAATGTCAGAACATCTTGATCAGTGTTTTTCAGACCTGGAAAGATGATGATGTTTTCCAATGTCTTGTTTTGTCCAGAAACCCAAAATGATTCAGTGTTAATGATTTCTTTGTTATTCGGTGCAAAGAAACCAGAACATATTCACATCTAAGAAGCTAAAACAATCAGAAATCTTGTTTCAATAATGACAAAAACCTCGATAATTGATTTATCGAGTTATTCTTTCAGTCCTAATATTGATGAATGTTTTCTGCTCAATCAAAAGAACTCTTGCTTCAACATCTTAAATGTGACACATTTCTGGTTTCCTGTGCTCCTCCATTCCAAAGAAACCAGACAAAAATGTGTATATTTTGTTCATGGACAAATAAATCATTGTTGTTTCTGACATTTAATGGACCACACAACTAATAAACAGAATCAATTTAAAAAAAAAAAGAGAGAAAATAATCATTAGTTGCAGCCCTGATGACTTGATCATTGCAGATGATACTTGACACACATCACTTTAATTGCCTCATAATGAACCCTGTCTGATACTGACTGGTACATTAGCATGTATGTAGGAGACGTCGGTGGTTTGCGACTGCAGCTTTATCTCCTGAGGTGTTTCCCTGACACCACATCCTTCCCTTGTCACGTTAGAGCTCTCCGCTCTCCCTGCTTATACTGAGCACCGTTTGCCTGTTAAGTGCCAGCTGCCTTAATAAAATGCTGACTTTTATGCCCGAACACATCCTAGGCCTGCAGAGGGAAGTAAGAGCCAGGAGAGAGAGCTGTAAGCCACGAGCTCTACGGGTTCGTTCGCACTGAAGTCCACGCATTCGCAGATATAAGCAGTGGTTTGTCACTAACGTAGTGTATCTTAAATTCATGAAGTCATTCCAAGTTGTGTGAAGACAGTGTGAAAACAGTAGACGCAGAGTATGTGGGCATCTTCTGCTGAATAATTTTTATATTAAAGTGTGTGTGTGGGTGGGCTTCACCTTTTGTATAGTCTGCTGCTGGAGGTTTAAAAAGTGACCGCAAAGGAATTGTTCTGGATTCACAAGCATCCGTCAGGCGTCGCAACTTTACATGCAGTATTTGTTGTGCTAGTCGTGTCAACCCGACGCGCTCCGTGCTCCCCGTCACACTTGGGCAAACCTTAAGCTTTGGAGAGCTCTTCACACTTCGACAACTTCTCTGTTGCACGTTCACCTTTTGGCTTTCTGCTGCGATTAGTCTAAGTGTGTAGTAGATGGGGTCTGTGTCACCGACGGCGGGTCACACGTCTGCCTCATGTTTTTGTTTGTAGCAACGAGGGCTCGATCATAAATTGTTGGGCAGTCTCCGGTTAGTATCAGTCGGTAAAACAATTGGAGCCCCTAAAGAAATGGAATAATAACAATAAATGAACAAAAGTCACATACTTAGTATTCCCATGGTGTGGGAATAGCTCGACCGAAACAACCCGAAAAAAGGATCAGTTAAAATCCCAAAAACATCCCTTAATTTCCACAATTTATACCAAGGACATTTTTACACACACACAAATATTCACATAACACATGTAATTTGTTCACATAAAGCAAAAAAGTGCAACAATAGAACAATAAAGATGGTAACAACACACGTACCTCTTCCCCTAGTGTATGACCACAGAAAGGGAAGATAATGGAGGAGACACACCACAACCACAACCACACAAGTGGACAATCACTAAAACAAAAGTTCCACATCAAGTTTTGTGGAATCATCCATCCATCTTCAAACACTTCATCCTCCAGTCTCAGCTGACGTAGGGCGCAGGCCCTTGTTCCCGACCAGGTCGTGAACTCGGGTCTTCATGCTGCAAAGGCAAGATTGCTAACCGCTACACCACACCACACCACATATAATTAGCAAATGTGACAGGAATCTGCATCGTCCTCTTGTTTGACATTTACTCCGCTCATCTGTTCCCAGTCATGTTAAAAATGCTCTCCTGCTTCTGTCAACAAGAAACCACACTGCTTTTTTGAAGGGGTAAAGAGAGAGAGAGAGAGAGAGAGAGGGAGAGAGAGGGAGAGAGAGTGAGAGAGAAAGAGTCATGCAGTGTGGCGGAGCAATTTACTCCTGGCGTACGTTTTAATGACTTCCTCAAAGCTGTGAATCGCATGGTTAATTCATCTTTGTGAGACGCTGTCAACTCTAAAACATACTTGGCCCTGATGGTTTGTACGGTTATAAAGGCTGACTCTTGACATAGCAGTCAGTGTAATGAAGACGTGGTGCAAATACGGCTCGTCTTTATTTTTTTCGGGCCTTCTTCACTATGACAGAAGGTCTTTTTCTGTGTGTGTGTGAGTGACAGACGCAGGAAGGGCAGGTGACCAGTGAGTTTCTGTGTAATCCCCTCTAAAATGAAGTATTCAGTGTGATGTGAGAGCATGACTTTTGAGAATGGATTCTTCAGTGGGTTTTTATGTGTGGGAAGGACAGGTGAGTCATTCTTCTTACTTACAAGCAACATACATGCATGTGTGTGTGTGTGTGTGTGTGTGTGTGTGTGTGCGCACACTCAAAGCAAAGCCACCCTGTGTTGCTTAAAGGTAGTGTGGGTGGCGGCCAATCACCGCTTGAGTGAAATGTAACCCTCTAGAAATAACTGCTTCTCAGGCCGGTACATTGTGCTGAAGTGCGCCCTACCGTGTGTGTGCATGTGTCGGGAGTGTGCGAGTGTGTGCTGGCCTGACATTCCCCCGTTGTGTTTAAGAGCACCGGCTGAAAGATGAGAGGTAATTATAGAAGCGTGGTGCAGTCACCTACTCTTTCACCTCACAAGCCAAACTCGGGAGGAATCATGTCTCTCTCACACACACACACACACACAGTGTGGCACAATATTAGCCGGGCTGATCAATTTGGTGAAAATATCTAATTGCAATTTAGCTTTTAAAGCTAAGCGTCAGTTCATGCAGGTCTTTGTTGTTTTACGTCTGTGAAATTATGTGATCGTTGTCATTTGGATTGGAATCATGTGACTGAAAGTTGGTCTTTTATTATATTATACAGTATATTAGCAAGCTGTCAATGGCTTTAACCCTCTTATGACCATCAAGATATTCAGGCCATCTGGATTTAGTTTGAATTCATGGCTGTAGAATTCTCAAAAAATGTTCAATGAGTGAGTGCTTCTGCCTCTTTCTAGGATGTTACGGTAATGAGAAGTAAACGTGCCAAAATCCCATCGGCAAGGATGGTAACAGAAGGGTTAACTCCTGCAGCTTGTGTATGTAATGGTCCAGCATATCTTGAATAAATCTAATAGACCTTTTTCACATGAAATAGTAGAATAAACACAGTTCTTACCAGTAACATTATTTAGGGTTCTTCTCCAGGTTTAAGCAAGCCAAGATCGTGACACTTTAACCTAAAAGTTTTTATTTTAAAACTGCATACATTTCTGGAATGTGTTCCAATAAGGTAATTGGGAAATAATTAATACTGTGTGGTCATAATCGCATTTAAATTGGCATGGTTAAAACTGAACATGCAGCCTTTGCCATTTACTAATTGTTTTGTTTGGAAGTCGTACGTGTTTCACTCTGCTCTCAGGCCCAGGACAGATGTCATGTTTTGTCTGATTTTTGACGGTTTTATTTTTCACATACAGCTCCTCGTGAGAGATGTTAAAAGTATTTGGCATTTAGAACGACGGCAGGCTTAATGTCAGGAAAACCCTGAGCAACACACAAGAGCCAACAAGAGAGAAGCTGATCTAAAAACCACATATCACCCAGCCCAATAATGGACTGATGGAGAGCCCTCATGGTGAAAGGAAAAAAATTAATAAATCATGATTTATAGTTTGGAGACTGAACCGATTCCAGGACAAAGATTGCCTTCATAATTGAGTCTGTCAGAGGGAGTTTAGCCTGGAGTCAACTTCTCTGCGTTGGAGGTTTTTGCTGCAGCTAGATCCGTAATGGCCACTGGCTGCAATTAAAAGCCCTGATTTAATGTGTCATCTGATGTGTAGGGACATGTGTGTGACATGCGTCGCTTCATCAGTGATCCTCTGTGGGTTCTGAGGCTTGTTTTCCTCCTGGTGAATTGCTGATGTGAGATGACTGGATTCCTCCATGGAGGCATTACTAGGAGTGGCTCTCTGAGGCTCATCCGTCACAGCGGTCATATGGAGGGAAGGAATGATGAGACATAAAGACACCATAGACATAAAGAGATCAAGGAAAGGAAGGGAAAAGAAGAGCAGGAGCAAAGTGCAAGATGATTAATGAGGTTGTTTGGGTTGATCATGCCCAGCAGTGTTCTCCGGTAGTTGATATTTGTCTTTTATCTTATTACAGAAACTTTTCCTGCCAATTCCTCCCCTGTTAATGCACAGCTACGTCCATCAACATAGATGTAATGCTGCCGCTCGAAACTTGATTTTCCTCCTGACGTTCAGATTTGTGCCTCTTATGGTATGTTTAAATGAAAGAGTTTACCAAAGTGTCTTCTTACCACTACTGTATAGTGGACCCGCTGTATTTCTAAATGATCTGAGTGACTGTCTGCACTTAAGATGCACTCTCATCCTCATCCTCTCTCTTACCAACTCCATCCAACTCCGCCCACTCACTCTGTCTCCGCACTCTCACAAATCAGATCATATCACATCATATACTGTATTTCTGTTTCGAACAGTGTCCTCAGTGTCTCACTCTCCGTGTCCTGATTCATTTCGCCTTTCGTTCTGGGCTCTCTCTCTTTTTTATTTTTTTTTTGCCTCTGTACCAAAGCCTTCTCTTGTGAGCTTTTCTGTTGTCCATCCTCTCTCTTGGACTGACTCCCCCCACCCCAAACCCCCCTGACCCCCTTCCTCCTTCCTCTCCACCTCTCTCCAGCCATGGTGAGGACCCATAGCTTAATGGGGCTAGAAGCCAGAATCAATCCTAACGAGTTTTAATCTTTGACTGAGTCTACAGGCAATCGTTAATTAAAATAATCCCTGCTCACCTCTCCCTGTCCCCCTCACCCCGCCTCCTTTCCTCTCCCCTCCTCTCTGTAAACAGATTAATTTATAAAAGGCTGCAGGGGGAAGAGGAGACCGTGGAATTTGGTCGGGAAAAGTCGATGTACGTCTTACACTGAGGGACAAGGATTTAAGAGGCAGTGTGGGGGGGGGAATAAATCGACAGAGTTGTTTGATTCTACACGTTACAAATGTGCAACATGTCAAGCACTTTATTTTCTCAACATCAGCCCACTGTTGCTGTCCTGTCTGATCAAAAAGCAAGTGATTGACTGATGGAAAGTGTCTCTGAGTTTGATAGATCTCCATGTCATCGCCATCCACTGATCTCTCCCTCTCTCTGTCTGTGTGAGCCTCTTCCTTTGCTCTGCTGTCACTCAGAACATCTGATCTACATGAGGGGATGGTTTTCTGTCCATTTGCCACTCTCTTTTCATGTATTAGTCTAGAGGCGGTTATTCATCACATCGTCATGGGGAGAAGCGGATGCCAGCAGATCCCACAACAATGATATTGTGTTTTCGTGTACAACCCTTGTTCCACTTTATACTCTGTCTCCTTCTCTGTGTGTGTGTGTGTGTGTGTGTGTGTCTGTTGAGGTAATTTGCTTACACAGACTGGAGATAGGAGATAGGAGAATGCTCTGTGTGTGTGCCCTTGTATTTTTATCTCTTTAGGACCTTTTCTGGTATAAACACTGACCTTGTCAGGGACAAGTAGTTCTTACAAAGTCGAAAACGGGGTCCTACGAGGCAGAGCCTCATTTCTGAAGAACTGCTTAAGTTTAGGGCTAAGATTGTGGTTAGGTTAAGGTTAGGGTTGGGCATTGATTGGTTATGGTTAGGGTACTATGACTTCCATGATCCAGGAAAGGGGGGTTGCAATTGACCAATAAAATGGAATCAACTGTTAAAGGCGGAGATGTTTATGTGTGCGAGCTGGTTGGTCAGGTGATATGTTGTTCTGACTGGGTTAGTTAGCTTGTTGACTGGACCTGTAAAAAATATGAGCTAAGCTTTGAGAGTTCATAAGAAGAACAAAAACAACATACTAACAGGAGTGTACCTCTACAAAGCACAATTAACGCTACAATCACAAGGACAACTTGTACAGGACTTTGTGTCAGACATTCCTCTAGAAAAGCTACAGCAGCGATGTCTGTTTCTAGTGAAATCCTGCAAAAAAAGTGTAGCCTTGGACAAACTTACTAGTATCCAAAGCAGGCCTCTCAGTCCTGGTCCTGGGGACCCATTGCCCTTCATGATTCAGATTCAAACAAATTGGTTGTTCTGCAGTGCTTGCTGATGAGCTAACCATTTGAATCAGGTATGTTGCAGCAGACAAATATTCAGGCTATATCACATCGTTGATGAACAGCATCATTTGTTTAAAAGCACTTAATGGAGCTGAGAAAGTCTGGAAGTGGCTGGAAGTTATGTATTTCAACCTTAAAGCACATGATATAATAATGCAGTGTTGTTGGCTCTTATTCAGTCACACTTTAAGACACATTTTGCTGGTAAAAAGTGTAAAAAACAGAATTTAAGAAAGATTTAATTGGAATTCGGAACAAAAAAATGGATATCATAGGGCTCGAGGTTAGGGGTAAGGCTTTGGTTAGGCTGTCCAATGAATGAAAGTCAATGTCGAGCAGTGTGTGTGTGTGTGTGTGTGTGTGTGTGTGTGTGTGTAGGATGTCTGAAGGGCATGTGTGACTGGCGCTGGCATTGAATTAAATGTTTCAGAGAAAAGGGTGTCTGGAGAAGTCTGGGCTGCATTCTTTCCCCATTTTCTTTTTCCAACAAAACAATTTAATGACTTATTTGGTGGTGTTTGTTGTTTCATTCAAGAATAAATGTTCCCCTCCCTTCAATCAACATGTAAGAGAAGTAGCAGACAGTGATTACCACTACGACATGTTTGTCTTCAAATGAAAAAGACCTGTGTTCAGTTGTGTATGAGAAGTTATTAGGAGTGGCTCGAAATCACTTTTTTATGTCCCATGTCAATACTGATATTACAACCTTATATTTTTATCAATATATATGTAGAATAAGTCTTTATTTCTAACCTAATAACCTATCTGCGAATAACACGTGATGCATTTACTGCCTAGCTACAACCAGGTCCAGCCCTCACTCACATACTGGTCTGTGATGATACTGTGTTTAGAAAAGCTATTACATGGTATTAAGGTTTGTGGACTGTGTCAGATTTGACTCTTTTCTTTTTCCAGTTTTTCCAGTATCCAGTATTTTCTGGTGTCCGCTCATCCCTAGACGTTATCTGCATCAATACTAACACCTTTTATATCACAAGACCATGGCACAGCGGGCATACGCAGGATGCTGATTGTGTCGTCTGCAGTTGTATCAAAAAATAGCACTAACAAAAAAACAGCGTTGGGAAAGTAAGAGCAAGCTCTTTTGTCGCCAAATGCACTACGAGTTAAAAATGAAACTGAAACTAAGTGTTGAACAGAGCTTTTTGTTCACGACTTATAGCCGAGTTGTGGCCCGTTAAGAACCAATCGGGAAGCGAAAAGCAAGCGTTCAGACTAAAATACAGCCCTGGAATTTTCAAATGAAAACAGAGCCAGAAGAGTTTGCAAACTTTTCCACTTAAAGGGCATGTAAACTCCAAGATAATGCCACTGTGGACAGCTCTACTACTGAGGACATGAACACAATTCATCCAGGGTTCTTGAGTGACAACTCAGGAAGCTCAGCAGAGAGATAAGGAGGCAGGTGGAGGTGAATCGACGAAGCCTGGGGTTTCCTCTTGACAAAACATAAAATCTCTTATGCATTCTCTCTCACTCTCGCTCTCTCTGTCTCTCTGTCTCTGTCTCACACATACACATACACACAGGTTTTGGCCTGAAGGATGGCAATGTGGGAGAACACTTCAGCTGGTCTTACAATCAATCACTTAGTTCTGACAGAACTTTGGACAAGGTCTAGTCAATAAAGCCGTGCACAAGCGCGATAGTGAAACAGGGGAAGATGAAACCACAGTGGGGGGGGGGGGGGGCTGGGGGCTGGGGGCAGGTCAATATCTGTCAGTTAGCCTACCAGTCAGAATTAACTCAAGCCTCCCAGTGTACTCAGCGTCTTAACTGCCCCATCAAACCAGGTTTAATGGTCGGTGTCGTCCAATATTTTTAGTCGGTTATGATTTCATATGATTCTAAATATCATGATATATGATTCTGTAGAGAGTAGCTGATTGGAGAAATGTCTTGAAATGGTCTTTGAGAGAAAGATGTTCAAACCAGCCTGTGTTGTCTTTGACTTGGAATTTAAGGAAGATCTTGAAATCCATCCACCAATCATAGTTTACCCTGTGAAGCACAGAAACTGCTGCCGTTAACGTTTTGAATGTGAATGAATACAATTAGCAAATGGCTTTTTGATTCTTCTAGGTTCTGTGTCAATACATTTTGTTTTAATACATTTTGGAAATTGTTCAAGTCGTTCTCATTCTTGCATAGTAGATGATTAATGGTGCATTGCGTTAATGATCCATCACATCTCTTAAAAACATTTCAAATACACAATACAGGAAACAGCACATCTGACCAGACAAATATGACACAAGGCGCTCCTCAAGGCTCCATCTTGGGGCCTCTTCTTTAGAACAACATATCCAAATAAGTCACTACAGTTCACAGATCTTTCCTTTGACTTTCTGTCTGTCAAATAATTGATTACAAATATGTAACAGTTGGCTCATGAAGCACTGACATATCTAGGGCAGAGATACAATTTTGACCTGCTTCTATGTCATTAACCAACCAAACCTCCTGGGTTGTGCAGGACATGTCTGCTTTCTGTCCCCAGAATCCAAACTACACATGGAGAAGGGTTGTTATCCACATATCTAGAACAAATTCTCAGAGAAATACTTCGAATTTCCACATAGACATTATTGTATGTTGAGTAATCAAACAGGAAGTAATCGTTGACATGCGAGATGTATAGTTTCCAATTTTTGAGGAATCTACAGTATGTCGATGATTTTTGCAAAGGAAAGAGGAAATTGTGGTTGGAAAAACGTGAGATTGTCCAACCTGCCCTTGCTGTAGCCCCGAACTGACTGCCATCCTAATTGCAACACTGTTAGCCTGAGGCCAGGTTGACGGTGGGGGGACACTCCTTGACAGCTTGGTCTTTATCTCTCTCTGGATTGATGCTGAAATCAGCAAAATCCCCAACCAGCTAGGTGTGCACACTGTTACAATGTAGACGGAAATGTCTCCAATTGCAGTTTTGGGGCTATTATTATGGTTTAAGGTACTGCGGTTGTAGGCGAGAAAGTTATTGAGAAACGTTGATTTGCTGAGCTGGTAACTTTGTGTTCAGCCTCACAGTCTTGAGGCGACTGTTGAACCAGCCCGTACTTCCTCTCAAGCAGCCACACCAAACACGTGTGAATTCCATAGACGTCGACTTCAGAGGTCCAACAACATACATTTATAGTCTTGAAAATCCATTCACTTTAATCATCTCCATTGCACACGGCTTGCCCTTGGTGTTTACTTGTTGACTGCAGGGCTTGAAAATCCCCCCGCTATCTCCCACTGGCACTGGTAAACTGATTACTCTCACAGCAACCTGACGTTCCATAAGTGCTTCCCCCCAGACACCGCGGCTTGGCACCAGAATTTCATAAGAGTTAATGGAGTCGCCTAATGAAAACACACACACACACACACAAGCGCACACAAAGAGACTCACACAAACTCACTCCGAGGCAGGTTTGATTGAGTGGTGGAGTGACAGTCGTGACAGCAGTGGGGTCGTTACTGACCTGGATCAGCACAAGAGCCACGGACATTACCATCAATGGTGGAACCAGACCTTATATTGTATATAGGGTGGAGAGAGAGGAAGCACTGAGGAAGTGGAAAGGGCTGGCTAGTAGAGAAAGAAGTGGAGTTTCCAATCTGCCTGTTTTATGCATTTTATACACAGAAAAAGTACTTATTTAAAAAAATGATCTAACCCTTTAACACCTTACCCTCAAAATATCTGTCTGGACTTTTGCTTATTTTAACCAACAAAAAGAACAAAATGTCCTGCAACTAAATGCTTTTGACCATTTTCCAGAATAATTTCCAATATCTGCCAGTTATTTACAATGTTCTGCAAAAACACTGCAGTTGTGCACAAACAACAAATTTTGCATGTTCAATTTGAAATTTGAACTGTATGAAACAAATTCAAAATATAATTTTTTGAGTCTCTCAATGTTTCTTTGTCTCTCAATGTGCAAAAACAGTCGAACAAATGGAAACTATGTGCAGGTGTACTTCCCACTCTCTCCTCTCTGGCGACAAAGATTTGCAGGGTTCCTGAAATTACCGTAATAACCGCACGTTGGCTTTGACATGCAACTTCTCAGAAACCTGCACAAATGTCGCAAACCACAGTCCCGAACTTAGTCCAAGAACCAAATATGAGCACACAAAAAAAAGATCGGAAGCCGCAACAAAGCTTTTATTTACACACTTTTTGATCTTGTATTAAGTCCGAAACCAGTCTTTGAATATGTCTTTTCCATTTGTAACATTCTAATGGAAATCTAGCTGAAAAGAATCAAATTATTGTTTATACAGGAGGATTATTGCCATTGTTGAGCTGTGCCGGCCTGTCCTTGGCAGCCAGATGGGGCAGGGTTGTTAGAGGGGAATCTTCCTGACAGCTTAGGCCTCATCTCTTCCCCTGAGAAAAGCTGAAACCGGGAACGATTTTCTATCCACCACAGATAATTGTGATTTTTTTTTTTGGTGGGCGGCATTTCAGAAAACTTTGAGAAGGCAGAAATGAGGAAAGACTGAATGACGTTTTTGTGTTAAAAATAAACAGTGTACCACACATGAGTGAGATACAGAACAGGGGCTTGCTACAATGTAAACTAATGTTAACTATAATATAAGGGTAATGCATTTTCAAGGTTGATTTTTCAATCCCAGTCTCACACGTGCACAAGATGTTTGCTTCTTTTGAGGGCGAGTTGACGAGACGCAGCGAGCCCCGCGCTCATGCAGACTCAGAGAAAGTCATTAAACGGGCTAACGATTATTAATGAGGCCTGTTTAAAATTCATGCACTGAAATATGGGCCTGTTGTTCCTCTTCCTGTGTGTCCATGACTGAGAGAGGCTCTGCTGGATTTTGGCATCAAAGGAGACTTTACTGACAGTATAATGGCGCCCCTGACTCTCCTCTCAGAGCAGGATGAGCACAGTTTGGGGACTGAACCACTTCATTAAAGTTTCGTCTTACGCGTGAGCCCGTAAAGTTGCTTTGACATGACAATCATGTGCTTATTTATTGTGTGACTGTGTGCATATCTGTGTACATTTGGAACTCTTTAATGCCTCCTTTTCTGTTATTATTTTATGTATTCCTGTTATTTATGGTTTTGGCTTCACAGTGAAATATTAATGCATTATTTATGATGTCAAGGCTGTGACGGTGAAAGTCCTGTTGGAAGTAATGCCACGGTTCACGCAATATCCTAGAACAGGAGATAAATGACTTTCCTATAGCTGGTTTTGAATTCAGAATAATAAAAGACTCAAGAACCTTCAAACCTCTCAGTGAATCTTAAATGTTTCCTTACTCTTACACCTCTTTGCACAAATATTTGTAAGTATATGCAGAGTTGTTTTAGGTTAAAAAAACAAACATTAATCTTCTACGTTTATCCACTGTTTGTGTTGACTATACTGTTATTATCACTAGGGATGTCAGGAAAAAAAAATCACTTATTTACACCATGGAAGGAAACAATGAGCATTTTTGATTTGTTTTAAGTATAAAATATACATTAATAACAGTCTAAATAAGGTTGGGAATAGTAGTAGGCACAAAACCAAAATAATATGCTACACTTATAATCAAATAAAATACTGCAGGACAACACTGTGGATAGATAGAGACATATACTTTATCTATTATGAATACACACACACGTGTATATATATATATTAATTTTAATATTAATTTTAATATAGCCACATAATCATTAAACGTATATGTGAACCATGTGAATCATAAAATCATTTTCAGTGGAGGAGTTACACGGTTTTACCCAGTCTTTAAATTCTCATTGATATAGTTTCTGAGTAAAATAATCAAAGCGCTTCAATGAATGGATGTCCAGGCAAACTTTGGGTTGAATTCCCTTTGTTTGTTTGCTCTGTGCACCGACAGTAACAAACATAAGACCTGATAATCAGGATAAATGATCAGAATTGCTCCTGCAGTCTTTCTTTGTTGGGGTTTTAGAGCTCAGTTAATGTGAGCAGCACACAGAAACAGTTTGAGTCTGTTTTGTGAATGACTTGTTTTCTACTGTTTACTGTCTCATTGATATTCCCAAGTAGTCTGACAAGAGAGAGAGACAGAGGGCAATTGCCGATTCTTCTCACTTCCCCTGTCACCTTCACTTTCACCTCCCCTCTTCTACCTTCACCTGCAGTGTACCACGTTCATCTTTCTCGTCCAGCCTCATTCTTTACCCGAATGAGAGGAAACCTCTTCCTTTCCTTTCTTTCTCCTCTCCTCTCTCCTCGTCCTGATAGGTGGGAAATATAATTAAAGTGGATGTAGAGTTAATAATTGCAGCTGCAGCTATCACGCCCGCGTAGGCAAAAGTCGTGACTAGGCACTGTGTGTGTGTGTGTATGCGTGCATGTGTGTCACAAAGGGAGATTTATTCATATTAGCCCTTTAGTGCAGTGAGGGCAGCAGCAGGGTGAACACTGGCATCTCTCTGACTGCATATTCCACAGGAGAAAACTCAGTCTTTAAGAAGAATATTGCAAGAGACACATGAACAACTTCAGATAAATTATGAAAGTAAAACTGTTACTGTCTCCTGAGTTGTGCTAAAAAGTGACGTGTAAAAAAAAAAACAGGCCATCTGGTTCTTCCTGGATGAATCACTTTAAACTCAACGAGCTGTCCTTCATAAGTTATAGACATACAAAGAACATCTCAAACCTGGGTGTTTTAAAATCTTTAATCCTTAGTTGACATATTTCGCTGATAATGTGTGAGTTTTATAGGAGTGACAGTCTCTCTTATAGTGATAATAAAGCCAGAGCTTTTTTTTCCCACTCTGAACCTCTCCCATTTATATCAAAACTTCCACAACAGAATAAATAAATCAATAAACACACATCTAATATGTACTCTAACGGCAGGCAGCCAGACAAAAATAATTCAAATTCACCAAGTTGAAGGATAACGGCGGATACAATGCTGTATTGACAGAAATGAAACCTGGAGGACACAGATCACCTGCCTTTGTCAGCTTTTTAACAGGCTTTCCACACGTAAGTCAAAGTTTTATGGACTAAATACAGTTTCCATTTAGTCAGTACTGTCAGTCACCTGAGAGATAGCAGGCACTCACAGGGCAAACACACACACACACACACACAGGCAGGTGAGACTGCTGCCCATTGATCTGTTGATTTAAGAACTATAATACCACAGCTGCTCTTTGTCAGCAGCCAGAAAAGAACCTCTGTCACCACTGGCCTGCCTCTTAGTCCGGCTTTGTGTCAGCATAAATAAAAGCGCACAGGAATTATTTTTAGCATCTCTCTCATTTTGTCTTTAGGCGAAGTGTGGAGATACCTCCAATTGAGGAGGTGATGGATAAACTTTTAAACTCATTCATTCTTTGTCATTTTTTTAATCATACACACACTGTGTGTCGTGTGATCACACACTTTTCATACCACTTGTGTCATTGACTCTTTGCAGATACTTTTATTGTCACTGCACTCAAAGTACAACAAAATGTAGTTGTGGATGAAGACAATATAGGATTCACTTGACAGTTGTTGTGATAGTTGTCATCCACCCGAGTACACACTTTAAAAATATCACATTTATTTGGTATAGGTATCAGAAAAGATATATATGTACATATAACAAATACAGCTTCAACAGAGATGAACGTAACTTGTTCCTCATGAGTTTTCTTGCCGCAAAGTTATTATTAGAAGCAGAGAGTCATAAACACTGTATGTTTGTTTGTTTGTTTGTTTGAAGTCTTATCCTCACTTATCATCACTGAAACATTTCACAGTGTTATTGCATTTCCGATGCCTTTCTAATTTCGTGCAGCCCTCGTGAACACCGCTTGTTCTGAATAAAACATTTTCCCATTGATGGTGTTTACACAAACGGAATATTCCGTTCATATTCCCGTTTAGATTTGACAGAATATAGTCCCATCGGGCACCAGCGTGACCATAATCACATCAGATTACGCCTCCATTTTTTTTATTCCGAGTATGACCTTATTCTAGTTAATGTAGGCGGAAAAGAAATATTCTGAATAATATATGGGAGCTCTTTCATCAGATGAATTAAAGTGTACTGTGAGTCTGGAATGAATGCATGTGATAAATACTGTAAACAGCAAGATACACGATCCGTGCATTGTGTCCTTGAGTCAGTGACAGAGATTGTGCTGCTCCCGTAACAGAGTGAAAACTGTGCACCTTCCTGTTCTTCACTTCTCAGGCACAAGGAGAAATGTGCAATGTGTGCGAGGGCTTTTGTGAATGTGCATGTGTGTGTGTCGGGTGTTTGTTCCACTTTCCCTTCTTGGCACTGTCTTTGCAGGAGCAGAGATGAATTGTCCCTCTCTGTCTGTTTCATACAGCAGCATCTGAGACGATCCTGTGCCGCTCTTCACTTTGCTTTGAGTTAGACGGGCGGTCTAAAGATAGAAAGGAACAATGAGGACTGCTCTACCGCTCCGCTCTAATAAGCAGTGATTGGTACTTTGTGGTTTTTAATGGCTCAAACTTTGATAGAGGACCTGCTGAAGCACGCCTGTTGATGAAGCTGCCCTGCTCTGCTGCAGATTATTGATTGTGCCGTTTTCTCCCCAGAGTGTGTGTATATATGATTACTTATTATCACACAGTTAAATAAGTCTGTCGATTACAAATGTAAGCCTCACTGGTAGAGCAAGGGGCCACAACACAGTTGGTGTAGTGGTTATTCCTCTTGCCTTTGCAGCAAGAAGAGGAACACGGGCGTTTTTGCATGTAGTTTGCATGTTCTCCCCGTGTGTGTGTGTGGGGTTTCTCCCACAGTCCAAAAACATGCAGTATGGAGAATAGGCAAATTGGACACAAACTAATTTTAGTTCCGGGGCCAACATACAGTCCACTTTGATCTCAAGTGGGCCGGACCAGTAAAATAAGAGCCTAATAAACCTTTGTTTTACATTTAACAAAGCATCTTTTTTTACAAAACATACAATGAACATTATGAATCTTGAGAAAAACAAGTGCAATTTCAACAATATTATGCCTAAGTGAACCATTTACCCAAGTGACACTGGTGGGCCGGTTCTGGCTCGGGGGCCTTACGTTTGACACCCCTGCTCTAAATTGAACGTAGGTGTGAGAGAGTGGATGGTCTCTATATGTGACCCTGTGATGAACTGGCGACCCTCATGTGGAGGAGAAAGCAGTAGAAGATGGATGAATGCTAGAGCAAATCTTTTAACTGGAAGGCTGAGGGTTCGATTCCCAGCTCTGCTTGTCTACATGCTGGTGAGTCCCTGGGAAAGACACATTACCCCTAGTTGCTCGTGACGACGGCGTGTGAATGGGAGCTGCACATGGATGCGCTGTACGAATGTGTAAGTGAATGGGCGAGAGGCAAAACTTGTCGACTGGTCGTCAAGACTAGAAAAGATCCTGTGCTGAATGTGTAGCACAGAGGAACAAGCGCCTTAAGCACCAACAGATTTCTTTTCTGTAATAAATGCAAGAGAAAAAAACCCCCCAATAATGGTACTTAGCACGAGCACTGATGGTTACCATGGTTGACCACACAAAGAAAATGGGAATTGTTTTGAAGCAATCTTTGAAAAGAGCCAAATCATCCGAGTAATGAAAGCCAGGATCTCATAAATTGCCACTTTATGTGTGTGGGTGTGTGTATACAGTAGGAAGGTGATGAAGGGTTGGCAGCTGCTCCTGCTGTCCTGGTGTGTGTGTGTGTGTGTGTGTGTGTGTGTCTGAGAGAAAGAGAGAGAGAGAGAGATGGGGTGGGGGGGGGGAGAGAGAGAAAGTTAAATTAAGGTTAGAAGCAGAGGCTGGAGAGGATCTGTGAAATACCGGTCAGTGCTCTGACATGGCACAAATTTAAATGATGTGTCGTATGGATTTTAGGAGCCTGGGTTATGCTGATGATATCGTTTCTCTCGCGCTTGTAAGTCAAAGTGCAGGTCGCCTGAGCTCAGTGGTAAAATCCTCCTTCCCCTCTCCCTCTGTCTCCTCCTCATCCATCCATCCATCCCCCTCTTTTCTCTGCTGAATTTGCAACCTGCATTATGACAGTGATGATGGACAATAATCCCCCTCTCCTCCTTACCTTCCGTTATCAGACCCCTTGCTCTCAGCCGGAGTGACAGAGACTTGTACTTCAAGCACAAGAGGACAGCTGCTGAGGATGTAAAATCATAGGTTTCTAATGTGCTCACTCACGATGGTGAGCTTTTCACATTCAGTAAGTTTTCATGCACGGTTAAGTTGAGCTACAGTTGTAGCACAGCGTCTAATTGGACTACAGTTTGTGTCCCAATAGCGGGAACTGGATTTATTGAATACAATATGTCTGAATGTTCCTAGGTGGCAATATGCCTCCTTTCTGTGGTTTCCAGCTTAACTTGCAGCTATAGCATGTTGAGCACTATTCAGAGTAGGTGTGGGAATCACAGGGTATCTCAAGACTTCTCCATTTATTCACAACATGGAGAACAAAGTGCATAAAGTCTTTGTATTGAGCGTGGATGGGGCATCTCCTAGTGGAGCTTTCTCTGCCATTATCCCGCTGTAAGCTCACTGCGAGGAGACATCAGATTGCGACGCCCGGCGAGTGAAACTGGCAGGCAACTGTTTAAGTTAGAGCACCTTCATTTATAAATTAAAATATCAATATTTGACCCGGAGTATTGATTAACGTAGTGCACGAGGAAGGACGATCACCAAATCGATATTCTGACCCACCCCTAATTCTGGGTCTACCTAAAATCCATGAGCTTTAACATATGAAATTATTAAGTCCAACAAATGGGCGGCGGAGGGTTTTATCATGTTTTTCTCACTGTTGTCTTCTTCTGTGTACCGGCTTCCTCTCTTATTTCCAGATCTAAATCTGAATTTTGGAGCATGTGCAGAGCGCTTAGGCCAGCTTGAGTCTAACTAAACACAGGTGCAGTAGTGATTTGACCCTCACACATTATCTGTGTGTTAGAAAACAATGTCAATGTGTATGTTAAAAGTATGTTTTTAGTCATTATTCAAACGCACTGATTGATGTTCTTGCAAGGCTGTAGTGCAGCCAGAGACACTGGATAATAATACACACTTCCTTTTTATGTGTTTTGACTTTTCTTCAGTACACACACACCCCCAACTATCTTCACCAACTCACACACACATGCACAAACTTCTATTCACTTTGAAAGATTTAAGTTTGCCAGCGATAATGCATTCACACCCATCAGAGATTTAATAACCACCTGCATGGGGAAATAGCGTGGAACCAATAAAGACGGTGCCGTTTTTTTTTGCTTAGCAGAAATCTCTGTCAAACTGCCAAGATGAACTTCGAATGAACTTCAGGCATTGTTCTTTTCTTCTGCGGCTGCTAATGTGAGGATGTGCTGTTCAGAACATAATGGGCCAGTTCTCATCATCGGCTACTTCTAGGTGTGACATAAACTTGAATTGTTAGACTTACTAATGGATGATTTTGTGTCTTTCTTTTGCTGTAATCACGTCTGTCTTTTTCCGGCATTGTTTTCCAGGCACTGCACTATGTATAGTTCAGCATTTGAAGGATGACACTTTTAATAAGTAATAGAGGGATAGAAAATAAGACTTGCTAAAGGGTATGCTCACAGAGAACTGTGACATTTCCCTGCGACTGTATGTACCACCCTCGCTTCTTCTTCGTCTCCTGCTCTGCTCCCATTCAGCCGTGTCCTAACGGGGCAGCCTGCTTGTCTTATCGCCCTCGGCCAGCTGCGCTCCGGATTTGGGATCTAGGGGGTCTCTCCTCCCCTCAATTCTCCCCACATGAAAGACAGGGTGGGACAATGATTTTGTATGCTTCACACACACACACACACACACACACACACACGTACGTCCTCATGACAGAGCTCATCCAAATTGAATTCCTGCAAAATAATATTAAAGAGGAAATATTTTGTGACACTGTTTATATGGCTCTTTCTTTGAGACCATGTATCACCACCTGCCTGCTGCTGATAATGACTACAGCTACTTTATTCCCCCTTGTTTCTGTGTTACTTCAGCGCCTTAATGAACCACCTGCACATTGTGTGTGTGTGTGTGTGTGAGTGCATTGCTTGTGTGTGTGAGAAGTATCCAAACTGCTGACGGGCTTTTCCCCCCGTGTGTATATGAGCCAATTATCTTTACTTACTTCTCTCCTAATGACTGCTTTGAATAGAGTACACACTGAGGGTGGAAGCAAGATAACTCTGGCAGCCACAAGGAGCACACGTGCCTGAGTGTTTGCGCTCCAGGCCAAAGGTTGGAGCCAATCACTGGGACGACTCGGGCAAAGAAATGAGCCGGAATCTTGATAGTTTCATTATTTGGATCGCAGACAATTTGCCTTATTATCGGTGCATTATATCCCTATGTAAATGGAGCACAAGAGTCACATTCGCTTATGGTTTCCACCCTGAATTCTCAGAGAGGATTTGTATTAGGATTAGGAACTGTAAAATAATACAATTATATTTAAAAGAAAGAAAATTACACAGACTCTCAGGTGGTATTATCTTTCGAAAAATGGTTATTGAGATTTTCAGATTTCCCAGGTCCATTGTTCCAATCTGATTCATTACAGATCAGATGTGTCACATTGTCCACGTTGTTTAAGTTATTTGCATGTGAAAAGCAAGTGCCTGCGCTGTATACTATACCTTTCTGCACACGCATCATAGACCACTCGATTTTGGAGTGGGAGGACGGTAACATAAGACACACCAGTATTGATCGTCCACAGTGGAGTTTCAGAATTACAACTGCAAGTTTGTGGGTGAGGACGGCGCTGCTCTGTGCTGCATTGTCACGGTGGAAGCCGAACACAACAACAGCCCTCAGTGGAAGCTTTATAAGAAATAAAGCTGCCATCTGCATCAGTTACATACTGATCTAAGACCACGTGCACATTTGGTTTAAATTGTAATTAACAATCAGCAGCAATCTGCATCCACACAGTCCTGAAAATTATTTTTTGTTTTGCTCTCACTTTTTGTAGAGTTGATATGAATGGAGTTATTTCATTTTGCATTGACTTGTGTGTGTTTCTTAATGCTTTTAGTGTCCACGCACAGCACTTATCTACCGTCGTGTATGCAAAGTGCTTCATGAAACTTTCATGTCTGACTGACTAACCTTTTTGTTTCCCATTTAAAAGCTTCATAAAGCAGACATTTAATTTGAATGTCTTTGTCAATGAGCTAAAGTCTGATACTTAGTCTTTTTCAGTCTTTTTTCTCCTGTGAAAAACATGTTTTTTGACTTCCTAAATGGTCTGTTATATTCACCAGTGACTCACTAATTCCACTTGTATGCCTGCTGTTACTGACAAGCTCACACAGTGCTTTTTTTTTTAGTTTGCTGAAATCAGCTGCCTGCTGATTCAGGATGAGAGCGGCGAGAGCCAAAAGTATAGTTTTTGGCTAGAAAAGGGAATAATTGAGACACCAAACTTTGCCGTAGTGTTTTAAAAACAGAAGATGAGTCAATATTGGACATGTTTTCCCAGAAACTAAAAATGTGTTTTCTCAGGGATTTATGTCTTTTGGATATTAAATGGGGGATTTACTGTCTCCTGGTGGCCACAGTTTGTTTAGTGTTACTTTAGTTTTAACACTCGGGATTAAATTTTATTGTGTGCAGCGCAGCAAATTTGCTTTTGTGGCAGTGGTTCTAAACCCTAAAGGCATAAATTCAACGTAGTTCAAATTAATTCAATAAATAAATACCAAAATACAGAATAATCATGTAAAATGTGTACAAAAATATTGGCAAGGATGTTACATAGTGTTATGTATGAGTTCAGTGAGAGGTCAGAGGTCAGACTGAGGAATAAGTTGGTTAAAAGTAATTTTTAAAGTGTGTTTGTGAATGTCTTTCATAGATAATTAGGAGTTAGGAGACCATTATTTGTTGATTGTGTTTTGGCGCTCGTGTGCTCAGGAGTATGGTACAGATTATAAGAAAAATCGATTGAAGTTGATAATTGGACTGTCTCTTAAGACATTTTCAGACGTGCTTTCCCCCATTAATACACCACAAATGTCACCGTTTTCATTACTTTATTGACCATTTTGATAATTGTTACTTTAATAACAGTGCTGTGAGTTTTATAACTTACAGCATTCAGTAGAGTTTGGATGACACAGACATACCTTTATATGCTTGGCAGACACTTAGCTGGGCTTTGGTTTCACCTGGTCAAGAGCCTTGAGAGCCGAGTTGTGTTAGGGCCCAGTTGTCATGTTCATGATGTTTGTCTGAAGAGCAGATGCAATCCCACAGAAACACATCTGAGCAGAGCAGCTGTACGAGAAAGGACAATAGAGCTGCAGCCAGCAGAAAACCAGCTGGGCTGTTACAGGGCAATGGCTTAGCGGTCTCTGTTGTATCTGAGAGCTAAAGTCTGTTTATGGATATTTGAGGGAAAAACATGTAAAAATATGATTTTTTTTTTTTTTTAAATGAATGCAAAATTCACTAAAAATGGAGATAACTACAGTAGTGTGCAACTTTTAAATATTAACAAATGTCCAATGTATTTAAAAAAAATCTGCATATCAACTCTTGGCTGGGCAATATATCGATATCATATCTAAATATCGTGACATGCGATAAAATATCGTCTTAGATTTTGGATGTCATATCGTGATAAGGTATCTGTGATGACTTTACCTGGTTTTAAAGGCTGTATGGTACCTATTTAGTGTGCACAATGAAGATATTTTAAATCGACATCTGCTGTGAGTATGAAAAATATTATGTTCATTTCACCACATGACGTCTTCACTTGATGTCTTGAAGTCTTTTTATAAAGGTCTAATATTATGCATGCACTGTGCTTTGTGCATATTTTTAACCTTAATTATTTGTGTTATAGCAAAATTTGACCATATTTATTGGCAATTGTATTGTTTCTTTTTTTAACATTTAACATTAAAAAAATCATTCATAATGTGAAATGATATCATGCCATTGCATGCTGTATTTTAATCATGTAATACAGATCCTAAACTGTAGATATTTTTTTTTTATTTTAGAGTGTATTTGCAATGAAAGAAGACTTCTCATGCGCCCAGAAAAAACAACCTGTGTGCAGTGAACCTTTTTAGGCATTAACCTCATAGACGAGATAAAGCCTAAAAATATCAAGATGCTATTTATAAGCCTTATCGTGAGGCCCAGCCTTACATTCCCAGTAAGGCTGTGATATGGGAAAAAACCATATCACAGCCTTACTGAGAATTTCCCTCACATTTTTTTCTTCATATCAAAAATATTATTGATGTATAAAAATGTTACTCTATATGACTTACTGCTATATTCACATAATATCTAGTTCAACAGCTACAAATAGACTCCCAGTTCCCAGTGCAGTCTCTTTTCCAGCTCAAACATTAAACACTGTTCCCCCTGAAGAACCTGCCAACTACAAACCACACTGAGAAAAAGCACAATGAGCAACAGTGTCTCCATACTGTAACAGTCCTCTTTACATAGTACACACTAAAGCAGCAACAACTGTGTAACACAACAGAATACACCGTTCTGTTACAAGAACACCGAACTCTGAATATTTGTAGAATTTCCGTTTTGATCACTTAATCATAGGATGATTTATCTGAGTTGACAGTACGATGTCGTCCAGGCAAAAGCACTTCAACATCACAAACAGGACGAGCTCTGTCACCAGCCTCACGAGTGCCTACATACAAGTGGATAAACCCAGATGGTGTGTGTGTGTTGTCACATGTAGGGGCCTCTGTTCTGTTTTCATCTTCCATTGCCTCCTACATTTCCATACAGTGTGTGTGCTTTTCTAGCCAAGGAAGCCGCTCCACGGGGAGCTGATTTCCAAAGTAATGAGAAAACTGCAAAAAACTGTGTCCCACACACACAAAGTACAGCAGAAGGCAGAATGGCCTTTCTGCTCCCTCGTCACACTTCTGCTCTTTCTTTCCACTCTTTGAAACTATAATATCTGTGACACTGAAATGGAAAACCTGCACACCTACACACTGCATACAAATAGCTTTTGTGATACATAAGCTCTGTACTTGTCTAGTGTCGCATTATTTTATTTTGGGATTGAATATATTGTCTGGATGACCTTAAGAAAACCACATGCAGTAACCACAGGTCACATGTGTATCGTACCGTATGAAAGAAAAAAGGACATTTTTCTTTTACATACTTTTACTGTCAGACGCTTGACATTTATTCCCTTTGCACTCCGCTCCTCACTCCCTCAGCGTCACTTTGTTGTCATTTCTCCTCATTTCCCCACTCATATTTACATCAGCGTGTGTGCACATAGTGTTGTATATAAGCACGCACACGTGCTTGTTGCCTCCACCGAAGGCGATTGTGTTTTCCCCAGACACGTCTGTCTGTTAGTTATATAACTCGAAAAGAAAACAATAGATTTTCAAGGAAGAAAAGCAAGAAATGTTGGTGGTGATCCAGGTATTGATACAGTTAACCCTGTGAGATAAATGTCAATAGAACAGGACTTCAGGTAATGTTTAATTTGATTGATCAAGATCCAAAGTCATATCAAAGATATTAGATATTACATTTTGATGGAACAATATACGATATTAAGTTAATTGTGGTGAATTTGAAGAAAAACATCAATATTTCACATGAAAATCCTTTCTAACTCACCTACTGTGCCGATGGGGAGCTGCATCTTTCTTCATGACTTATTATTCATTCATTCATTCATTCATTCATTCATCATCTATGATCTTAAGAAAATATGTATCCTATCTGCAATTGTCTTGGTCAGGATAAACTTGATGTAAACTTTTAAAATTGTTCCATGCCTAACCTCTATTTTGATATTTTAAGTATCCTAACACTGAGCTTCCCGAGTGCCTTCTTTAGTTCTTTTGTCTAGATAGTTTTCTTTTAATGTATTATTAGATTTTTCTTTAAGGTGTTAGGAGGCTTTTGTATTTCCTTATCATTTCATCATCCCATTATTCAGGAGTTGTTGTAGTCATACTGGTAATGAATGTAGTCTGCCTCCCACACAGGCTTTTTGAAACCACTTAAACGTCCCCCGATTAGCTGAGAAGGTGTTAATAATGTATTTTTATTAAAGTGAAATCACACACATTCGCACTCCGTACACGTTTACCAATTAGATTGGTCAAATGTAAATAAAGGAGTGATACTTTTATAAATTTCAGAAGGAGAAATGGAACGGAAGCTGTTGCTTGAAACACTTAATTGCTTATTTAATTGGCAGAAAATTACCCAGGAACTGTTTTGATAATTGCTGCTTATTCCAGACCTTTCTCCTTAGAAATGACATTTACATTCTGTAAATGCCTCAAGTGCAACACCTTTTCTGGGAAATTATACTGTGGCCAGATGTTTTTTTTTTTTTAATAAATTTAATTAGGGTGTGCCTATTTGGCAATGATACCCTCAGTAAAACACACACAGGTTCTCTTTTTGCCTTGTAGACTTTAAGTAGCGTCGTCTCCTTCTACTTCGCGGTCAAAGGCCAAGGAGGAAATTTCCGTGCATACGAGAATGATAATTTGGTGTATACATGCAGGAGTAATCAGACTATGAATCGCATTATCCAGGTATGTTAGTCCGATTAAGAATAGCTCAACTTTAGTCGGACTATCTTGTTTACCTGACATTAAGAAATGATTGTCTTAGTCTGACTAAAATTGGACTTGCATGTAAACGCTCTGACTGAGAATGGCCTCGTCTGAGCGCTCCATTTGGACTTTTGCTGCATAGGTGTGATTGGATTGGCCAGCATCTGTTCTGGAAGATGTGCATAATGTGATTTAATAGATTGTGCTGCTGCTTGGAGAGTTGAACACTTTGTAATTCCTATCACACTCGTGTGCATGGAAAGAGAAGGAACTTGCTATTTATTTCGGATTTTCATTCATTGCATGAGTGAGTGAATGGCACTTTGAGTGCTCGTCAGATCAAACCATTTAACTCATCAATAATAACTTGTGTTGGCAGTCTGGACTGATGTTATATAATATTAATCATCAAAAGCAGCTCCAACAAAAGCAGCTCCAACACGTTACAAATTGTCTAGTTTCCTAAATCATGAGTGATCTGGTGCCGTGGACATCTGTCCATGGCCATGTCTTTACTGTAAACTTGTCATCTCAGCAAAATAGAAATAGCAGCTTTTCCTGCAGCGACAGCTTTTACTTTCCGTCCTTGTTTGGAGACTGTCAAAATGTTTTCTTTCTCCCACAGGCAGAACTGCCAATATACAAACAGAAAACCCTAACAAGCTTCACTAATATAGAGTCTGGTTAAATCAAGCGGGATCTCAGACATTTTGAGGGTGTACGTGTGTGTTTTTTGCATGAAACCAAACAATGAGCTGATCTGTTTGACAGTGCAACCACCTTTTATGTGCTGAAAAATTGGGAAAAAAGAAAGAATAATGGAGAGAGGCAGCGGGCTGTTTTCCTGTCTTTCTCCGTCTTTGTCCTTATCCATCCTTCCAAAGTGCGTGTCAGGCCTTAAGAAGCAGGAAGAAAAAGGGTTGGAGAGAGAAGATTGAGTCAGAGATAGTGGGTGTAATAGACAAAATTGGTTGGCAGACATGGTTCGATAAAGGGGGATGGATAAATGAATATAAGAGAAAGGGGAAACAAAATCCCAAACATCCCTTTAAAGCTGCAGGGCTAAAACTAAGCCTCAAGGGAACGTGCCTTCTGATAGTTTTAGAAATTATATTGTTCTGCAGAGGAAGAGACTTAGTGAACTGGGAACAGGAAACAACACTGCCGAATTTAATAGCAACCAGATAAAAGAAAGTTCTTGGGAGTTTGTGCTTCTCCTCCGCTGGTTAGGCTGCCTCACCTTGTGCCGCTTCCTCTCCTCTGTCACTTGCTCAGAATGAGAGGAAGGTGAGCAGCAGGGAAGAGGAAGACTTGGTTCAAATTTCAGAAGGAAACAGCAAAAAGGAGGAAAAAAGATCCACTGCAGAACAGCACATATATTTTACAGCTTTGTAGTAATTGCCAGTGATTATATCAATACTGTAATTCAACTAAAACTTAATTCAACTTGAATGTTGTTGCCAGTGTAGTAGTTTGTTGAATTGAATTGTTAAGCACATAATGAATATGAAAAGCCCATTATGAGCACTTTGCAATGCAAAGCTTATAATTTATGGCCTTGCGGATTACATTATTTTGCAGTGACTAAGACTATAAATCACACTTAGCTCCACTCGTCACGTTGAATTGAAGACCAGTTAGCGATATTTGTCTTCTGATTGTCATTATGGTTGGAGTAATTGGAATTTTGGATACGGACACATACGCACAGAGACGCACTGTAGTGTATATATTATACATAAAATTAAAGTTTCATGCGTTTGTGTTGTGCCTTTTTCTTGTCTCTGCAAGGTATGAAATACACAGACCTGTCTGCGACTGATAAAAGAATAACAATCTCTAACTCTTTTCTTTATATTTTTTTTGGAATTGAGCTTTCTTTGTTTTGTGTCGGCTCAGGGACTCACCGGTGGTGGTGCTTGTGTGTTTTCACGGTGGTGGCTTCAGGTATCTTGGCTTATCCTTTGGTTTATCACTAATCTTATCCATGTAGGAAATAAACCGGGGTTACATTTACTGTGAGAGTTTCAACACCGGCTTTTATTTTTTTTATTAGGGCTGTCAAACCCAACTAATTAACGTCACATTTTGAAATTCGTTAATCTAGATTAATCGCGATTTCGTCTAATGACTAAATGGAGTCGTTAGACGAGTAATCAGACAGTGTGCATTTCAGACACCATTGTTTAATTGTATCTTTCTTTTTAAATACAGAACTACACATAGCACTATGTGATTTCAGAGAGACTCAGTCCTTATAAACTCAGGAGAGGTAGAGAGACAGAGACACTGACAGAGAGAGAGAGCGACAGAGACAGAGATAAAGACACGGAGAGAGAGAGACACACAAACATAGACAGAAAGACACACGGAGAGACACTGACAGAGAGACACATCGATGGTATCAAGCTTCTTAAAATGAAACCTTCCGCCCAACAATCCCTCACCTCTTTCCATCTTCAGCTACTGTCTGTCTCTCTCTCTCTCCTGTCTGACTGACTGACTGCAGGCAAGTGACTGTTTCGCGCGGATAATTCCCGGCGTGCCTTCCATTCTTCAAGTGGAGGACGGCATCCCTAATTCCCCTAATACATTTGCAACAGTATAATTTAAAAAGACAGCAGATCCGTTTTGTCTCTCGTGGTCTCTGTCATAAAGGAGCAGCAGTCATAAGGTTCCAGTAAGGACATGATACTGTTCTACTAAACTAGTGTTGTGTCATAATAAGCTCCTGTGCAAGAAAAACTACAGGGTTGGTGTTGTTTTTCCTCAAGAACAACAGTCACCCTGTTGTCAACCTTAACACAGATATGTTTCTCTGTGTTACAAAAGCGTTCACTCATAAAGACTTTGTAATTACTTCCCAACCAAAGGTACCATTCCAAAAATATGACACTGATATTGAAGCAAGAGCAATTTTTCATCCACATTTTTTTTTTTTGTGCAGACAATAATCAGCTCAGGGAAATCGGGTTACACACTCAGAATAGGTCCAGGTATTCTGAGGAAGAGGAAGAGAAGGAAACTGAGAACAAGAGCATTTAAAAGTGTTAGTGAGTGAAGCCAATCCAACCTACCCGGCTTCCTTCTGCTGTCACCGATCCATACCTGTCCACCCACTGACTTCCCATGAGCCTTTGGGTGTGAATTCAGCCAAATCGGGCTTCTTCCTACAGAGACAGTGTTCATTCACACGCGCACACGGCGCACACGCAAGCACACACTACCGCGAGTGCACATACTGTACACAAATGCTCACATTAGCATTCACTCCCACATGCACGCACATGCTCACCGTCTTACATAACTGCAGTGTTTACTCTCATGACGGAGGATAGATGCTGCTTGTTAGGAGAAAACGATCTGGCATAAAGTTAAGCAGCCTCTGTGTATGTGTGTGTGTGAATCAATACATTGTGTTTAGTGTGCATTTGTGTTTACGTTGTCAAGTTTGTCTAAATGGTGCACAGTCTGCTGAGCGTCTACTCTTTCAATCACTCCGCTCTTATGGTGGGAGGCAGTTCACCCCGTCTCACCTCTATCTCACTGCTCGCACATACAGAGAGAGACAGAAAGAGACTGAGGAGGAGGAGGAGGAGGAGGAGGAGGAGGACGAGGAAAAAAACTATTTTCCACTACTTTAGTCCACAGGATCCCCCCAACCATTTCCCTCGCCGGTGTCATTAAACCGAGGTGGCGCTCGCGCACACATACACACGCAGTCAGCTGAATATTGTCTCGAGTGGAAGCACTTAAGAAGTCTGGCGAGAGCAGAGAAGGGAGCTCTGGAAATTGAGTTGAGAGTGAGGTGGAAAGTTCAACAGCGGCCATCGCTGGACACAAAGACGGAGAGAGCTCCATGCTGAAGATGATGTCGAGAGAGCGAAGGGGGTTACATTAGGCAGAGTTGGCGATTGTAGTTGTGAGGCGTGAGTGCTGCACTTGTCACGATCAAAGCTGCCATTAGTCCTCTGAGTGAGCATCAAATCCGGGGCATGACACGCGGTGGTCGGGTGAGCTAACCGCAGTCGCACGCACTCCGCAGCACACAGCCAACAAGCAACCAGCGTAAGTATGCTTTGTGCCTGTGTGAGGAAAAAGAAAGCTTCCTTACCAGCAGGGGGCAGTAGTCAGCTGGTCACAACGTCACAAATAAGAACCTGAACTCCCGTTCTGAAGCATCAAGAGCCGATCTGATAATACCAGCTGTCAGTCACACTATATGTGCAATGCTTTATTGTTTATTTTCCTCTTAATGGTTACATCATTAATGAAACTGACACTGACAAAAGTAAATTAGCAATTCAGTCGTCAAGAAAATGTTTACTGAGCATGAGAAGTAGGCTTATTTAGAGTAGAGTTCTTTTTGCTACCAGCGCCACCAGTCTCTATTCAGTTTATTACTTCCTAGTTGTCTTCAACCAACAAACCAGTGGACTAGTCTCAGACAAACCACAATTAGTTATGTGCAGACAGAAATAATAAGTGAAAAGAAACAGTAAAATCAATACAAGTGTAATCAAAGTGCCAAGCAGAGCAGATTTAAATTGCTAAAGAAGAGGAGCAAGTTTCCAGAGGTTTTCCAAATGCCCTTAAAGACCTTTTGATTCGTCATTAAAAAGGGAAAACCTATTTAGTGGCAACCAAAAGCATGTGTTTATCTTGTCGTCACAAAGATGCTCTCTTCAGATGATTATGTCAAGTCCGTGCGAAACAGCCAGTCAGAGTGATGTGGTGACGCTGATTTAACATGCTGAAATGGTCATAAAGCCTTTGGCAGTTTCTCTTGTCAATGCCGAATTGACTCAGCTTTGGAGAGAAATGGGAGGTCTTTGACATTTTTTTGTCGGCAAGTGTGAAGGTCCTGCTCCAGGAGACACTGTACGACTCCTTTGGAATTAATTTTGGGCTGAATCTGTCTCGGGACAGCCACTCCTAACCATACTTCTTAGGTGCAGTTCCTATTGCCCATATACTGTAACCTTTGCACTGGCATGTTTTGATTGATTATGCCCCGGGGTGACGGGAAGAAAGAGTTTTCCATCAATATCTTCCATCCACGCCTTACTTTTCTGGGCACGGCCCTTGATGGCCTTCAAATAGCTGCACTGTGGCACAGAGCATGAGTAAAAAAAAAGTTTCTGTAAACTTGATGAAAGACAAACAACACCCTTGGAAAACACAGTTACGAGCGTAAATAGGCGACGGCACAGCTTTAACCAAGTCTCTCTGCGGATTCCCAATCAAGTCGACATTGCCTGTTGCCTAAATCACGGTGAAGGTGACCCCTTGTTGTCTGATGGTTGACAGCGATGGGACTGATGTGTCCCCGTTCTATTAGGACAGATTATTTCATTTACACACAGATGGGTCATTTAACTCAGCAGCTGTCCTTATCAGATACACTAGACTGAGCCCCCTTTGTTAATGGCTTTCACATGAAGCTGTGCCGGGAACAGAGGACGGCAATGAAGAGGAAACACTCAAATTAAATACATGGGTTGTGGATGGAGTAGCCAACCTGTTACCAACAGGGCTCAGGCTAATTCCCTGCTGTAGTTCGTGTTAACTGAAAAATCCTCCTGGATTCTTCTGTGATTTAGTGTATGAAATGGTTACTGCAATCCACATTCAAAACATTTCAGAGCATAACTTTCCCACTGTCTGTTTTATTTTCTATAAACACTGAACCTGTTTGATTCATTTTTGCAAGTCAGCAACAGGCAGAGATTGAAGGTGAAAATGTGTCTGCTCTGAGTCACGGCAGCTAAGAATTATCACAAGTATCCACACTGGCATATTTATCTTCAACACCCCCTTTGCTTTGGGCTGTCTTTGTTTTAACACATCTCCTCTGCAGACCCTTGTTTTCCTTCTCCTCCGGTTGAGACGTTTTTTTAAGCCGTGTTTCCACCGAGTGGAACGGTTCGGTTCAGTACGGTATGTTTTTTTAATTTTTTTTGCGTTACCTAAATAAACAGCCCCAACCGTTCCATTTTTTATTACCCTTCCCTTGGGGTACCAGAGTAAAATGGTATGGTACAGTCTGGGAGGAGCTAGACTGGCTCCACCCATGACAGTCAGCTGATTGTCACTCTCTACTGTTTTCTTCAACACTAAGATATAGAGGGGAAATTAGCCACTTACACTGTGAATTGCCTGCACTATTGTTATCAGTTATTCATTCATGTTTAATTTCTTCGATATAGGTCCTTTGAACCAAGAATGGATTAATTTACATGTTTGATGTATAAAACTTTAAAGCAGGGGTCTCAATCCCTGATCAATTGTCTATTATGTCAAGAAAACTCCTGATAAATTATTATATTACTTTCACCACCCCTTTGATACATGGTGTAGGTAATGACACCGGAATTATCACAGTAGATTTTACAGTCTGACTTTAATGAATGCCTGCTAACTACTTTGAGAATGAAAGTGAGAGAGGAGAGCAGCAGCGTTTCTGCTTTTAGGTCGGTATAAGTGGGGTGCAGTGAAATTGGGTTACCGCCACAGGTTTGATTTAAACAGTGTAAAGTCAAACCTGTAATTTTAGTTACGTCAGCGTATCGTGTGCACACAGAATGGACCTGGTGAAAATGTTGGCTTGTTTTCCCCCTCTCTAATCAGTGCCTGCACCCACACTACCTTTCTCCTCAGGGACACCTCACCTCAGCTCACAGGTTTCTCTACGAGAAGGCTTGTAACGCTCAGCCTGGAACAGACAGACATGGCCATGTAAAGCCTGATTTACACTCTGCTTTACAGTCTCCTCTCATGTTGCATCCCTGTAGCATCGACATGTTCGACTGTCAGACCAAAGCATGCTCTCCCCGTTGCCCTTTGATTCCACCAGTGCACCGACCAGCGTGAGCTGTAGGTGTGTGGTCTCACTGATACGACTGTAACCTTGTTGCCGGAGCAGAAATTGTGTGGCTCGTTATGTTTTTGTCCAAGACGATGATCAAAAGAGTACAAGACACAAGCTCAACACAACATTTGCGGCTGCGATCCTGTGGGGGGGAAGAATAGGAGATTTTTCTCCTTCTCTGTTGCAGATAGAAGACAGAAGGGAAGTTTTCTGTCCCCCTCCCACACAGGCAGCCAAAGCTCAGAGAGGCTCAGTCTCTCTGAGGCTCTCTGATCTTCAAGTCACAAAAACACCTGCTGCGTGTCTTCAGACAGGCGGGGGGACATCGAGGCAGCCAAGTGGGTGGGTGTGACAGTGAGAGGAGGAGACTCTCTGAGGAAGAGGGGCCTCTATATGATTTAATATTGCAATTCACATTGGAATTGGCAGTGAGGGATTATCAGAGGCCTTTTTGTCACTCACCAGAATTTGATTGGTTGCTTCTCTTTTCCAACAATAGCTTTAAATGGTCTTATTTGTCAGTGCCGATTCATCGAGTATATTAGTAATCTAATATCCTTCATCCCTGGTATAAAGTATAGTGTTGCATAATAACTACATAATCCTCTACTGTATTTACACACATATGTATATATATATATATATATATATATATATATATCAATGTAATTTAAAAACCCAATATACTGGGCTCAGTCCAAACCTGCATGGTATAAAACATGCACAGATTGCCCCGTGTGACCCAGTGATCCATGTCCCTTCTCATCTCTCACTGTTCACCCGTCAGTCTCGTCTCCCTGGAGTTTGTCCCCTTTCTGTCTTCATCTATTCACACGGTGGCAGCTTCACAGGAGCAGCTCCACGAGGGTGCTGTGCAGATTTAATGTAGAGTTTTGTGTAATGTTTATTTCAGTTCCAACCGTCTCACAGCAAACTCAGCCACAGATTTATGTTTTAAGCGTCACTCCGCTCGTCTTTATTCGTCTTTCTCCAGTAAACGTGATGAACAAATCCTCTGATGTCATGTCTCAGCTTTTTTTTTTTGCACCATCATCGCTCTGCAGAGCAAAGTCTGATCAGTAAATCTGAAGTAACTACAGGGCAATGAAATCTCTGCTGTGTTTACCCTCTATAAGTCTTATTTCTAATGGTTCAATTTGCGCTGTTGCAATAGGTGCCATAATTAACTTTACTTAAATCAGGAGGAAACCAGTGCTTGACATCAATCCAAAGAAAGTCAGCACAAATAAATGCTTTGCTGAGTTTCTCTTCCTGAAGTCATTACCGAGATATAAAATTGTTTTATTCAGTCACTTAAATATTAATTGTAATGGAGGGGAAGCACTGCATGGAACTGAGTAATGTTGATGTTTCATTTCATGGTTGAATTCGCTGCAAGTTTTTAAGCAGGACAAAAGGCCGCCAAAAAGTTAATGTTAAAAGTTAATGTTAAAAGAAAATTATGTTGTTTTTTTATTTTTATTTTTGTCACATTTAAGAGATAGTTTTGGGTTTGTGAGCAGTTGCTGTGGTTTTACTGGTGTGTGTCTGCCCTCTGCTGGTTAAAACGGTTTGGTACAGCCACAAACAACACAGCAGACTGTGTTTTAATATTGCATTACTGAAGTTTTCCTCCTCTTTGTCATCTAAAGTGTAGATTATATTATTATATTTCTTGACATGAAACACACACAGACACAAACGATTATTTTCTGATCCATCGATCTATATTTCCTTACAGTTAGAGCGGCTTTTACTAGTATCCAAATTATAGTGTGAAATAGTTTTATTGTGCGGTTTAGGAGGCAAAGGCCGAGTACATCATCACTTCATTGTAGAATTACTTTATACCAGATGCTGTTATTGACCTTTTCCTCCTCTTTATCATCTTAATGATAGATTCTAACACATATTTTACATATTGCAGTTTTAGATAAGTCTTTCTCTGTATGTGTTGACACATGTGTAATTATAGGTCAAGTTATAGTATGCAATAGTTTTATTTAGCAGCTGAGGAGGCAAAGGCCGACTTTATCATCACTTCATAGAATTACTTTAATAATAATTCATTAATATCACAAAAATAATAATACAAAACAGCAAAGTTGAACAGTAAAGAGTAAAACAAAATAATGCTAGTAGAAGTTATATAATGAAATAAAAAGAAATTTAAAAATTGGTATGTTTAAATGAAGAAACCCCTGTACGTCTCACTGTTTTTCGCCTGCAGGTGGCAGCAGTGTCGCATTGACTTCATGTTGTGCTCTCATCTGTGGACAGTGCAGAAGTGTGTTTAACAGAGACATTTTCCAACTGATGACTATAAGTCTAACAGCGTTCCACGTGTTATGAGTCAATAGACATGGAGCAGAGGGATGCACTGCCTTTTGACACTAGCAACTATTCCACCCTTAGAAATGCAGTAGCACATACTAGAGCAGGGCCGTCCAACCCAAATGACCTGAGGGCCAATGACGCTCATTGACCGCTAATCTGGTCAAGAGGGGGCCGGTCTAGAGGAAAAAAAGTGGGAAAACACAACTGTTTTCAAACTGTGGGTGGGCAATATGAGCTAAAAATTAGATCACGATATTCGCAGTGAACGTATTCATGATAATATTTCACAGAATTTCAATGTAGAAGTGCTTGTTTTGATGTGGAACGACGTGCACACAAACAAATCTGTGAGTATCAAAAATAAATCTAAATTTAAGTCATTAATAACTTTGTACAACAACATTTGTAATTAAAACACCAAACAGGCTTTTATGTATATGTAATTAATAATGAAATGTAACGTTGAAGGCAATACATGTAATACTGTGATAATAACAACCGTCTTATTATTACTGTTATATAAAATGCTGCTAACAACAATGTTTAGTATTAAATTGTGTGGGCCGCATATGACTTCACTGTACTAGAGTATACAATTCAATCCAGTGTTTTAGGGTGGAATGCTAAGGAGGCTGCACTTCCAGGAGGATTATGAGTCACAACGTGTCGTGATGTCACCCATAAGAGTTTGAACTCCTGCTCTAAACTCCTCCATTTTTAGCCCACGCCATGTTGACATGCCATTTTGCAACATTGTGCTGTTCATTATCATCTATATTCCTCTAAACGTTACGGTAGCATCATTTACAAAATGAAATCACGTTCTATTGAAAAAGACCAGAAACTAGTGATTTGGTGTGTTTGAGTGCTCATTGTTACCATTACACAGCAAAAGTGCAGTGACATTTGTATTTGTGTGTGGTAGAAAGCACATACTGATACTGACATAATGGCATACAATAAATATGGAAAATTGAACAGTTGGTTGGTTGTGGGATGTAGAGTTGATCTCAACCTGGTTAATTAGGACCCCGTGTTTGTTGTTGGACTGGAAAAGTATTCTGCTGATAAAGCTTCTTCAGTATAAATTGCATTCTGTCTACTATATCTAGTGTTGTTTATGAGTTTAGTCGCAGAAATAAAGAAAATAATTGCGGTGGTGAGGTAATCTTTAAATGATGGCTCAAAGCTCATTCTTCGTTGTCTGTGTGTGGTCAGTGTACTTCATTGTAGAGCGTGTACTCGCAGCACATGAAAGCAGAGGGTGTGTAAACAGCTGAATGGTCAGACACGCTCTTCACAAGCAGCAAGCACCATCACCATGGATACAGATGATTTGCTTTTGCCTGTTGAGCAGTTGAGTTATCCCGCGTTTGCTGTTTGACTGTAAACATCCTCCAAATAACCCAGAGTGTCGTGTTTGTTGGAGTGGAGTGATTTGTGTGCGACGGGTGCGAGGGCGATAAACAGATCATGATTAATTCTCATTCTGTGACTGTGTGTGTCTGAGGCCGTCATAAAAAAGCTGGCATTAAAAACTATAACTCAGGTTTATGATCTAAATAGAAGACTTCTTAATATTATATAAAAAATGTATGATGTTCGTTTCAGTATCTGTCGCCCGTGCTTATGGTGGGAGGCGGGAAAGGTTGATGAAGTCGTACTTGCATGCTGTGATAAAAGCGAGGCTTTGTGCTGCCTGTGCAACCTTGCATTTTTGTGCTTTACACAGGGAAAAATTAAGGGATGGCTCAATAGCACTTTTTCATCTCCAATACTGAGATTACTTTTTGAGTAGTTGCTGATATCAACACCAACTCGGTGCCTTCGGGCGCGTAGACCAGGTCACGACGACAAGCTGCAGTTCAAACCCAGCATAAGAATAAGGCAGAGGTGGATGCTGCCAGACTTTCTGAAAGTATTTCAGTTGAACAGTTGATCTACTGGGATTTTCATGCACAGCCATATCCAGTGTTTACAAAAATAACAGTCTAGGAAAAAAAGAAGAAGAAAATATCCAGTGTGCTGCAGCTCTCGGGGCTCGTGGTAAGCACTGTTGCCACACAGCAAGAAGGTGCAGGGTCCGATTCCCCGGTCTGGGAGCCATCTGTCCTCATAATTTCAGTTGTATAATGACAATAAACACAACTGAAGATAACGTGTGTCTTTTGGTTTCATTGGGAAATATGTATAAATGCATAATTATTGTCAGGATGATGGTGCACCACAGGAGGCAGCAGAGGAGGATTAGACATGATCCACTTATTATTTCATTTAATTTCACTTTTCATTTTTACACCCTGGGTGCTTTGAATTGCTCCAGGAGTACGGAAAGTACTGCAGGAGTCTTTCTTCTCCCCTTTGCTCTCACTGTGATGAAGAATTATCGCGCACAGTGGCCTTTGGCTCGCAGAGTTCAGCACTACTGGGCTGACAACATATTTTAGCTGCATCAGAGCAAGGCTTTTGCAACATCATTTACATCATAGTGGAGAGGCTTTTTATATATACTGTAATGTAGACTCGCAGCAGTTCTCTCCAAATAAATGTGCAGAAGACAAATGTTGCCCTTGGCTTATGTAAAAGCCAAATTTTTCTTTCAAATTGAATCTAAGGTTTAACCACACGTCCTTGAGGACAAGTGTTTCCACCTGTACCTCTCTCTCTCTCTCTCCCTCTTCTTTCTGTCTTTCTCCTCCCTCCTTCCTTTCCTCCACAGTCACATGTTCTCACTGAATAGGGTATTGAGTGGGTTTCACCAGCTGGTGTCTTTGCCTGCCACATTAACATTTCTATGATTGTGCAGACACATTTTCATTGTGATCGGAGGGAATTTTACATGGCCAGAGATTTGTTTCAGCGTTGGGGTTGCAGTGTGTGAGTGTCGTCACGACCGCGTGTGTGTGTGCGTCTGTCTGTCTTTGCCAGAGATTTGAAAGGACTGTCGGCGTCACATCTGTCCTCAAACAAACACCTGTGTGCGTGTCTGTGTGTGGACCGGCACAGGAGTCTGTGTGATATGTCCTGTCAGTCAGGATATATGACATATCCTGACTTATATCCTGACTGACACATCTCGTCCATATCTGTGGAGGAAATCATCCCATTGTCAGACACATATGCAAACTCTATCCTGCAGATTTTTCTGTAACGGTCTCCATGTCTCCAAATCATTTTTTTCCCCCCTGTCCATGTTGTTGATTTGGCATAACATTTACTTTGGATGCCCTTACTGGTGCAACATTTATCTGGGTTTGGGATTAGGGCTTTTTGACTGACATCAAAATACAGTTATTAAATCAGCAAAGGCTGCAAATTCTTAAATTCTTCCATTTCTAATTGGTCGGACTTCTATGTGAATTAAAAAAAAAAAGGAACCCTGGCATGTTTATGTAAGCTCATTCTCGCAATAATTCAGAATCGCAATGTTTTGATGGTTAATACTCGGAAAGATTTTTAAAAAATATTGAAACTTCAGACTCAAAAATTCAATAAAAGCTCAAGTAAATTACACATTTTCTCCAAATTCATTCAGCGCAGCTTGGGATCATTAAGGGTGCGTGCACACCAGCCCTTCTGAATCGAATCCTAAAGTCAGTAAACTCGGACCGGCTGAATGTTGCAGCCCCCAATTGTGTGACATTAGGTGTGAAAACACACATCTGCATACAGAGAAAAGGTGTTGGGATTGAACCTCCAACCTTGGTTGACAGACGACTTGCTCCACCACTGCTGCCCCAAAGCTTTTCTTTAAATCAATACAAACCTTGAGTTTGAAGTAAAAAACAAAAACAAAACAAAAAGTAAAGAGTTTAGATTTGTAGTTTTGATGTCCCTGTTGACCTGTCAAAAGAGCCAGAGATTTCCGGGGGGGCGATGATGTTTCTGACAGTTTCCTGATAGTCGGGTCAGGCCGTGCGCCTCGCAGGTCTCCGTCCTAATGATGGATCCAATCACTCAGACAGCTTGCAGATCTGGAGCTTCACTGACAGGTCAGCAGTGCAGTCTGCCGGCTCCTTAACTCATCTTCCTTCTTGTCTGTATGACATGTCCATCTGTTCGCCAGCATGTGCCTCTTTTATGACTCTCTGTTGTTTTTTTAATTACTTTTTTTTGTGCGTCTCCACACCTGGCACAGGCAGTGACTAGAAGAATTGTGTTTTCAATTTGTTCCTCCTTATTTTCTATTGTTGTGCGCGCCTTTATTCAAATGTGGTGTCATGAATTTACTGTGAATCCTTTTAATTTGATCATAGCGTTCATTTGGACTCGCACATGGATTTATAAGTATTTGGTGGTCAAAGGTCAAGGTCACTATTACCTTGTGAAATTCTTATTCTTATAGTTGGTCATCAAAGGTCACTGTGAACCCACTTTGCCTGGAGATTATCATTTAAACGTTGGCACAGATGTTCACATATACTCACAGATATTAACTGTTGTGATTTAAGTGGCCAACAATCAAGGTCAAAGTGTCCTCAAAAACATCTTTTTGGCCTCATGAACATTAAATTGTACATGTAGAATTGGTTTTGGGAACACAGGACATTGGAGAACACAGGACATAGAATTAGAGTCGTTAATAAATAATCTGTATTTCTATCAACATTAGAGAGCATAGCGTTGCTGCATTTACATGCACCACCATCTTCCATTAGTTTAATTGCATTACTTAATGTAGGCTTACTGTCACTCTGTGGTAATTCTAGCTTCTTTGTATCCCATTATTGACATTTTAACACTGGTGCCACATTTATTCCTTTCATTAAAGCGACGGAGAGCTACTCGAATGTGATTGAAGTGTCAATTTACATGTTTCTTCTAAATAGGAAAGATTTTGTCAGCTGATAATTGCCGTCCACAGAGGGGTTGTGTTCTTTGTTTGTTTTTCTTGAGAATAATTGCTAATGGACTGAATCTAGACTTGGCTCCACGAGGTTCACACCCTGGACATCTTGGTGGTGGTGGTGACTCATACTCCTGGTTAGAAACATTTATACAGAACAGTCATCTTACTCTTGGCACAAATCCTGGATATGTGTCAATCATCACTGTATGTTCTATATCTATAATCTTGACAATGTGTTATCTAGACTTTTTTTTACTGTTTCGGATTTTTCTTGTCTGGCTGGTTCAGCTGATGCAGCCTCAACCTTTGCAGACAAGTGTCTCTACATCCTCCGCAGACCTGTGAGGTACAGTATCTGCACACGGTTTGACATACTCTGCCTCACAGACAATGTCAGAGCCTGTGGTAACACAGTCTGGATTAGAAGCCTGTTCAGTAGAAAGCCCAATCCCTGGGTGACAGCTAACTGAATAAATAATACAATTTATTTAACTTAACTTAAGTTATTTATTTAAGTTACACATTGTGTGATTTAGGTGTAATTTGAGTAGGGCTTTTTGTCTACGATTAGATCAGATACCATCAACATATGAACTGTTCTATACTAAGATACCTGCAAGGAAGAAAACTGATTCCAACATGTATTTATACAAATGTTTTAACAGGCATAAAACAACAAGAACGTGTAAAACCAAAGATCGTCCATCACTGGTGACATCATTGATAACAGCTGTGCAGGGCTTTAACCATTAAAAACCGGCACATTTTGGCTCTTTTGTGCCAACTTTCCCAAATGCGTGTTCAGTATCAAATAAATAATCAATGTCCAATCGTAAGAGGGCCTTTTGAATATAATGCATTTATTTATATCCCGGGCACAGGTATGGTTCAGATCCACATTACTTACTATTATAAAATGTTGGTAAATTAGCATACAAACTATACACATGGTTAGAAAAACTGTACACCTGCCTCCTCCACACACCTCAGGATAATGAATGACCGACAGTACCTATATGCTAGGGGTGGAATGGTTCTCAAAATCCATGGTTCGGTTCATATCACGGTTTTTGGTTCGGTTTTGTTGTTTTTTTTTTCCCTATTTTTGTTTTACACTCTAGAAATACCATGTATTAGATCTATAGCTTAATAATTAGATTTTTTTTTTTATCAGATATTCTCAAGGACATGTCATGCAATTATGCAAAAACTGAACTAATGAGGCAGCTTGATTAGGGATTAAGCACATCATTGTAACAATCCAGAGATTTTGAAACAGTATGAGGAGAGACAGTGCTGCATTTACACGTTTATATATTTATTCTAGTTTCCATTCCATTCTGTCACTGCTTGTGTCAGTGCTTCAGAAAGATGCTCACTTTCATAAAGTGGTCGGGTCTGCATTATGGAGCTTTTCATCTCCCACTCTGGCCCTGGAGGTCCATCCATCTGTAGTAAGAGCCACGTTAGCTGCGTCGGACAATTCTTTGACAATTCGTCGTGTCTCTTGTTACAGTAATTGTTTACCCACATGTTCTTTGATGCCTTTGTCTTTTGAGAGTCACTGGACACAGAAGTCCCTTTGTGTTTCTACTTAATGTTAAGGCTCTTTACTCTGCCAGGTCATGCTGCATTTACTCAGCAAGAGTCGAGGACAACTTGCTGTCAAACACTCGACCTGTACTTTGACTCATCCGTGTGACTTTTAAATGAGAATGAGCGTCAAGAGGAAGTATCTGCCCGACGTTTGATTGATTTTCTCTCTGATCTGAAGAACAGACGTGTGTCCCTGTGTGTGTGTGTGTGTGTGTGTGTGTGTGTGTCTGTCTGTCTGCCACTTAGACTACCAGAAAAATCCATGGAGTCTGGCGTTGCCGTGGTAACGGTAATCACTTTTAATTCAGCGTCACGGAGGAAGAGCGGGGATAGAGGTGGAGTGGTAGCCGTTGAGTGGGGTAATGTGGCAGTTGTGGAGAGAGAGAGAGAGAAAAACAGTGACATGTGTCAACAAGGAAAACAGGCTGACTGTGTTTCCATGTGTAGTGACGAGTGCGAGTGTTGACACTGGATGAGACGCACACAGTGGAGGCAGAGCGATAACGATGAGGAACGGAAGGGCTTCACATGAACAAATGTGGTTCTTTCTAAAAAACCCACAGGATTTGAAAGCTCCTCCTCCTCCTCCTCTCTTTCCCCCCTCTTCTCCTCCTTCTCTGCTTGGAGATAATAATCCTTTCATCGACTGGTGAGAGCTGGTATTTGTCCAACAACCTCTTCTCTCGTGTCGAGCCATTTCTCTCTTTCATCACACTGGAGAGAGGAGGGAAAGATATTAATTATGCATTCCCAGCAGTTTTGCCCCCCATCTCCGCCTCCTTATCCATCTCAACGTGTACCTGCAACCCCCCCCCCCCCCCTACCTCCATTCTCCATCATCTTTTCCCTGTCTTTGTTGGGAATATCATTAATGAGTGAGCAAGGAAACAAACAGCGAAGGATGGTGCGTGATGCTAATTCATCGGGTTGCTTTGTTTCCTCTGTCACTTTACTCAACCTCCTGCTGACACACACACTCACACACACACACACACACACACACACACACACACACACACACACAGAAGCTAAGCCTCAAGTGGAAGAAAAATAGAAGCTGGAGAGCAGCAGAAAAACCACCACCTGCTACTCAAGCCAGTCTTCTTGTAGTATACTGCTCACACACACACACACCCACACACACACACTCCCTCACATCAGTACTGGTCCGTAATTTTCCGCCACACTCCCCTCCCAGCCAATGAGAGGTCAGAACGGGCTTCCTCAGAGCATGAGGGGGGAGGAGACAGAGCACAGCTGGCTGATTGACAGCTAGTACCCTACAGGTGGAGAGAAGAACGAGAGGGGGGGAGGACGAAAGAGAGGGGAAAGAGAAGGGGTGAGTGAGGAGGAGAAGAAGAGAAGCAGCTCCAATCAGACTGTTCACGCACATACTGTACACACACACACACACACGCACAGTTCTCTGCTGCTCCTCTCCTACCTTGGAAGCTTGCTTCCATCCGGCAGCATAGCTGAGTAACACCAGCATCACTGTTACCACCACCTCCACCACAACTGGACCAAGATGAGCCAGTGCAGGAAAAGGTGCAAGAGGCAGCTCACCAAGGTGGCTCGCTATTTCTACCGCTTCCTCATGGGAACACTCACCCAAGGTAGGCACAAAAAAAAAAAAATCAAACAAAAAAAAAACTTCCACTTCCACACCCAGAATCTTGCTGGTGGTTCCATGTCTGTCAGAAAGTGGAGCTGCTGCTCTTCGCTGGAGTTGTGTAATGAGCAGAAGTGATGGTTTGCTTCTGCTGTAGTGTCTGTGGTTGAGGTTGTCTTACACTTCAATGATGATGGATGTACTCCTCACTCTGTGTGTGTGTGTGTGTGTGAGAGAGGGAGTTAGTCTAAAGATTATCATTCCCTGCATATGTGCACATGACCATGTGCTTGTGAGCATATTATTTTTTTAAACTTCATTTTATGCACAATAACAATCAATAATCTGTATGCACAGTGAGCACTTATGTGCTTGAACTTGTTCTTCCCCTCTTTCCGTCTGCCTTTTTGACTCCCTCCCGCCCTCTCTCCCTCCCTCCCTCCGCTTCCCTTCACAGCTCTGACCCCCCCCCCCCCCCCCTCTATCCTCCCTTTCCCTCGCTGGCAGTCAAACAGCTCATCCTCTGGAAGCCTGTGGCATTCCACCTCCATTGAGAAACTCTCAGTGGGGAAAAAGAATTGCACAGCCTTTTATCCAACCCTTCAGCCAGCTCTCAGTGTGACATCAACTCACCCTTCCCCAGACTCTCTCCTCTCCTCTCCTCTCCTCTCCTCTCCTCTCCTCTCCTCTCCTCTCCTCTCCTCTCCTCTCTCCTCTCCTCTCCTCCCCTCTCCTCTCCTCTCCTCTCCTCTTGTCCGTACAGCTGCAGTGAGATTTCAACTTCTGTAAACTTAGTCCAAATCTTTTCCTTGATACTTTTTTCCTTTTATGTCCTCACGCTGTGTTCCACTGAGCTTTAGTCTTTGCCTTAAACTCCGTCTGTCATGTTGCCTACATTGACAGCGTGCCTCTAAGCTTTGCACCCATTTCCCTCTGTTTTTCTTCCTCTTCCTCTTGTCAGTGATATTGAGCAGCAGCTCTCATTGCCTTGAGGAAGACGCCACAGAGTAGGATGATTCTATTGAATCCGAGCGGTTGATCCTAGAAGGTGGAGATAAAGCAGCTGTTTAGATGACCTTGTCAATAGAGCGGTGTCTGAATGCTAATTTGACATCCGTGCTGCTCGTTATCTTTTCAGACTTTGACATCTGCAGAGCTCCGTGTTCGTGTTCTGAAAGCAGCTATTGGACACAGACACACACACACACACACATACTGTAAGACAGACAGAGAGGAGTGACGCTGTAGATGTGTTATTCTTTCGGAACACACGTGTGAAAAAGAGAAACCGCATGATGATATGAAACCATTTAAAGCTCAAACCCACAATGAATCGATCCTGTATTGTGTATGTAGTACAATCCTGATAAAACCTATTCTCTGTGCCAATGACTGATAGTGCAGTAAAGTCATTAAACACTAACTCATGGACCGTTACATCGTTAGGTTTTGGTGCTGAATTGTTGTCAGATGAGAAACATTGTTATTGTCAGATAACCAGGATACAGATAAGTGGTCCTCACGCTGTAGGTGTCAGTGTCTGCAACAAACTTAAATCCAAAACCACATGCAACTTCAATATAGGTCTAGTTTGAAGCGTTTCTTCTTTTTTTAAGTGCACATTTTGTGCAGTTTCCATTCTGCTGATTTTACAGATTCATGAACTCGACTCCAAAGCTGAATCCCAACAGTCTCTCGTATGTGGAGTTCACTGAACGTGTTATGGCAGAAGGTTATTGATCGGATCAAACTCGATGTTTCTATCCTCTGAAATGAGCTGTTGCTTTTGAATGATTCACTTTCATTTTTCACTTCTCATTTTGATACTGCAGCCCAAAGAAACACAGACGTGGACGTTTCCGCAAACTTCAGACTTTATTATTTACCACCAATCCCTTATTTCCACACAGACATAAACTCCGTGAGTCTAGAATGTAACAAAACTACTTTTGTTTAATGAAACCACCACTGTAGAGTTTCTGCGACTCCCACGTGAGGAATTCTGAGTAATTATCTACAAACACTGTGCCCCCACCTTTCCCTTCCATTCGGCAATGACTTGAATGTGATGTAATGGATATTCATTTATATTTTAATGTTACCCGCCATTGTATTTTGAGTACTTTGACCACAGTAGTGTGCATTCAAATTGACTGTCTAATCTCATTTTAAGCTCTCAGTTAACTGCAGAAGTCTCTGTAAGACTGTTCACTGCATAAAAATAAAATAAAAGACGTGTTTGCTTATAACTGACTCGCTGTAGCCTAATTTAACATTCATATCTATTTGTTTCACTTCCCATACCATACGCACACACGGCGTGTCACACGCTCTTTGGCACCGGGAACCCTGGGAGCGGTTGTAAGAGCGCTAATTTGGTCAATCTCTGCCCATTAAAATGCATGAACGCCGTAATAATAGATGTTCCTGGCATCCGTTGGGTGCCTCATGCATGCATAATGCACTCACAAATAGACACACACTCACACGTATCAATAAAGTCTGATCATAAAATAAAGAATAATGCACGTCTTGCAAAAGAAAACTACTCACTGTCCGGGCAACTTTTTACGTACGTTGTTTTTTCCCTCTCATTTTTGGGTCATAATGTGTGTGTGTGTGTGTGTGTGTGTGTGCATACATACCATCCTTAAGTTTACCAAGAATGGTGTTACCATGACTACTGGCTCTTGTGTGACTGCTCCAATGATGGAGTGAGAGAAGGAGAAAGAGAAAGAGATGTCTGCACCAGTGCAACAGGAGCCAGTGAGGACTGAACTGGACATTCTGTTGTATATGGGGATTTTCATCAAGGTTACAATTCAGTTCAAATTCAAGCATGGCTGTGCAGAGGCGCTGAAAGATTTGCCGTTTAGGTCCAGTCATGGAGGCAGAGGATGATCATATCTGCAAAAGAGGCCCCAGGTTAATTGGCATTTGAATCCTCTTCATCGGGTAAAGTCAGGAGAACAGTTTTTTTTCAAATTTGATTCAGTCTGCTGCACCTTGATATGGTGTGTTTCTGGAAAAGCTCCTGTGTCAACAATTAGCTTTGGCCATTACAAGTATGTCTATCCCTCTGTGGAACCTACACAGTGTTTGGAGCTTTATTGCATCTAGCGACACCACAGTGTGTGTGTGTGTTACTGATGACAGTCATTTATAGTCACCCTCATTGCCCCTACTCTCTCTACTAATTGGTTTGTTGCATGAGACTCTGTATGGTGTGTGTGTGTGTGTGTGTGTGCGCGTGTCCTGCCCTACAGCTTTATTTACCATATCAGGACTGGCTCTGTTTACTATAATTCTGTTTAATTAAATACTGTTGGATATGTTAGCCTGTACACACACACATTCAGTCACACACACACACATTTTTTCGACAGTCCAAACAAACCTTAAATGAGGTTCTGCCTTATTAGGACCGTGTTTTAGTCTCCATGACAACGACTACTGCTCCTGACCAGGTCAGTGTTGATGCCAGAAAAGGTGCTAAAGAGGTAAACATTCTTTGACAGCATTCTCCCTAAGTCCCAAACGGGCCTTTTAAACTTTAACACCTAACCCTCAAAATGTCTGTCTGGACTTATTTTATTTTTATTCTTTGCTTATTTTAACCATAGAATGTCCTGTAACCAAGTTCTTTTGTCCATTTTTTCCAGAATAACCGCCAATTTAACAAGGAAAAACAAAAAGGTTTATTTAGAAATACACTGCAGCTCTGCACGGACAACAGATTCTGTGCATTGAATTTGAAATTGGAACAGTATAAAACATTGAAAAAATGGAAACTATGTACAGGTGCTCTTCCCACTCTCTCCTCTCTGGTGCCAAAGACGCTGATTTGTCGGCTTCCTGAAACAGCACATGTGAAATTACCGTAATAACCACATGTTGGCTTTTGACGTGCAGCTTCTCAGCTTTCACAAACCCCAGGATTTTATTCCGATGGCACAAACCGTCGCTTAACTACCTTTGTCTGCGATACGCTCGGTATTAAAGGATTAAGTTGTGAGGACCAGACAAAATTGTCCTCACAAAGTTTGAATCGTACTTTGTCCTCACAGCTAACTACAGACATGTCCACACTCACACACACCTATATTTCATAAACACCATCTGGTTTTGCTTTTCCACCTCACGCTCATACAAAAACATTCAGTCCAAGCTGACAGCACAGGTCTCCTTTTCCCTCCTTCCTGTCCCCCGTCAGAGACACGTGTCTTTGCCGAGTGTCGTTATATTGTGTGGAAACCAGAAAAGCTGCGTTCATTGGCGTCTTTGTGAGTTTTCGTCATGATTCTGTGAAATAACAAAAACATTTTCACTGCACGCGTTTGGCATAAAAACAGGACAAATGAATTCCATTCAGTGGCAGGCGGCGGTTTGATGTGAAAATGAAAAGATATTCATATTCATAATCTTATTTGTGTCTGTCTAGACTAGAGGCTTTTCTTCTGTCTGGAGGATGATGAGTTGTGCCACAAGTCTCAATGTACAATAATACAAATAAAATAACAATATAAATATGTTGTTCCACTTTAAATATTCAATAGACAGACTGTGAACAGAAGCTTTATCTACATCAATTTGTACATGTGTCTTTTGTGGGGGGGGGGGGGGGGGGGGGGGGGCAACCTGTTAACCACTCGACAGACAGATGAAGGGTCAATTTTGTTTCTTTTTGTGTTTCTTGATAAAATTCAGTCTTGGTCCAGTTTATATATGAGCACATTCATGCCGTGTTCTCGCACAGTAATCACATTCTCAGACATCCCAGTTTGTCTTTGAGCATGTTTGACAGTTAAATCTACTGCAGCTGATTTTATTTTCTGTTCAAAGCAATGAGCAACACTTTGAGCTATAACGTCTTTGCTCCACTGTCGCCGGGGTGTTTTGCCTTGTCAATGACTTTGGCTTGTGTTAAATATCCCTGAATCACTATAGAAATCGTACAGTATAAAGTTAGTGTTTAAGTGACATTAATGACATTAGGACACTGGGAGAATCTCAGTGTGGCTTTTTCGTGACATTGTGTCACACAAATCTTTTTCGGCGAGTCGTCTTTCACCCTAACCCAGGTTGTGGGTCTGATTCCCGGCTCCAATAGTCTACATACCGATGTGTCCTTCGGCAAGACACTTATCTCCACGTTGCTCCTGTCGTGAAAGGGTATGAATGATGAGTGATCGACAACATGCTGCAGGACTGTCGTGTAAAGCTTGGAGTGGTCATCAAGACTAGACAAGTGCTATATAAATACAGACCATTTACATACATCAGTGTCACAAGAGTCAAACCCAGAGAACTCATTGTCCTCCATCACATCACACACACAAAGTTTCTGGTAGCCTTTTCAAAATTAGATTTTCCTGATGGGCACTATCCATCTGCCATAGCGTCCCCTTATTTCTCCCAAGGATTGATGACAGTGGTTAATAGAATCATGTTTAATAACACAAAGCATCTTTTATTGAGGATTATTGGGTTTTGTAGCTGGCTCTTTTTTTTTTTTGACCAGACAGTTCTTTCTCTCTGCCTAGAAAAAATTCTACGTACATTTTTTAGTCGTACAATAACAACAAGACCGACTTTGTGAACAGCACAGCTCACATTTTTCTTATTTCATCAGAAAAAGCTACAAGATCACTGTTATCTCATGGTCATCCGGTTTCCTCCCACAGTTGATTTGGGGATTAGGGAAAATTGGACCCTATAAATTGACCATAGGTGCGAGTGTGAGAGTGATGGACTGGCGACCTGTTCAGGGTTTACCCCGCTTTTCACCCTATGTCAGCTAGGATTGGCCCCAACGTCCCCTGAGACCCTCATGTGGAGTAGAAAACGGAAAGATGGATCAAACCTATGGTAATCTCAGAAATGATGGGATACTATTTTATATCCCAGAAATATTATTTCTTTGCCATCTAGCCATGTTGTGGTCACTATGCTGAGGTTGCCACAGCAACAGATTGGTGCCAAATGAAATGAAACGTCTTTAAAAGCAAGAACAAGTCAACATTAAACTGTCTCTGATTGGCCCTTTTGCAAATGTGGTCAGTGTTGGCTTTTTGTCGTGGCTTTCATGTCACCTGGTGAAACTGGTGCATCATAAAATAACTTATCAACTTCCTGTTTGTGTGCCGTAATTGATAAAGTAACTCACACATAGCTATAAATGTAATTATTAATAATTTATTCAGCTTTCCTTTTAACTACCTGAGGCTTCCACATACTCTTCATAGTGTTCATATCAGCACCAAGACATCGTCACGTCATTTTCCTTCTTTAAATCTAATGTTAATCTTACTCCAGAGGCCAATAGAACTTTGTACTTTGTAATCTGATTACTTTGTGTGGCGTGCACACCTCCACACACACACACACACACACATCAGCTGAGATTGACACCTCCACACACACACATTTACCTCATACTCTTTGCTTTTCACCACTGCTGAATTCTTTTTTTTTTTCAGCTTGCTTGTGGCGATGACCAAAGAGATTTTTTTATCAACCTTTCATATATAAATAAAACATGTTCTGTGTGAGTCTGGGCCACAGCAGAGATGCAGAGCTTTATGTGTGTGTGTGTGAGTTGGTGTCGAGACGAGATGTGTGTGTGTGTTACATTTTGTATTAATGAAAACATTTGGACGCTGTTGAATGATGAGGAAGCTCGTCAGCGCTTCGTAAACACACCCTCAACTTTCCCAACTGAGAGAAAAATGATGCATCGTGTCACTGAGGTGAGGAATATGCGTGTGCGTCTTTCCTCTGAACTTATCTCTTTCATACACATGTGGAGTTTATTAAATTTTAGTCTTATCGCTGCACCCTCCCTCTTGTCTCTGACAAATGTCATTACACGCCTGTCCATCACTTTCCCTTTTTCTTTTTTTTTTCTTAACAAAAATTGACATCAAACATCAATTATAGGCATCTTGAATAAAGTGCGTGCTGTCAGTGATGAAATCCTGATGAGTTCTCACAGGGGTTAGCGTTTGGGTATATGGCTTAGCCACGCACACGCACAGTGTGTGGTAATGGCTCTCGCAGTAGGAAGGGAATTGTTCATTATCACAAGGATACCTTAACTCCAAGAGGAAGTCCTCTGCTTGTGTGCTTTACCATGGGGTAAATACTGAGCTGCATGTTGGCATAATGGATGATATAAAAACAAAAAACAAAATAACAGCAGGAAGTAGCACTGAAGCCTCAGGGTTTGGGCAACCATGACTCGCAGGGCAAATATATTTGAATTCATTTGCTAGATTTGGTTCCACTTCATTTGAGATTATTGTTTTGTTTGCTGCAGCATCAAGTTATGATGGCTGTTTTGTCATTTGATAATCTGTTGTGTGACATTATACAAATAAGTGATCTTAACCCTTTTGCAGCGCACTCATACACTCAAATGAATTTAATTTCCCAGTGTTATATATGTATGTATGTATGTGTATATATATGTATGTGTATATATATATATATATATATATATATATATATTATTATCATATGTGTATAGGAATATACAAGAAAAACACAAATAAAGTCAAAGGAATATTATTTTAGAATATTCTAGAACCGTGTTTCCCAATCCTGGTCCTCGGGGACCCCTGTCCTGCATGTTTTTTTAAACTTTTTCCCCGCTCTAACACACCTGATAGATTTCATCAACTTTCTATCATTAGTCTTTGAGATTTACCGTACATGTAGGAGAAGACCGAGCTGTATGACCGTACGTTTTGCCTTCTGGAATTGCACTGAAGTTTCGAGCGTCTCAGGCCTCCGCTGATTGTTCAGATTTCAGGATGACACTTTCTGTGACGTAGCTGGATCTCTGCTAATCGGCTCGGTGCCTGATGCAACACATTTGTATGCCGCGTCCTTCATCTGAAAACAGGTTATGTCAAGCAATACTATCAGCTCTGATAGAGGTAGCGTTCCTGTGCATACAGCAGCAGCAGCAGCAGTGCAGGGGAGGATGAGGGCATGAAGAATGAATCCCCCCAAACTGCCAGACAAATGTTTTTTTTGAGCAATAGAAGTTTGTGTTTTCAGTCATGCTATGCTAGCTCACTGTTGCCTCTGTCTGTCTTGACAAAAAAATGATCACTTCCTGTGTGCAGTGCAGGAATATTGTCAGACGACGTGAGATCTAAACGCTTCCATACTAAGAAACACACAGAGAGTGGTGAGGAGCTTATTCAGCCTCGTGTGTCTGGCATGTCTATTGCAGCAGTAGACATGTCACATGTGATCACGTCGAGGGCTCAAATCCGTTGTTTTGTCGCCAGACGTGTGAAGCTTCGCACTCAGGTGAGCTCACCGCGGCTTATTCTTCTTGCACGTCTGTTTCTGTCTGTTGTTTACACCTCGTGACTTTCACACATTCACAGCTAAGAGCAGAGACGCGGCCTAATATAAACCCATTGTTGAGGTTCAGGAGAGGGATAAATCATCATCTTTCAGGATCAATATTAATATTTACAGAAATTACTCTTTTTTCTTTGCACATGGCCACCATTTTTATGCCCATGCAGTGGCACCAGCTCGAGCTATTAAAAGAAAAGCGACAGTTGGTTTGTAGTTATTGGTGCACTCTGTGTATGCTGAATAGTCCCTCTATCTATCCGTTGCTTGCTTTTATTATCCCTTGTTTGTTTTTCTCTGGCAAGTGTCCAATAGTTTAAGTCCTAATCTGCTTCATGCTGTTCATATTTCGCTCAGGCTGATTGAGTCAGATGCTAAATTAGCCACATCGTACCATGTCGTTTCTCCCTCGAACATGACTCAAAGCAGGTTCCATCACCTCTGAGCTACTGTTCAACTGCCTCTCTCACGACATACAGAGGAAAAGTCAGCCAGGAAGAAGTGATTCATGATTAAATGTTGTTTTTGCCCAAAGCAAAGACCGGAGTGAGTTGTATTTGGATTGGACGGTGCAGTATATCAGGTGGTCGCTGTCATCCTTCGTCTTGTTGAAGCGTTATCATCTGCTGGTGTGGCCTGTTGGTCCTCGGGTTCTTGCTGTACTGTAGGTCAGCTTGCTGTGCTGGCAGGGATTTCACATGGTGGAAAACCTCATGCCATTCCACCCTTCCACCCTTCCACACTCCCTGTGAAGTAATAGCATCCGCACAGTGTGTGTCCTCGCTCACAACCCCTGCGCCCCTGGTCTCCCATTCACCTCTGTCCATCTCTCCCCTATTCTTCTTGAGAAAGGTGCGAAACATCACCTTCATCCATCATGTGTACATACACACACACACACACACACACACACACACACACACCTCACATATGCTAAAAATAAACCTCTATTAGTAGCAGTTTGTGTGACAGGGGGTTGGAGGGGGCAAAACTAGGTGTGACTGATGGAGAGAGAGAGAGAGAGAAATTTGATGCAGTCTGCAGAGAAGATGGGGAGAAACTAAAGGATACGGGTTTCACCATCTGTCTTTGATTATAGATTATTGAAAGGCAGACGGGGATTGCTTCAAACGGTGACTGTGATTACGGTGCTGTCTCGTATTGAAATGCATGCATGGGGTTGTGATTATAGCCTGCAGTCTCCTTTGTTTGTTAGTAAAGCACTTGGTGGAAACTGAACCTGAGGCATTTGAAGAAGGAAATAAGATAGGTACTAAGATAAGCTGTTGGGAAAGAAATGACATTGTTTGTGTGGTCCAAGTGATTCCATCTTATTTTATAATTTCATATTATCAGTCAGTCTTCTGTTGATTCAAAACTGCTTTTAAAAAACGTCTTCACCTTTTATTTGATAAGACACTCGCGTTTACATCCACGCCTGATTTTAGTCGGACTAAGACAATAATTCATTTTTATTTTTAATGTCACGTAAACACATTAGTCCGACTGAAATCGAGTTATTCTTAGTCGGACTAACATACCTGGATAATGTCATTCATAGTCCGATTACTCCTCCATGCGCTTAGTCGGACTGGAGTCGGACTTTGACCCAGAAGTTCTCCCGGAGCATTGGCGGCGTCTTTCTTCGGACAGCACATCAACCACAAGAGCCGTGCTCGATCCGTCTCACCCTCCATCTCTCCATTCACCGTTTGTTTTTCTGTGACATAAAGGTCATCAGTAAACTGATTCAATACGCACTAGCTTCTAGAGAGAAACCGTGCCACCATAGGAGGGAGAGTTGTCTGTCTTAGTCAGACTACGGCCTTAGCTTGATTAAGCTGTGCATGTAAAGGTACTGAGTGTGTCTTTTGTTTGAAAGGAAACTGTGCCCATGTGCCCAATGATGGAAACTGACGGTGCGAGTTTTGTATCTTTTACACTTTTTTACACTTTTGTCAGTGTGGATGCTGTACACTCTATTTTATTGCTGCAATACAACGTGTACAATAAAAGACATTTGATATGACTTGACAGTCAAATATATAAACCCTGTGGCTCAGGCATTGTGTTGTGTCATAATGTCAAAGTGTTCTTGTCTTTACCTTAAAAGAAATAATACAAATGGGATTTTTATAGCAGACATAAATGCACAGTTTGGGGCGTTAAACGTAAATGTATTTGCCGAAACGCTGCAGTACAACTCTGTTACTCAGATGGCAATTTAAAAGTCTGCGGCTGCTTTCATGCCAGTTCCAAAGTTCAAGTGAGTGCACTCTCTGTTCTCAGAGAGATTTATTTTATAACGTTAGGGCTTCTTTTTTTGTTCTGATGTCAGGGATTTCTCACTTTCTTTTAGCACAGTTATAAAAGGAAGGAGCCAAATTATATTGTTTGATAAAATAGTGAGGTGTCATCATGAGAACAATAATGTTGGAGCAGAACACGGTGAATTTTATCACGACTGAGGGTTTGTTACAAAGACAGTTTTTGTGTGTTTTTCAAAAGAGGTTCTTATTCGGTAAAGTTACTCATTTAAATCGATAATACCTTATGGTTTAGTTAATTAGTTAATGTTATTAGTTTTTTAATGGGAGTGTTGAATCCCCTCTGTATCTCGGTGTGAGTGTGTGTGTGTGTGTGTGTGTGTGTGCTATCCATCCATCATTTCCTTTAAACCTTCAACTTATCAAGCAGTTTCTGTCTCAGAGGAATATCTTTTTTCTTACATTAAACTGCCATATTGTGTTGCCGTGCTTAATTTGTTTTCCAACCATACTTAAAACTTGCTGAGTACACAGTTACATCAATAATAAGCTCCTATTATATCATATAATATACTGTATATCAAGCTCTTTACAGGAAGAATAATACATTGACTCAAAAGAAGTGCTGTGTATGCATAATAAAAGTAAAATATAGTGGTGAATGAGGTGTTTCTTCCTTCTCTCCTTGACCTCTAATTGTAGCAGTTTTCCCCTTAACTTACTTGAACGTTTTTAACCCCTAAATGGCCAAGTTTTTGGCACGATGCATCAAAAGTAGGGATTTGAAGGGGCAGATTTCCGTGCTTATTATATATGAGTATTTTTAGCTACCATTAAAAAAACCACTCAAGAATGCACAACCTGGCATACATGTTTAACAATATGCATGAAAAAATGATCAAATATGCTCGAAATTAAAAGCCAAACTAATCACCACACAGTTCACTTCCTCGGAGTCTCGACTCAGTTTCTCCTCGGCTCTTTTCCCTCCTTAATTCACCCACTCCTAGTTCCTCTTTCTTGTCCTTTCTCCAAAGGCTGCTGCTGCATCATTACCAAACCATGACCTTGTGGAGAAAGCATACCTACAGTACTGTTGTACGTGTCTGCTTTTCAGGTTGTATAATCATGAGAATTATTGAATGTTTGTCTATTTCCAGGGAGAAAAAAACCAAACAAACAAACAGGACTGTGGTGAATCCTAAATCTGCACAAACATCCGACAGAACCCTTATGTTTTTGTATGTCATCAGATATGTGAAGAATGGTTTGGTAAAACCTGGTTAGAATCTTTGACAGGTTGCAGCACGTCAGGAGGCTCCGCGGAGATTGAGTTTAATGCATTTTTGAAGGAGATGTTGCTTATACATTACCAACGACATGACATCCCCCACCTCTCATCCCCTTAATCACAGCACCAGCACTTTAGTAATTATGCATTATTTATGACCCACTAATGGTGCAGTGTGTGTTTTTGTTGTGTTGCATTGCTGTGCACTGTTGTTTAAAGTGTTTCAGTAATCTTTGTTTGACTACAGTGAATGCTTGTGTTTTCATTTGCTGCTGATACAACAAAAGCTGCTAAATGGTTTTTCAATATTTTTTATAACCGTAACTACGAATACTGATACTGGTCAAAATCACTGGATCGGATAACTGCATACATAACTGTAAACATTTAAATCATAATCAGTCATAATCAAAACAAAAGCACTTTAGTTGAGTCATGGTTGGGCTGTTCATTTCTTCTTTTTGGGAGAACAATATTTGTTTCACAGTTGGAGAATTATTTCCAGGAAATGACTCGGCACAATTGTGTTGTTAAAAGTTTCATACGTAAATAATAAATGGTCTAAAATGACTAATGCACAAAAATGTGTCCCTAACAATGACAATAAAGATGTATTCTATTCTCTGCAGCACTTACAAAAACAGTTCTAGCCTGGGTAGGAACCATGGAGAACTCTATAGGTAATAATTAAAATATGAATGATAAATAGAAGAAAAAATGTCCCATTTTGCATCATACAGTGTCCCAGAGACATTATAAAATCTTGCCAAAAACCAACTATTGACCCAATGAGCCGTCCTGAATGCAGAGCTGCCATTTAAAGAACTGATAATTGCAGATTTGCAAACTAGAGAACCACACTGAAAGTTCTCAGAAAGTTTATGTTCATAAAAGCGATTCATTCATGTTTCTTAGAGAAGAATTTTTGTCCAGAGAAGGGAAGTAGGTCAGCACTTTCTGCTCTTCACTACTTCTCAGTTCTGTCGGATCAAGGGAAAGATCCCCCCCCCCCCCCCAAAGTGTTGTACTTCTTTAATGTAATCAAATACACAATATGTATTATTCAGCGATGAAACGGACGACGTCAGGTCAAAGGAAATGATTGATGTTGGTAAGAGTGGAGGAGTGAGAGAAGAATGGAGAACAAACGAGGTTGAAGTGAGTGTGTGTGTGTGTGCGTATAGATATCCTGACACACACACACACACACGCGTTAAAGTAAGATTATGGGAACCAAAGATTGTGAGCTGGGATGTGTCTGTAGTGAGCTGTGAGGACTAATCTTGGTTCAAACTAAACTTTGGGAGGACATTTTGACCTATTTTGTCTGGTCCTTGTGTCAAGTGTGTGTGTGTGAGAGAGAGAGAGAGGGAGAGAGAAAGAAAGAACAAGGAAGAGTAACGGTGTGTTGTGGGCAATCAACACACCCAGTCATTCATTAAGCACAGGCGAGGGGAGAACAGTTTAGTACGTTATTGATCTTTCCCTGAGATTGATGAAGCTCCGCCATTAGAGACACATACACATGCAGTGAGATGCCTTTACTCTATGTACACACACACACACACACACACATGCTGTCATGAATTAAAAAACGTATAGCCCTTATTTCATTCCATTTACACCTATAATGACTTGCTCCCATTTCTTACCCCAGTTTTCGGGTGAGGGGAAATTTTTAGTAGCATTTTAATAAATAATTAATTTTCTAATCAGCTCCCCTTTTCAGCCAGGCCCATTTTAGTCATGAAAGGCTCACTACAGTAAGTCAGTGAACATGTATTGCTCCATCCTTGGTTGACACGTTCCCCTGGCAGGTGGATAAATTTAGTGCTAAGTATAGCCATCAGAGCGGCGAATAAATCTAACTATAGCTATTAAACGCCTCAGGAATCTCTCAGTCGGGCTACGCTGCTCCTGTTGCACGGATGTGACAGTGAACAGTGTGTGTACTCGCGCCCCCCCACAGCAGAGGAAAACAAAGTCCTTATTTGTAGTAGTGAATCCGTGAGAATAAGTATTTAATACACAAATGTCCTATTTCAACATCATTGGGAACACTTGATATTAGGAGTACACAAAATGTTAATATCATTGGAACTGTTTTATTTCTAATATAATTACAGCATAATGGTGTGATTAAAAAGAGAAAACAGTATGACAGTGATACAGTGTTATTTCCAAAGACCTGCTGTACTGTCTGAGCCACGGCCACCCTTCAATATTTGATTGATGTGATATTACCGTGGAACCATCTACAAACAGATGGAGATGATTCATGCATAGAAATGACCACAGGTGCTTCCCGCTAACAAATCACTGTGTTAATCAGAATAGGAACAGCTTTACTTTACACACAGAACCATTGAGTGTGTGGAGCACGACGAGTATACATTTCAACTTTGGATACAGCTATTACTGTAAGATTATCTCTTTATTACCACACTGTTAACGTCATCATTGATACCAAGCCGGTACCTGAACACAACATTTAAAAACAAGATGGTATTATCATGACATGATATTACTGTAATATAAAGTGTTATCATTTGAATGGTTCTCAATCACTGGTGTCACTTCTTCAGTAGAATACGATGCCAGTTTTGTAAATGATGTTCCCAGACTGTCAGATATTGTCCAGTAGGTGTGTGGTTGCTGGTGACGTCTGTGAATTTCTGGTTTCAAAAACTCACAAATTGCAGTCAAGTCGCACAGGAGTTGTGTCTTGCAACCGCAAGACTTTGTCCATTTTTTATATACAGTCAGTGGAACAAACAAGTTATTTAAAAACATCTTAGAGTCTTCAATTTCAAACTGCCAGATTCAATTTACCATCATGCAAGACAGACGGTCTCTTTAACACTTTTAAAACTGGTCTCTCGGGAAGTTTAGTTCTTAAAAAAACACCAATATGATCAGTCAGTGATGAAACACATCCTGTTTTTGATATTAGAATAACAAGACTTCATAGTGTTGAGTTGTATTTTGGACCTCGGAGCTTAACTCTTAGAATACAGAACATTTAGGCTGCTTGTTTTGTTTTTTTTACTCTGTCAAAACGTATATACAGAGGCTATAAGAACATGCAATATGGAGTGTCTTATATCCTTTTTTGCAGCACAACCTATAGGCAATCTGATGAAATGATTTTTTTTTATATAAACACACCTGAGCAAGAAATACATCAAATTTGGCTTGTTTTTATGAACACAAATAAAAGAAAAACGGTCTGTTTTGTTACTTCTGCTATGCATTGTATGTTACTTTAGCTATTATCACTACTCCCGTTTTTAAAAAAAAATTTAAGATATAAAATGAAGCATAACTTTGACACACACGCCCACAGGATCGTCTGTATAAGGAGTTGTGTATTATTCCTGCAGCAGATTACCCATGATGCACCGTGCCACGCGAGCACTGAGGGTTAAATGCGAGACGGTCCTCGCACAGTTGACTTTCTGTTGTAATAGTATGATCATCATCATCAGTGAATGCCCTCATCCATCAAGGTGGTGCCATAAGAAATAGCGGGCGAAGCAGTTGACACCTCAGCGAGATTAGAAAATGTCTGCCATGATCGGAATAATAATCTGTTTTGTTTTGTTACGGTTGTTGTTTTCTAACCACAAGCAACAACCACCATCTCACTCCGTCTGCATGACACATACCAACACTGCTCTGCAGCCTCGGTGCGGCTGTTTGTCGTGTGCAGGTTTTAAGTGTTCTCTTCTCAAATGCTTGATTATTACTCTTCCAGCCACTCTTATCCTTTCCTCTGCCCGTCGTTCTCTCTCTGAGTCACACTTTCTTTAATGGACAGCAGCGGATATGAACAAAGAGAGGATGCACATCAGGACTATCCACCAGGGAAGCCTGTGGTCAGAGGCACTAAAAGTCTTATGGTCCCCAGTTGGGACGGCGCTGTCTGTTCCACTCAGGCATCCAGGCATGAGGAGGCCAGACCTCGGACAGGGACGACCTTGAGAGACTGTGCCGCTGACCTCTAGTCGGAGAGGGGATCAAGAGAGGGTGAGAAGAGGGTGAGAGCAGGAGAGAAGTGAAGGGGAAGTGATGAGGTGGAAGATGAGGTCGAAGGGGCAGCAAGAAAAATGAAGCATGATGAAGTAGGACTGTCACTTTTTATCCAGCATTCTGCTGTCTGGTCAAACTTTGACAAAAAAGTGCTTCCTTGTTTGATCGTGTGTTCCTCATACCAGAAGAATCTGACCAAAAAAAATCCTCTTTAAATGAATGATTGTGTTGTGTTTTGCTGTAAAATTGGCCGACATAAGCAGATAATAGCTTCCTTTTGAGTGGAGCATCTAAAAAAAGCAGTGTGTGTGTGTGTGTGTGGAAGCATTTCAGGTTCTGGCAAAGTAAGAAGCAAATCTGTGGACTCACCTGTTATCTTAGCTGTTAGCTCCACTCGAGTGAGTCAGCGGCGGATTCATTACATGTGGGAAATGCGACGAGGAGTGATCAACCTCACGTTATAATTGTTTGAACTTGATATATGCTTGAAGTGACAGCCCTGTCGCACTGGGAGAAACAAGTCGGGGTTAGAAAAAGAAGCAGAGACGACGCTTAAGAGAGAGAATATGTCATATGAGTGTGAGTTACTGGGTTTTAATGACTTGTGTTTAATGTAAAGAACAACCTGAGTTTATGTCTTTAAGTGGTCATCAACATAGACTTAAAATCCCCAAGCGTTATATAAATAGTACACAACATTTACCATGTGCCAAAGTTTTCATTAAGATCTCTTTCCTGAATAAATAATGGCACAAAACAAAATAAAACCATTACACATTTAAAAAAACAAAAACCAAATGAGATAATTTAAATATATCTTGTCCCTGCAGAGAAGCTTCATTTTTGATTGACAACAGTGCTCAGTGTCTCTCCTCGTTCAATCACAATAATTGTGTCGCCTGTTTTTGTCTTTTGCTCGAGTGGCTCTTTGTCATCAGTTTGATGCCTGTCAGTCGTGTGTGTGTGTGTGTGTGTGTGTGTGTGTGTGTATGTGTGTGTCCTGGCAGTGCACAGTGTTAGGTTAAGATTACAGGTAAGCTTAATGATTATAATCACGCATTATTCTAGTCTATGAGTGTCCTCACTAAGAATGTTGTACACAAAAGTGTGTGTGTGTGTATTTGTTCACAACAAGTCAACAAGCGTTTAATGGAACTGAATTAAACAAAGCTAGTCCCAGTATGGTAAATAAAGCTCGAGGGCAACACACACACACACACACACACAATAGTCTCATGAAACTGACCAATTAGTAGATATAGTAGGGGCGAAAAGGAGGGTGACTATAAATGGCTGTCATCAATAAGACACACAGGTACACAGACACACACACACACACACACACACATAGGAGCTGCAATGAGATGCAATAAAGCTCAAAGCTAGAACTAAACACTGCAGATCTACAGAGGGATTCTTTTCCACTACACTCACACACAAACAGGAAAGAGACAATCAAAGGTTCACGAGGCAGGTTTTTTGGGCCATTATAAATGAAGGATTCCATAATAACCTGTCAGCATGATGTAAATTATGTGGGAGACAATGACATTTCTGCACCTCCTCTAGACTCCTCTAGTGATGGGCTTTGACCAATATTGTCGAACCGCGAGGCTCCATTATTCCACTTCACCTTCTCTGTGTGGCACCAGTAATAATGTCTCACTGCTGCAGAGACGCACAACAAAAAGCATGAAGTCTGACGATAAACGTATGTAAACACGTGTCAGTATTGGCAGAGAGTTTCAGGGACGGAGAAGTTTAATCACCTGTGGATGAGACTGTAGCTTTAAGCAACAACTCCTTAGATACATGTTGCACTGTAAAGATTTTAGTGCAGCGTGCGACATGTTCAAGCACTGGCACATCACCTCGGGACGTTTTTTGTTTTTGTGTTGCAGTTTCATGTCTTAAAAAAATGCTGCGATGTCCTTGAAAGGTTGCGTGCTCGGTCAGAACACCACATGAACACTAGACACTTCAGCACTCCACATGCCCACCGTGTGGTGTACATGTCAAAGTGTTTATTCCTGTTCCCTCTGTCATCATCATTGGCATCACTGCACCACTCGCATTCGTCATTGTCTACATCGACACAGCAGTCAGCCCCTCTCCAGGTTCATGTTTTTTGTTACCAAGTAGCCTCAATGTCACTTCCTACCCTCCTCTCAGTCGTACTGTTGGGTTCAGCCTGTTCCTTCTCACAGCTCTGTCTCCTCACAGCTGTTTTGTCTGCTCGTCTGGCTCAGAGTCTGCGTAATGTCAGTCTGACTCCAGCCCTGTATCCACAGACCCAAGCCTTTTGTGAGTGTGTGAATGGTACACACACACACACGCACACACATGCGCGCACACACGCACGGGTATGTGTGAATTCATCAGTTCCCACCTCCAGTTCTCCAGATCTGATTCCTCTCGGGGGCTATTTATAGCCGCAGAGCCCACTCCACACTGTGCACCACGTCATGACCTGTGTTCCTTGCCTGCCATTGTTGTAAAGGAGCATGGGAAACTTTGATGCAAATTTAATCAGCTCTGATTTGAGCATTTACATACTGTACACACTCACCTACAATATACAATATACAAGACCGACTTTCAGTCACGTCATTCCAACCCAGATGTCAATGATCAGAGTTTGTCAGACATAAAAACAACAACGCTGCCGGTTTTACACATTATGTTAAACAGTCTTGAATAAAAACATGTATCCAAACCATACAGTATATGGATCAGATTTAAGAGTTTGGTGAAATATGAACGATTCCCACTATGCAGTGCTCTGCATTTTAAGATGTGAGTGTTACTCTGATATGTGACTCTAACAGAACAGAATCACAATCCTGTCCAAAACGTCCAAAATGATGCATTTGCTGCTCACAATGAGAATGAGAATTCTCATCTCCACTCAGCTGCGCTGTGTTGGGACGGTGGCACAAACACATTTCTACTTATGTCTTAATACAGGAAAATATGTTTCACGTGGTCACAGATCACGATCCATGACTGAGGCCAATCATGGGCAGAAGGAGACCTGTTCAGACAAACGTTCACAGGCTGAAGAGAAGCAGGAGGAGGAGGATTAGAAACAATTATCTCTTCTGTGAAATAAGCCGCCTGCCTGCTCCATGTGCAAGTATTTGTATGAGTGTGTGTGTGTGTGTGTGTTGCTGCTCTGCAGAATACTAATGGGGACTCCTCGGCTTCCATGACGATGATTATGAGGTGTGCCGTGTTTGTCTTTTAATGTCTGCTAAACTTTGCTCTTCACTGTGTGTGTGTGTGTGTGTGTGTGAGCGCTTGTTTATGTTGCCTATTCTGCCAAAAACTCGGACCTTGTAGACCTCATGGAGACCAAAATCTAGCCCTAATGAGGCAGAATCTCATTTCTGAGGAACTGGCTAAGGCCAAGATGTGAAATGTGGTTTAATTAAGGTTAGGATGTGGCATTAACTGGTTATGGTGAGGGTCAGGGATGCTTCGTTTAGGCTGTCTCCATATGAACAGAAGAATAACCTGTGTGTGTGTGGCTTTGTGCACAAACCTGGAGAATTGATGTTATGTGTCCATGACGACAGCCTCTCTCTCTCTCTCTCTCCCTCTCTCGCTCTTTCTCAGTCTCCCTCTGTCAGTCTGCTTCACTCTTGTTCGCTCTATTTGGTGACAGTTGACAGTTTTAACACAACAGAGCATTTGACCGGACCTGACTGTCAGAGACAATCATGGTTCTCTCCTCTCCTCGTCCACATGTGCTCTGCTCTCCACCCTCTGTGTCATGGCAGGGTTTGCAGATGTGTCCTTACAGGTTGGATCATTTTGTACCTTTTGATTAGCGGGCTGATTCCGCATCGCATCAGCTGTACCCCCCCCCCCCCCCCCCCTTGTTGTCATCATTGTCCTTTTGTGTCCACTGGGACATTCATCTAGATGCCAACAGATGGACTGTGAGCCTAGCAACAGTGTTTTAGCCACTCAGCTAGAGCTGGTGTGAGTCAGTCAACAAATAATGACAGGACACACTGAGAAGATGAGTGTGAGGTGAGGGATCGAGCTGCAGATCAGCCACATGCAGGCCTGTACACCATGACTCAGCTGTTTCCAGAACACACAGCTGTATTTGATCATTTTAGCGTCTAAAATGGAAGAAGCTGCATGATAAAAAGCTTGAATATTCTCTGCAGACCCAGTTTCCATTCAATCAGGCAGCCCATGAATGTGTATGAATATGAAAAAGAATATGTTGTAAATACTTTAATCTACACTGACCTCTAGTGGAGGGTGATTCAAGTTGCAAAATGTACTGAGACGTTTATCCAACATTTATGGATTGTGTCATTTCTCTGTAACTGCACCTTTGCTGCATATGATAATATAATACACTTGTCACTCTTCCTCACAGCTTTCTTTTTCGCCTCACAGCTTTCTTTGTCTTCATTTGCTCACCATCTCGCTGACAATGTTTGCTATAATGATGTCCCTTTTTAATCTGACGTGCAATTATTTTGCATTGTAGTTTATTGTTTACGATAAGTTTATTTATTAGCATCATCCCCATTCACTTTGCCCTTGGTTGCAGCTGATATTCGTGGGGTCCACCTCAAAAAAGTTGCATTAGACAACAATTTAAATCCATGCAGCACCAGAAGTTAAAAAAAGGATTTTTATTTAACCTTTATTGAGATTAAGAACCTCTTTTTCAAGGGAGTCCTGGCCCAAGATACGAAACACTCAACAGTTACAAATATACACAGTTAAAACACCATCAGAAATCAAATAAAAAGAATCCAGATTAAATTTACAAGCACATTATGAAGTCATAAGAAAGATTAAAATAATACAGTCATGATACACTAAAACTACACCAAGCAAAGCTGAATTTTCTTTTAGTGACTTCAGTCTTTAATCAGACCGCATCATTTCATACAATTACTTTATGTTACCAGGCTGATCAGCACAAACTTAATCATCCACGGTTAACCAGTATAGTCATTTATGACTCTCACATTTATTAGTACGTTATGAGCAACAGAGTAAGATTGTTCTCCCTGTATCACTCAACAGCCGTGTTGCTGTTGTTTGCCTGCCGTCGCTGCCCGTGTTGATGTTCCACATGTATTGTGTGCCGTCACGCGCCGTAACGGCAACTTCTTCTATGTATAGTTTACACTACAGGCAGTCGGTGCACAAACTAAACATACATGACATAAATAGCCTCATTCAGATCTGCAGAATAGATAATGGACTTAAACCTTCACAATATTCGCTCGATCGTGATGGAAAAATATCCCACGCCTTATCGAAACAGGTGCTGCATGCTGACATGTTTTGGTTTTCTTCCTTTCATGTGCAACAGGTGCACGTAGTACATTTGGCGTTATTACTCGAACAGGAGGAGGGAAAACCTGGCTGCCTGTCCATGATTGTGGTCACTTGTCTTTATTGCTGCTATGTGGGTTTTTGAGTCCGTGGTCATCTTCCGTGGCTTCGAGGAGGGAGTCGGGGCTCTATATCCACTCATCCTTATGTCAATATTCCCACTGTCTTACTTCCTGTTTATGAGGAAAGGTGAGTTGAACTTTCTTAAATCACGGTCCGTGTCATTTTTGATGCCGTAACGGATTTTTGACTCATGAGTGAACTAAATGAGTCAAAAGTGCCACACAGTATCCTTTATATTACACAGTTAGGGTTAGACTACAGTTGGAAAAGGCCTTAGGGGGACGAAGTAACAGGTGGTATGAAGATAAAGTCAGAAATCCATGTGAAACTGTTCTACTGCTTGTACTCGGAGCATTTTGGCTGCTTTTTTCCATTATGATTTGTAAACATACAGTATATAGAGCGGGTATAAGAATGTGCAATATAGAGTGTCTTATAGCCTCTTTTTCAGCACAATCTGATGAAAAAAAAAAGTACTCAAAATGTTTATAATCGATTTGAATTTGTGAAATTTTGAAATACGTCACAGTTCAAAGTTCTCTTGAATCGTTTTTAAGAACAAAAAGAAAAGAAAAATGGTCTATTTTTGTGACTTCTGCCCAATTATTGCTACTTTACATCACTTCTATAAATGTGATATAAAATCAATCAGAACTTTGACTCAACAACACATAAGAAGACAGAAAAAAAACATATTTTTTAAAAGCCTGAATATGTGACCTATAAACACACACCCCCAGGATGTCCATATAAGGAGTTGTGCATTATTCCCACGGCAATTTACCATGGGTGCACCTGCGGCACAGATCCATGCCGTGTGAGCACGAAGGGTAAACACAAATATCTAATGAGGCAGCCACATGCCCAAATCGACCTGCTGAAGTTGAAACCAAGCATCAGAATGGGCAAAAAAGAAGGTGATTTAAGTGACTTCGAACATGAGATGAGCTGTTTTTAGAAACTGCTGATCTATTGGGATTTTGTCAGGGCTGTCTGAGTCTGACACGTCTGAATGAGTTCAAAAGAAGAGGCAGATCATCAAAAATGTACATGTCATAAAATGTGAATGCTTGGTTTCTGATCTTTGCCCTTTAAACCCTCGTCGGATCATGGCTGCAGCCCGAGTTCAAAAGCTGTTCTTCTCTATCATGTTCTGTCAGATGTGTATTGATTATCAGTGTGACTCGGCTCACACTGTGGCATTGTAACCAAACACATGTTTTGGCCAGATATCTTATTGATTTGCACATGATGCCTTTCTTTCACGTCTGGTGGAATCACTACATGCGACATCAGTGAGAGTCTTCCCCTCGTGTCAATACGTGCACCTGTGATTTTCCGCGTGCATGTGTGTTGTGTATTGTTGTCTCCTCACAGTCGGTCAAGCCTTATTAAAGGCGCCGGTCGATAGTCATGTTCTCCAATTAGCACGTTCTGTGGATTAGAGAGTGAAAATACAAAGATCGATAGTGCACAGCCATGTAGCTGCTTAACTACCATGTTGTTTTCCACCTCCGGGCGCTGTGGAAAGGGTTTTATTTTAAAATGCGCTACAAGAAAAGAGAGCTGCAGGCGTGATACATGTCCTCCTTCACCAAGGTGACTGAACTCAATACTGATGTTACAGTGTTCCCGTGAGGCCTTATGATCGTACATACTGAGAGGCAAGTCAATAAAGCGAGTCGTGTCTGTTTGTCATGAAACGTATGATCCATCCGTCGGCTTCTCTTGTTGCTCACTTCTCAGAGCATCTCTTACTGCATATTTAACAGCAGAAGGAATTTGGAAAAATCAATAGGAGACTTAGGAGAAACAAAGACGAGTGAGATAATTGTTTTTTAGAACTGACTGATTGTCCTGTGTTTTAGCTCATACCACGCACAAAGGAGGAATGCAGGGTTTCAAGGACTCATCAGGGGGACAAAAAAAAACATTGTTGATTAAGCCTCACCTCCAGACGACATTATTCTCAGTTGATGTTTAGATCATGTGTCACCTCGTGCCTTTTTCATGTCAAGACAGAAGGGGGCAATAGCAACATGGGGCTAGTAAAGTGAGACGGCTGCACACATGTTGCCCACTGAAGAAAGTGAATTATTCAATGCCGCTGCTCAGAAAACCCAGTTGTTTAGTGTCTTTATTGTGATGAGAAGAAACAAAGTGTTTGGGTTTTCTAAGACCCTGCAAATAATTTAGAGACACAGGATTTTTAATGTCAGCTTTTTATCATAGTGGCATCTTTTTTACTTTCTTAATCTTGTCATTTCCTCGACTGTCGATTGAAGCTGTTTTGTTTGTTGTACGTACAGAAAAAAAGCAATTTTCCCCGTGTCAGAGTCACCGACCTGTTGCACTGTTTTTTTTACTCTAGAACTGCAAAGTATGTGTTTGACTTTGTGTTGAATTTGAGGAGGAAAAAAAAAAACGGAGAAGTAAGGACACATCTGCAGGTCCAATTTTCTGTCGTGACAGCCAGAATGAGGTGGAAAAACTAAAGGAGAGGGATGTTAGGTGGTAATAAAAGAGTAGATGCTTCTCCCGTCTGTGCTCTGCAGATCATTACACAGAGGGATCCAACCTCGTCACTCTGGCTCTTGACTTTATCCTTCCTGTGTTCCATCATGCTCTCGTTTCTGTCTGACTCTTCGTCCACTTTCCTCTCCTCGGCTGCCATGTCACTTACAACAACCGGTGTTGCTATTTTCCCCCCTTCCTCTCCTCACACCTCGCTCACTCTCTCCCCTCAAATGACAACTATGATTTTTTTTAAACAACACGTCAGGCTCAGGTTTCTCTTTCTCCCTCTTTGGAGAGCATGTGGCTCAGTATTTCTCTGTTTACATTTGCCATATCTGTAATCGGAGCGCGGCTTCAATACACGACGTATACATTACTGCCATGGACTGAGTGTGTGTGTGTGTGTGTGTGTGGGAGAGAGTGAAGTGACGTCACATAGGATTAGGTTTCCCGGCTGTCACCTTGTCTGACTTGCATGTGTGTTTCGAATGTGTTGGTGTACTTATGTGTGAGTAAACATTAGAGTGACCCTCACACAGTGCTGCTGCTGCTGCTGCTGCTGCTGCTGCTTCTTCTTATGACAGGCATCCCCATAATGAGGCATGCTGCTGTATGGCTCGGTTTAAAAATGAAGCCGCAGAAATGTCAACAAAAAAAAAAGTGAACCAGCACAAGTGGATGCAGACGCGGTACATTTGTCAAACTTGTGCTGCCTCATACCTCTCAAAACCTCGCCTCTCTCTCTCTCTCCAAAGAAAAGCGACAGGAAGGGAAGCAGTGGGGAGGAGGATAAGACAAAGAGGGGAGCGTACCTTTTTCCGATTCTGTTATTTTTATAGCACAAGGCGAAGTGATACCCTCACTGGGAGCCGTGTGCTGGGAGGGGCAGACAGGGTAGTGGCTAACAGTAGCTGCCTGCACCGATTCCTGTTGATGCTTTTAGTATCATAACCTCGGTTGGCTCTTTCAGACAGATACTGTCTCCATGGAGGGCAAGGTGAATGCGATCATGCTGGTATTAGCAAAGTCAAAAATGCATGAAACCTAAATCATTTTCAGCTGAAAGCCTCAGAAAGTATACTCAAATGAATATAGAGGCTTAGCTTAGTCATCTTCCCCCCACGTTCTATTAAAACTGATTATACCAATCTTTTTTTACTCACAAATTATAGTCTTATTTCAACCTCCCTATGTATCATATCTGCTAGATACAAACAAAACAGCTAACATAGAATCCATGACTCATAAAAGGTCATTTATTATTAAAAGGGACAACAAATGTCCTGTTTTAGGCTCCATGTTTTTCTTTATTGAAATGAATGCAGTCGCTAAAAGAGGTCAGTTTGTTATTTTCATCATTGTATCGTTTCTGTTACTGTAACATCACTTTAGTTGTTAAAATGATTACACAGTCAACAAAGTACTTTCATTTAATTCACTCGTTTAATGCAGCAATGCCAGCGATCATTATTTGGGACACACTGCATTTCTTAATGTCCCATAATGACAAATGGATAATTCAAAATCAACACTACTCAGTAGGGCTATTATTGCACATAAAAAAGTGGTTTTAACATGAAAGTAAGTATAAATTATAACAAATAACTATAAATGATTATATACTGTATTTATCTTTACTGTCTTTGCGTGTTTAACCTGGGGATTACACTGAAAGCATGTGTTTTATTTTTGCCGGATGACGAGCGGGACAGGAAGTCACCATCTTAGCGTTAAAAAACATTCTTTTTGTAATCGTTTGGGACCATACTCGTAATTGAAACACAAGTTTTACTACCACTACTCGGGCCTTTATAGTGTCCAACAGTGTCCACGCATTAACGTTGCATTCTGGGACAATCCATGTCCATTACGGGGTCAATTGATTTGTGCACTAAATCTGGTAAACCACAGTGAATAATTTTAGACACAGCCCTAAAGTTTTTTTTGTTTTTTTTTCTTTTAAACGACACACTTCTACTTCCAACGGCACCGATAAATTTTAAGAGTGGTTAGATTGTCGTGAATTACTGCTGTAAAACTCGGGCTGCCATGACGGTGACCAAATGAAACTGTCACACTTAACTGCGTGTACTTGGCTTTCATTATCCCACTTTTACCCGAGTCATATTCATGTCGACTAACCTGAGGATATTCTCCACCTCCCTCTTCTCCTGGAGCTGACGTTTCACAGACACACACTTGGCACTCACTTTATTTACGTTTGGCCGGATTATTGCGTTCAGCTGCTAGTTTTCTGTCTCCTTTCTGACGCCTGTCTCCCCAAACCGTGTGTTTTTTTGCTGGGGGAAGTCAAATCCCTACCGAGCTACTGGCTGCAACACATTTCAGAGGTTAATGAGACATCACATTGATTTTCAGCAGACAGTGAGGCTGCGAAACAGACGCGCCGATGTGCAAACAGTGGATGCGCACGTTTGACAGTGAAAACACACATTTGAGATGGAACTGTGAACATAAACATCCTATTTTTCCCCCCCTCTCCTCTAGTTAAATTTGGCTTTAAACACTCCGTTCCAGTTACCAAGGAAACCACATTAGGCAAATCAATGAAGTTAATGTCACCGGAGAGGGAGGGCATACCTCAACTCTCTCTCACCCCCCAAAAAATCACTATGTGTGTGTGTTTGCCTTCTCTCCCTCTCTCTCGCTCTCTGTTAATTCTTCTCTCGCTCATTTTCTTGCCGTCTCCCACTTATCCTCTCCCACTCTTTATCTGCTACATATCCCTCACTCTCTCTCTCTCTCTCTCTCTCTTCCCCCCCTCACAACGCTCACTTCCTGACAACCGCTGCCAAAGGACTATCAGGCGCAGCACATCCCCGAATTCCATTTCTCAACGCAGGCCTGGAGCAAAAAGGGAACAAGAAGGAAACGTCTTTTAAACTTTTTTGTCAGGTGCTTTTGTCAAGTGTTGCAGCCTGTAGCTTCAGCAGTATGACCTCCAACCAGGATATAAAGAAGGCTGAATGAGGCCAAAAGAAACAGACGCCAAGCCAAGCCAAGCCAAGCCAAGCCAACAGCCACCTGTTTCTCTTTTCTGTAGAGCTGATCTGCATCTTTTGATCATTTGGTCAGAGTCAGAATGCTAGAGTGGATAAAAGTGAGTGAGTGAGTAGGCAGAGGACGACTTAGGGCAAGTTCAGTTTCAGTTGAGCCTTGAGGTCCCGTGTTGCTGACTAGATTTAGCCTGGTCCCACTCGGCTCGGCTCAGTGGCACAGTGCTGTGCAATGACAAACACTGGCATCCCATGATGTTGAGTCTGGATGGTTTGGAGATGATCGCCGTGCTGGTGGTCATGGGTCTCTTCATCAAAGTGCTGGAGCAGTTCGGGATGTTCGAGCCGGTCGGCGGGGAAGGTAATGGATTGTTCTGTGTGTGTGTGTGTGTGTGTGTGTGTTGGTTTGTTGGTTTGACAGAGGGACAGTTATTTTTTGAGATAAAAACAAACAAACAAACAAACAAGATGTTAAAAGTGGTGCAGGTGAACAAGTCTATGTGCATGAGATGATACTTTCGACTACAGTGGCCATTCCCTGTGGTCCTGAGCAGACTGCAGTTCTGTCCTGTCTGAGGATTTGAGTTACCAATGCAACTTTGGGCCATGCAAACCCCCCCCACCTCACCCTCTCTCTCTCACTCACACACACACACGCACACACAGTAACTTTAGCTGTATGTGAGGCCTTCCTCTGCCCCTGGGGTGTGTGCTTTTACCCTTTAATCGATAACACTATGGACAGAGTGAGTCTGAGTGCTATGTAGAGGCACTTGTCTCACTGAGGGAATGTCAGCTTTTGTCTTATCAGCCTGTAGCCTGAGTAAGAAGCTGTAGCGCGAGAAGAAATGTAGCTCATTTTCCTTTGTGTTTTTTCTCTGTAGATAATAAGTAAACGTGCTCTGTGGCCAGTGGGCTGATGCATTTCTGAGAGCAAACTCAGTTTAACGACTAAATGAACCGTAGGTAAAGACATGATAATAATAAGATTATGATAATATAGTTTGTCTGAATGATTTTAGGAATGACCTACTTGACAGTATCTATGTCCTGTAAATGAAAGGTTAATCCAGTCCACATTAGTTACTTCAAACTTGCTTTTCTCTTCTTAGCAACAGGAAATATCAGATTCTTATCTTCATTCTGTTTTTTTTTAGCTAAAGCTGTGCAGTGATGCCTGTCTAGTCCCATTTTGAGTCGCTCACATCCAGTGTGCTCAAAATAAAAATAAAATACTGCATTGATCAAGAATTGCCACAGTTCGATTCCTCTGGATGTTCCATTACGAGGCACTCTCCATCCCTGATGCACCCGCTGGACTGCGCCCAGTTACAGAGGTTTTACCAGCAGCTCTCTGTCGTCTCCTTAAGCCACAAGAAAAACCTCTGGTGTTTGTCACAGTGATCTACCGTACAGACACGCGTGTCCACAGAGTGGTGCATCATTTCTAATGCCATTTTCTTCCCCCTGTGATCCTCTTTGGCATATTTTGACCATACGTTATCAAAACGGCAAACTTGGCACGTGCCAACTCCCCTGTGAGTACTTAAGCTAATGAATTTTCTCTTTAATTGAGGAACCACAGTCCAGACGGCAGAACGACTGAATTACTCAGACAATCAGCAGAATCATGTGCTCACTGGAGAATGAACACTCAACAGGCACTTCGTTAGGAAGTCCCTCTGCTTGACGGTCTGATGTGTTTTACATTATAACTTTACTTTACATTTGTCCAGTCTGGCCATTATCCAGTGACCCAGTTGCACACTGTTGCACACTGGATATTTTCTCTTTTCACACACTGTTTTCTATAAAACATTGAGATTAGTTGTGTGAATCCTAGTAGATCAGCAGTTTCTGAAATGCTCGATACACGAGCGCCTCTGGCACCAACAACAGAGTCATTCAGAGTCATTTAAATCACCTTTCCTCCCCTTTCTTTATGACGCTGCATGGTTTGAACTTTGCAGGCTGTTTTGACCACAAATACATGCCTTCATACACTGAGCTGCTGAATGTGAATGGCTGTCAACACTCAACGAGCCGATGAACAGGTGTACTTAATAAAGTGAGCAGCGCATACATGGAAATCAGTGTTGTAATGCAAATACTTTGTTACTGTACTTGAGTACAAAATTCACGTATCTGTACTTTACTTTATTTGTATTTCTAGCAACTTTTACTCCACTACATTTCCCCTAACTATCTTTGTTACTCGTTACTACCAAATAAAATCATAAGAAGAAGAGTTGGCAATATGGTCTGTATTTATATAGAGCTTTTATAGTCTCAAAGAGACTTTTTTAATACTTTTACTTCTAAAAGAAAAATACTTTTGATACTTAAGTACAGTAAACGTCATCTACTTAAGTGGTATTATAAAAAGTAGCATACTTGTACTTTCACTGACGTATCCCTTTAAGGTACTTTATACAAGACTGATGAAAATCCATATCTATCCTGTGTACTATATTTACAATGTTATGTTATTGGTCAACTGATCAATTTCTGTCCTGTGTGATTTAGTAGTCTGTCTTCCTCGGTCTTCCTCACTTTGGCCTTCAGGCATTATTTATTCTGCTTGATCTCTCTACTTCACTTTAAGAGTGGAGTCTTGTGTTGGCTGCTTGCGTGGCGGTGTGTCTCTGATTTATTTCGCACTTAGGATATTGATCTGCTGGCACACGTGGGTGACTTCAGCAATTAATAGTTACTGGTTATGTTTAAGGACTAATGTCTTACTGGAATGACAATAATAATTCAAACGGCCGGTTTTGGAAGCGAGGGGAGAGTTAAATATATTCATTGTGTTTGAAGCATTATATGACAGACTGGCACTGAGTGATTTTCTGGTGAGACAGAGTGAGACAAATAAAATGAAGAGACTGTGAGACTCTCATTACTTTAATGAGCTGTGTTGCTGACCCTGTGCTGATCACACACACACACACACTAACCTTTTTTATAGCTTAGTGAGGACACGTCATAGACATAGACATTTAATATTAGACATTTTATTTAATTTTTTATAATATTACTTAAGTAAAGGTCTTTAAAGTATATGACATTTACTGTACTTAAGTATCAAAAGTCATATCCTGCTCAGTGGTAGGGCGAGGGAAGGTTGTGAGTTCAATTCCTGGCTCTGCTAGTCTATATGTGTCCTTGAGCAAGACACTTAACCCCATGTTACAGTGTGTGAATGGGAATGAAAGATGTGTGAATGACTGTGAACTGTAGTGTAAAGCAGCTCATCAAGACTAAAAGCTCTGTATAAATACAGACCATAATACCTACTCTTCTTCTTCTTCTGATTTTATTTGGTAGTAACGAGTAACAAAGATAGTTAGGGGAAATGTAGTGGAGTAAAAGTAAAAGTTGCTAGAAATACAATTAACAAAGTAAAGTACAGGTACGTGAACGTAAGTACATGTAAAGTATTTGTACTTTGTTATATTACAACACTGCTAAAGAGGTAACAAATACAAGTACACACACATACTTATATACTACAGTATGTATGATTTTTGTGGTAGAAAAGAGAGCACAAGCTGGCTGTGTGTGATGGTGGAGGTGTATTTGTGTGAAGGTACTGGAAGTTTACAAGGCTCGGATAGATTTAAAGCTGATGGCTAATGGTTCGAGTGTGGTCTTTACAAGTTTATGAGGTGGAAATGGAAGAGTTGTATACTGGGATGCTGTGGCCTATAAGCTGGATGGCTGCATGCCTGGAACAAAAACCGAACAACACAGCGGTTTCCTGCGTGTTCCTCTTCCTCTCTAAAAACATTACCTGGATGCAATTTGTTGAAACCTCTGTCTGGGCATTTTCTGATAACAGATACACCACTTAATTTTCTTACCACCTGCTTTTTTTTGCTCTTTTTTTTTGCTTTTGTCACTGAGATGTACCTCTTGTTGTATCTCAGTGGATGTCTTGTTACTAATGAGTTGCTTGCAGTGGCCACTGTGTGTGCTGCAGTCAGCTGTCTGTTAGATTTGCTCCCACTGTTGGACAAGGATCCGGGTGTCAGGGGTTTCTTTAATACTGCAATGTCTCTTCTTTATTTCAACTGATTAGGCAGCAGATGTGAACCGCATGTCCGACCAGTCTGCAGAATCTCGTCTTTCACTTTTCACAGTGTTAAACAAGTTTTACTTTGCATTTTCGGTTCGATCCATATTCATTTCCTGTGTACAGGAAGAACATCCATCCATCCATCCATCCATCTTCTACCGCTTTATCCTCCACATGAGGAATCCAATTTACCTAATCCCCATATTGCATGTTTTTGGACTGTGGGAGGAAACCGGAGAACCCGGAGAACATGCAGACTCCATGCAGAAAGACCCTTGTTCTGAGTGCTAACCACTAAACCAACCGTGTGGCCCTGGAAGAATAGGATTCTTGTTATTTACATGTGATTATTTTATGTCAGAGAGGAATTCTGTGTTTATGTGGACTTATCTCTGCTGCGCCACCTGTCGAGCTGTTGATGATGCGTCACATGTTTTCCATAATGTCAGTCTGTCGGTCAACAAGCCCTTTGCTTCAGATGTTTGCCAGTGTTAACGACTCTTCCCCGAGCCGCAGTAGCAAGTTCACTTTTCATTCATTTTTCACCTTTTAAGTGAAATATCTCATCATGTATACAAGGTCACAGTCACAGTGTGAACAGATTGATAATGGAGTTGCTGGGAGGATGAATTCTGATCTTAAGTTGAAATGCATTTCCAGATTTATAATGACTAATTGCAAAAACTGTAGAAAATGTGTCGTAACGTAATTTTGCTGTGTATAAACACTTTCTCTGAGTGTGTGTGTGTGTGTGTGAGAGAGAGAGAGGGAATGAGACATTGAGATATTATGACAGTGAGCGATAAGTGCAGGTAAATTGCTTAGCGTTCAGTGCAGGACCCATTTATGTCCAAGCACAAACATTCCCCCCCTCTTTCGGAGGCACCTCCATATACCCTTGTTGTAATTGCCCTTCAATAGATCGACAAGCTAATGGACAATTCAGTGTGTGTGTGTGTGTGTGTGTGGCAGAGACAGTGTGCATCAGGTATTACTCATGTTGTAGGGACCTACATCTGTTCACACAGTCACATTATGGTCTTCATGAGATAAATGATTACATTTTTAGGTGAAGACATGTTGTATGGATAGGATGACGTAGGGTTATTGTCAAGATTAGAGTAAGTCTCCAGGAAATGAATAGTCTTAAGTCTATATAATGTCCTCTGATGTCTTGACTTCGAGACAACATGTCACCTATAAGCTTTCTTTTCCAAGAATAGGCTCTTTAAAGTTATTTTTTTGTCCCACTTACGAGGCAAATATGTCTCTACACGCGGGGACAGACTCACTAGAGTATACGATGTGGATTCTATCAGGACAGCAATACTGTATGTGGCAAAGTTAATCATCAGTCATGAATCTGCAGGGAGAGTGGAGGAGACTGTCCTCGTTGCCCTTGACTTTCTCTCTCTGCCCCTCTGATAATAAGTAGCCAGCTTGAGGATGAGTTCTGGGGACACGGGAGGATCAGACGGGATATTTATTGCACAACTCCTCAGTCATATCTTTCTCTCTACATCTCTGTCTTTCCCTATTTGTCTCTAACCCCCCCTCACCCCCATATGACAGTGTGTGTGTGTGTGTAAGAAAGAGAGAGAGAGAATGGCAGGTGCTTTGCGGATAACAAGACAGCATTAGTTGAGGTTCTTCCTCTGACACACGTCTGCAGGAAGATGATAACATTGAGAATAAACTACTGAATTCACACACACACAGGTGTCCTTGAAAATATCCCTTTTTAGAGTCGAGTCATTTGCATGATCATAGCTTAGAGCTCATGACTGAAGACCTTTTCCCGAATGCAGTTCGTTTAAAAGTGATTCAGCAGTTTGAAGGAGCACAACTGATTATTTGATGCAATATTTGGCTCTAGATTTGATGGAATCCAAGCAGCAGCAACATCCCCCAAGCAAATCGCTCACTGGGTTATCATTTAGAAATGAAGGCTTAAAAGCAAACGTGAACGTAATCTTAAATAATCCTGATTGTAGAGAGCTTCAGTGGGTAAATCAGCCCCACAAGCCCAACAATACGGAATGCAGAGCAACCAGGAAAGCATCTGAAATGATCCCTTGCTTCAACAAGGCTGTGCTATATATATATACTATAGGAACACCTGTTCACCAGAGTGGCATTTTTATTCACTGTTTGTTTAGTAATTATGGATATTTAACCCTTTAACAGCGAGCGTGTCGCTGACGCATTACTGTAGTTACGCGTCATTTTGCGCCATCAGAACATTTCCAACGGTTACTGAAAGCTGAGAGGTTGAGAGGAGAGAGTGTGAAGAACACCTGTGCATAGTTTCCATGTTTTGGTCTGTTCTTGCACTTTGAGAGACTCAAAAAATGTTATTGTAAACATGTTCTGTACTGTTCATATTTCAAATTTAGCATGCATCTGCTGTTCGTGTACAACCGCAGTGTTTTGCTTAATGAGCCTTTTTGTTTTTCTTCATTTAAACACAGTATTTAGACATGCAGAAAACTGAAAATAACTGCCAGATGTTGGAAGTTATTCCCTAAACAAAAAACAATAAATTGCATCTAGACATTGCCTCTTGTTTCTTCTTTCCCTGTGGTGCCTGCCATGGTCAGGGTGAAGATAACGCGAGTATAGCTGCTACAGCACCTGTCATCATTGACAAGCATAATGTGGATGAAGAATGTTGTGTTTTCCAAGGGGATTGGAGCGAGTGTGCCAAGTCTTTTTTTTTTTTTGCGACATGCTTACAGTGATGAGAAATACCAATTTCGGTGTAATTACGGCTGAAAATATGCAATTGAATTGTTGGAGGAGGAATGTGCTCGGTGTGAAGTGAAGCGGAGTTTGTTTGCCGAACAAGGCTGCTGGTGTTACTCATGCATGTTTGGCTGTGAGCAAACTAAGAGCCAAGGAGCTGAAACGTTGCACAGAGCGACCGCGTGTGCATCTTTCTTCACCCCCGGAAAAGAAAAAAAAGAAAGAAGTTTGCTCTGACATCTGAATGTGATGAGAGTCTTGAAACCTCTGCAGGCATTTGATGATGACGATAGGATTTCGGCTTATTGAAACATACTGCAGCCTATGGCACAGTATCTTTAATAATTTAGAGTTGCACACCAAATCTAAATTAGGACACAGGGTGTGGTCTGTATTTGTGAAAGGTGATATAGCACAAAAGTGTTTTTTTTGTTGCTGAATGAGGAGAGAGTTATTTTTGACTGTATAATAATGCTTTTGGTTTATTAAATATACACATATTATTTGATTGAGGAGTGCAAGAGAATACATGTTTTGTTAGTGTGGGAACAAACTAAAAATGGCAAATTCTTCACTACGATCTATGTGCTGAACACTCTACCTTTTCTCTGGTAGTAAATCATTTTGTGATGACTTACTGATGTTTCCTTTAATAAAAGAAAACAACCGGATTCAAAAGGACTCAATTCAGTCAAAACCAACCGATCCAAATCCAGAAAACCAGGTTCAAGCGGCGTCATCCTCAGTGTCATCTGACACCAAACTTAGTGTGAGTTAGTGTGACGTAAAGTGTGTATCCAGTAACTGAGATAAACGTTAAAATAGCCATTGATGGGGAAAAGAGTTCACCCTCTCTGCTCATTCTCAGTGCAGCACTCGGCAAAAAAAAAACAATCCAGCAATTTACATAACTAACATGTAGAGAAAACAAAAAATAAATAAATAAGTCAGAGAGGTTGTTCAGTTTCTGTAGCCAGAGTCAAAATATGTCTTCCTAAGCCACGACCTGCATCCACAGAGAAACATCATCATAATGCATTGTTTACTTTTTGAATGATGCTGCTCTCAACCAAACAGCCAGTGAAAGTAATAGAGTTAGTGTCATTTAAAGTATAAGTAGTGGAAAATGGTTTTCAGAAATGTCCGAGCTTAAGATAAAGATTTGTATTTTAATGTGTCTAAGAGGCTGCATATTTATGTACTTTCAGTTTTCATTCACTTCACTTTCCAGCTGCTCACTTAATAATGTTGAATGAAAATCTGGGTAAAGTTTCATTTGTTTTGATGATTAAGAAGTGCCGCCTGCTCGCTCCTCCATCACTCTCCATCGCTCTCTCTAAAACATTTATGTTAGTGGCTTTTATTTCTACAGCAACAGAGGAAGGAAGGCTTTAGGCTGCTGGGCGCCGATTTGATCTTCATTTACAGCTGGATGCAAATAAACATTAGGGATAATATTCCTGTGGCTCCTGCCAGTTGCTTTGAGTTGTTTTTCCTCCTTTTAACTTCAGGATTGTGTCGTCTTTTGTTGCAACGTCGTTATTTCTTGTTTGGCTTCAGTCAACAACTCAGTTGCTGGGGCAATCATTTCCTCTTTAGACTGTTGTGGCCTTTTTAGCAACAACTATTTGGACAGATGAAACCAGACCTTTGGACAGATGACATTCAAACCCTGTCGGCTGCTTGGAATTGTTTTGTTGTTGGTTTTTTTTCTTTCTGTGTTTTAATCGACCTATTCAGGATGTTTACCTGACTGGGCTCCCGGCAGCAAACGGCACATCAGTGTGTTCATGATGTGATGGAAATAAGTTTAGGGAATTGTTGTGAGATGTCTGCTTTATAATACTCCAAAATAGCAGAGGGCTAAAAATAAAGCTTTAATGCTGTTTTGGTCTTGTGATCCTTCATTACCCTCCCACTGGTCGCCGGGTCTCTGGAGCTGAATTTAAATGAAGGTCGATGACAAAGACAATACCTTGAGGTGAACAGCGCTGTTGCATGTGGTGTTTGTAATCTTACCCCACACTGCCCTCTTCAGGTGGAAAGGTTAATTGCTGCAATGATAAGAGTACTAACTGTAACTTGTGGCAATCGAATACTTTTATCCACAAATGATGAGTCAATTATCAACTATACTTAAGATAAGATATAAGATAAACTTTATTCATCCCTCATTGGGGAAATTCACTTGTCACAGCAGCAAAAACAGTGAAGAGAGACAGCAAAATTAAAATAACACAAAACAAGCAAGGGATTAAAGTGAGTTAGTGATTAACTATCCTATTGCAAAAATGTGATAACAAAAAAAACAATGTGTTTTAAAAGTGTACTTTAAATATTACACATTCATGTTTTCCCATGGACTGTCTCATACTAAAGCACCTACAGTCACTGTATTATTAACAAAAACAAAACAATTCATCTTAATTCCATTGTACATTCTCATTGTTTCCTCCCAAAAAAACAAAAGGCAAATCCTCTCTTTCTCCTGGATGTTGTACACAGTCATTAGCAGCTCTCTGTGGTTTTTCCTGAAAGGACTCAGTGCCACAAGAATAAATCTGTGTTTTGTTTTGTTTTTTTGGTCCCACATGGGAGTATTAAAAATATCCTCAATAGCTAATGATCTATGCAAATGCTGATCTTCTGTCTCTTATCTAATTGGAAGCATACCAGCCAATTTTGAGCACCATTTGTCAATGACCTCCTCTGTGTCTTCTTCACTGCACACGCACACACACAGACACGCACGCACACACACACACACACACCCCTCTGTGAGACATTTTAATCAGTTTGGAGAGGAATAATTGCCCAGGTAGACGTCTAAATATGGAGGTATTTCAATTACTTTGTGTGTCTGGCTTAAGGCAAAATATGTCTCACAGAGACTAATCAACTAAACCTGATTAACCTAACATTGTATTATATTCTGTGTGTGTGTGTGTGTGTGCACGTTATGTCTACACTACACTACACTACACTATGTCTACAAGCGTCACAGCAAATGAACGGCCATCCATACTGTATATTTACATCCACAGGGACAGATTACAGATGCCTATGATGTTTGATAGCCTTATTGTTTTTTCTATATTGTATTTTCACATAATGTGGAAATGCATCTTTACTGTCTTTGCTGACTAAAAAAGGACTCTTTTATCTTATCTTATCTTAGATTACACAACTCTATTTAATGTATACACTGCCTGTGAACACGCATGGCAAATATAATCCCCTGTGTGTCATCTGTGATTTGTGTAGTAGAGGTCAAGGGAGAAAAGGGAGCATCTGAGAAAGTTTCCGAGCTCTTTGGTATGCTCTCCACCGGTCAGCCATGCAGATTCACTCTCAGTGTCCAGCCTTAGGCACAGGCTGGACGCGCAGAGTCCATACGGATTATCTGATTTGCATTGAAGTAACGTGTGTGCATGTAGTTATGGGTTATGTTCTTGTTTTTTTATTTAATTTCCCTAGGGTTACAAATTTGGCGATGACATGCTATAAATAATCGAGTCTCGTCGAGGCTTTGAAGAGATCATTTTAACTGTGCTAATGGTAAAGCTCTGGGGAAGGAAGTCAGTGGCTACTGAATGGAATTGCAAATATACACTTTAAAATCATTAAGATGTTTCCCAACCACTTTGAAAAGTGAGATACAAGTAGTTCGCTAATTTCTCTTTTTTTATGTATGGTCTCAAATTCTTTAATTTTACCATTATGATAGTGAACATGGGCCACACGGTTGGTGTAGTGGTTAGCACTCCTGGTTCTCCAGTTTCCTCCCACAGTCCAAAAACATGCAGATTTGGAGATTAGGCAAGTTGGACATTCTTAATTGAGTGTTTGTGGATGGTTGTTTGTCTCTATGTGTCCCTGTGATGGACTGGTGATCTCATTTTGCCCTATGTCAGCTGGGATTGGCACCAGCGACCCTCATGTGGAGGATACAGCAGTAGAAGATGGATGGATAGTGAATATACATCATTGCAATACGTTTGTTAGTAGAGCCACCATGTGCAGACAGCCTTTCGAGGGCCAGTGTCTAACAATTAGGTAGAGTTTAACAGTGGATATGAATAAATGACCAACAAGCGTGTTTTCTATGTTCTTTAGGCAACATCTTTTACTGTGTTGCCATGTTTCTACAGCAGCCCATTAACCCAATGTTTAAAACAAAGAAGAAGAAGAAGAAGAAGGGGAGGAACTGAATTGTGAAAAGTGTTCATGTTCATTCTGGAAACACTTTGGTTTCACTCTGCAGTCTCATCTCTTGTAATTCTTATGCACTGGACCTTAAACTCAGTCAAAACCACCGCTGTAGCTTGAGTAAAGTCTCACAGAGCCTCTGGTGTTGCTCTCGCCTGTTGTTTGTTGATTGTTGACAATCAAATTTCATGATTACGCATATGTACGCTGACAAATACTGTTGCAATAAAGTATACGTATAATTTCTTCAGCTGAAATAATCATGGTTTCACAGATGTCTCCATGTCACATTTGACTTAGTGCATACAATCTGTGCGGTAAAATCTAAAAGTTTATACGTTATCCCTGTAACCTCGATTTTACATTTCTGTCATGTTATATTCCAGATACTGTGATTCATTTGGCGAGAGATGTGACAGAAAGCTTCGACCAGCCTTAATCTTCCCCACTTTCATCTTTTCATTCAACTGCAAACTGGCTCTGGGAATTTATGGATCTGAATTTATCACCGCATTTACAAATTTATGTAGCCTGTTTCATGCTCGTAATGTAACACAATGCTTGATGCAGATTAGGAATCTCTACGAGCAGCAAAGTAGTTCATATTTAATCCTAATTTATCTCCGGATTCATCATCATTAAGCCCTCTTTTTAATAATGCCGGATGATTTCACGTCTTTAGTCTTAAGTCGACTCTCTCGTGTTAAATGACAGGGATTGATCGCGTACCTTGAGTGGCCATGGTCTATTTTCTGACTTCAAACATGAACTGAGTCTGCGACCTCAAGAAAATCATTGCTGTTGTCATCGTGTGTACCAAAGAACATAAGTCTGGATCTGATTGAGTGCAGGTTATTTAGTCACAAGGCTGCTCTAAGATGCATGCTCCCTGAGGCTCTGCGGCGATATGGTAGCTCTAGGTCTCATTTTGACTCTGAGAATCATTAATCACACCACAGACACATCAAGCCCCCTGTAGACCTCCCTGTCTCCGCCCAGGTTCCCATATACCACCTCCACTTTATATCCTGGTCCTGTTCTGTCTGTCGTGGAGCCGACCTGCTCCCCGGCACTGCGGGAAAGACACATACATATGCAACGTACAGTGTGAAGCCTCTGATGTGGTCGGGATTTTTAACATTGCCTGATCTCCTCCGCGTCTGTTCGGTGAACAACACTCACATCTGGATTTTGACAACACAAGTCAAAGTTGGACATGGCGGGAAGAAGACGATGAAGATGATGGAGGACTTTGAAGACGAGCAGTGTCACTTTATGCTTTCAAAGCTGAGCAGTTTCTTTCAAAAAGGGATGAACTGTTTTCTGTTCCCTACACCAAATTGGGAGACTATACTTTTGTCAACAATATGAGTAATTGTTTTGGGCAGGTTCCTGAACACATGAGCTGTTGGTGTAGCTGTTAAAAGCTGCAGAATGTGCAGAGAAAAGAGTTTGCCGTGGTTGGATGGCTCAATGATTCATGAGACTGTTGTTTCAGCCACAAGTTATAGTCGGTTTCCTTTTCACAATGAATGAATGAATTGTGGATTTGGAGTGGTGACAGTTAAATGGTTTTCTGTTTGTAGCCGTGGTTCTTAATAGTCATGAAGAACACACACAAACACTGATTTATACTGCTTCCAGTAGTGAGTCCCAATCTCATTCCGGTATTGTGTTTATCACAAATTAAGAATCAGTGCAGCTCACTGCAGCAAGTCATTAGAGGCCTCTTTTTGTACAGTACAGCTACGTTCCTCTGTCACCACATTAATGAATGACTCATGGACAATGGAAACACTTTTCATGACGTTATTATTACTAACGTGACTCATATCTGGCTGGCTGGTACCTGGATTTGAAGATTCAATTCAGACTCACAACATACATTATCTCAAAGCAGTGTAAGGCAAAAACCTTTTATAGTATTATAGAGAGAAACCCCAGCAGTTCACACAATGAGCAAACACTGGGCATCAGTGGAGAGGAACAAAAGATGTCAAAGATGTGCAGTGTCTGCCTCGGCCGGTTTGGGTGAAAGGAAAAATGTGGGACAGATGGGGGGAAGAGGGATGTGAGGTAGAGACAGAAGAGAGAGAGGCCAGGAGCAGATATATCACAGTTGATGATCAAGTGTCCTACATCTGTGCATCTACTGTCTGGTTTGGGTTTAAAAAGGCGACATCCTAGTATACTCTTTGTGACACCAGGGGCCATGAACTTTTTTATTATATCCATAAAAGGCCTGACTAAATTATCGAAAGCGCGTACACTAACCTTTTCAAAGGCTTGAACTGCTTTTGGGAATGTCGCCTGATGTGAGAAGATAGTGAGGAGGATGCTCCTCGCTGCTGGTTTCCCATGTTTACAGCAGTGAGTGCAATACTATCAGACCTGACTGGCCGAGATAGTGTGTGTTTTCAGTGGCAGCACAGGGCAGGGGCAAGTGGTGCCAAGAACAATTAATCCCATCAAACTGCTGCAATCTGCTTATGAAGCGTTTCAGTTTCGCCACTTCTTTATGTTTTCAGTCATACTCCAACCTCCCAAGCTTTTCCAGCACAATGCTGCTACAATTAATCACTTCCTGTGTGTGCAGCGCGGGAATGTTGCTGCACGGCATGAGATATGAACACCGCTATATTGAGAAGTATACAGGAAGAGCTGTGCAAGGCTCAATTATCATTGACCGTAAAACCTATTTGACGTTGGTCTGAATGTAACATTTTGTATTTTAAACACTTCAGCACATTTAGTTCAACAGTGATGTAATACAGTTTATGACAGGTCTGCTGGTAGCATGTGAATGGATAGGTGTGAGAAAAAGCACTACATGTAGAGATGTGTGTTTAAATGGGTACGAATGGCAAAACTTTAGTGTAAAGCAGTGGTTCTCAAACCTTTTATACCAAGGTATATAACAGTATTTCACCACCAGAGGAAGCTTGCGTACCACTGGTGTTACATGTACCACAGGTTGAGAACCATGGGTGTAAAGCATATTTGAGCGGTCACCAAACTAGAAAATGTGGTATGAATACAGACCAATGGTGGTTTCATGAGATTATCAAATGATTTCAAATCACTCGATGTGCAGGTCCATTTCTTTATTGTTCTTGCCCTGAAACCAAATACCTGAAGGAGATTTTGAATCATATTTCGATGACTCGTCAGTGAGTACAAATACACAGGTTAGAAATAAACTGTAGCCTGTTGCAACACGCATAGCCTGCAAAAAAAAAGAGGCATAAATGTTAACCAACCACCATCTGTGTGGCTTTTTGTTTTTTTTTGTTTTTAAACTAAATCCCCCTGATTAAAGGCTCAAACCCCTAATAATAATTCTACATGTCAAATCTCCAAAACAAATGTGTTGAGCAAAAGAGGATCGTCACGATATCTGTGGTGGAAAGTTGTGCCAGATGTGACATCAGTCCATCCCATCTAAATCTAAAAAAAAAAAAAAATCCCATCTGCACTGGCTTGCAACTGAACTGAATATATGATATATAGCCAGATTTCACCTTCAGGCGATGGTGTTTGTGTGTGTGTGCACATGTGTGGACTTTATGCTCAGGGAGACTGTCACATCTGTGATTTTGTGTCCCCGCGTCGCTCCTCTCGTCCGCGAGTCTTTCCCTGCTTTGCCTCTTAATTTTGTCCATTATTCAGTTCCTGCGACTCCCCTGGTTGCTGTTATTTTTTCCTTTCTCCATTAAATCATGCCCCTCCTTTTTCCATCTCCCTCTCTTTATCCCCCAATTTACCTCCTAATTAAAAGTCCTTAATATGTTTCCCTTCTCTCCTCCTCCTCCTCCTCCTCCCTCCTTCCATTTCTCATCCCTCTCATCTTACCTCCCCTCATTCAGTCTCATCACTGACCCAATTAAGTGTGGGGAGGGACACGGGGGGGGATACTGATGAAGGTATGGTGAAGAAGAGAGGAAGAGGGAGGAGAGGCAGGGAGAAAATAGAGGCGTTTAAGAGGCAACAGCTTCAAAAGCAGAGAGCGAGAGAGAGTAAGAAAACAACATCATCATCAGAGCTGCTGGGGCATACACAGTGAAGTGTCCAAACTTCACCTGGAACTTGAACAACCTATTACAGCCTTGAGGGTGACGGGGGTGGAGCAGCGAGTCGACATCTCTGCTGTCACGTACTTACCTCTCTGGATGAAGAAATGAGAGGAATAACAATCTACCTTCAGTGAAGAAAGCGGGTGGGGTGTCTGCTGAGTTAGGATGGGCGAATGCCGGCACATAGAGGGAGACTGAGAGGAGAGACCGGAGCGACAAAGACGGCGTATTCCTGTTTGGAGCTGGAGGGGAGGGGGCTAACGTGGTTGCCCCCGGGCAAGAGAAAGATCTTTGTGGACAGAAACAGAGAGAGGAAGCAGGAAAGGATGCATCTGTTCTTCCAGGAGAAGTGGGAAGTGGAGGGGCTGCAGACTGTGGGTATCCTCCTGGTGGTCTGCAGCTCCCTCAAACTGATGCACTTTCTGGGGCTTATCGACATTTCTGTGACAGGTAAGAGAAACGGTGTGGAGGCAAGGGAGAGGCACTGAGTAATGATGACTCTGGTGAGAGGGACGTTAGGAGGAGAACACGCAGCTGCAAAACAGGCTTTCTACATCTGTGTCAGTGTATGTTTGTGTCTGATGTGTCATTAAGGGGCGAAAATGGTCTATTATGTTTCCCACTTGTGTTAATCGTCCTGTGTTTGTGTCTCTGTCTGTGAATGTAATGTTTTGTCTGAGACTGAAATGCTTGTGTTGCTGCATTGTAGGAGATTAAAAACTTCTAAACTTGTATGTGAAGGGGGAAAAAACCCCATCCCAAACACATGATGTATACAAATCTAGTCTTAATTTGTCAATATTTAATTTAATTTAACTTCCAGTGGCACAGACCAGGAGCCTCACCGGCTTCTTTATGCTCGATTCAGCATTATGAATCTGCATTGGCATCATGTTAATGACAGAGATCAACACAATTGGCTGTTTAGCTCCAGCCAATCAGAAGACAAGAACAGACACAAAGCAAACATCAGTGTGTTCATGTAACTTCTGTATTTAAATTGAAAGCCATGGAGCCAGTGTCTGTGGGAGAAACTGCAAACTGCTGCTCATGACATCACCAAAAGGAATCTGAACTCCCATTTTGAGGTGTTGGAAATAGACGTTCACAGATGTTAACCTGCATCCAGGCCCCTATTGGACGACACCAGCTGTCAATCAAACTGGAGACGAGCTATCAAGACCATTAACTCCTCAGTCAAATGTTTACTGATGTTATAAATCAAGCGATTTGCCATAGACTTCCATTCAAATGGTGTTCTTTTTAGTTCCCTTTGTCTCTTTTTAGTTCCCTTTGTCTCCCGTGAGTCCTTCAACTTTATGGAAATGCAATTTTTAAATATCTGGGGCACCGTTGACAACAGGAAGAGATGAAGGACTATAGATCACAGTGCCAGGCCTCATTTCAAAACACAGACGATTAAAGGACCGACTGCACCAGCAGGAAGTTCTCAGTTGACGCCTGATATTTATTTATATTTATGAAATTCACTCTTATGTCCAGAGAGTCTGAGACCACAGCTGATGATCGGGTCAGTTGTGTGCATCAGCAGCTCTGAGCTGTAACTATGCATATTTACTGCCTTCATTCGGTTCTTTGTGGTTTATTAGGCGCGAAGCTCCTGTAGAAGTTTCCATACCGTTGCCAAACATTTGTTGCCAATCAAAGCTGTTCTGAATGTTTTTGAGTTGTGATGCTTCGTCAGTGTGCCCTGGGGAAATCTCTTGAACTCTAATTGCACAACCATCGCAGGGAACGTTGGATAAGAGTGTCATAATGCTGCACAATAGCTGATGAATACAGACAGTAGAGCAGTCTAATGAGCAACAGACAGATTTTTACTCTTCCACCTACTCAGGGCAAAATGAAAGAATTTCTGGTCTCATTGTCAGTGCCACTCAAAAAAAAAACAACAACATTTTACTTCAAAGGCTTGAGAACAAATTGATTGTATGTTGAATAACAGGGAACACAGTAACCTGTACTTGTTTTCAGCAAAAGGTATTCAGTTAATGTGAGGTGCACCTGCCTTCTTAAGCCCTGCATCTGTCTAATTTCCCTTTTATTAGTCAACTTGAAACAGTCAGCGTCGTATTAATAGTGAACAGATGGATGGATTATTTGGGGCTGCATGTTTTGTATCAAATAGAGGGTCCTTAAAGAGATGAGCTTGTGGGCTCGTGCTTATTTAAAACCAGGTTATTCCCTCCGAGATCAAATATCTCCATTCCAAGGGAGACTTGTTCTGAGACAGCTGGTGTACATTACTCAAACACATCACAACAAGCCAGAAATTTCATCACCAACAAAAGGACATAAATATAGAGAGGAAAACAAGTTCAGATGGAGAGACTTGTAAGACAGAGAGAGAGAGAGAGAGAGAGAGAGAGGCAGAAGGTGAAAAACAAGCATTGACGCTTCTTTCAAGTATTTCAGGCACCGCGTTGTTTTTGTTTTACCCACCTCTTTCCAAGCTTCCAGAACAATCAGCACGTGACATTATATTCAGTTAGTAGTTTAGTTTTGTGATGACTCGTCACGTTGCCTCCAAACGTACTCACTGACCCCCGTTTGCCCTCATCCACCACTTACACAAGTTCATGTAATTGACATTTGAACTACACGACCAAGTTTCTTTTTGAGCAAATTGTATTTGGTCTTATATTAATAATGATTTGTGTCTTTATCTTGAGTTACCATGATCATGGAAGGCCTCTTCCTGCTTTGTTCAGTCTCGACTGTAGTTATATTATGTTGTCCACGTGTTACTAAGGTAACTAAAATTAAGTGTTTTGCTATGAAGAGATTTATTTAGCGTCATAAATATCTCTTTATTGTGAAGCCTATACTGTGCATGATTCCATACTTTGATATTCTGTGAAATATAATTTACGAATATCTTTAATGCGATATCATAATAGAATAAATAGAATAAAGAATATCTTGCCTATCCACTACTGAACTGTTTTTTTTCTCTATACACAGACATTGATCTCCACGTCATTTGAGTTTGACACCCCTGGTTAGGGGTATGAAAGTATGAAAGTATTTGATTTTTGCTACTTCTACTCAACTACACTTGCAAACCAAGAATATTGCCATTCCTTTGTGTGTTGTGGATACCATGAATACCAATGAGTCTCTGAAATAAATAATTATCAACATAAATAAATGATTAACTCCATCTCACTTCAGGGTAATTTAGTAGCTGCTCTGGAAGTTGTTGTTTTTTTTTCCTTTTTTTTTTTTTAAATCCCCCCCTTTTTCTCCAGATGGAGTTATGGCATTGCTAATTACACAATTAGTCTTCCGTGTCTTACTTATATTAATCAGATGAACGTTTGTCCCTTTGACTGATGGTCAGATGGAAGTATTTTTTCATTTATGTTTGATCAGCTGTTATGGGACCTAATGGAAAAATAAATGATAATGTCCACACACACACACACACACACACACAGAGAGAGACCCTGAGGCTGAAGGCTGGACCTCTGCGTAGCAGCTGGATATATTAATCTGGATCTATTGGACAATGTGTTCAGCGTGTTCTGGCTCTAAATGACGCCGGAGCCTGTGAGGACAGGAGGGCCGAGTCCCTGAGGCTCCACGGTGCAGAGGCACATGATTGTGAGTGGAGGTACCGTGGTTGTATTGGTTTTCACGTGGTCATGGCCTCCATCCCTCAGACCGCTGGGGTCCTGCTGAAAGGGGTGAGGGGACTGTTCCCATGGAAACTAAGAGGCAGGAGTGAGTACGTGGGTTCACGCCTGTGTGTTTTACTTCTTCTGAAGGGTTTTTCATTATTGTTCTGTAAACACCAGGCATCATTACTCTTGTACTGTGATGTTAGGCTCGGTCGCGGTGGTTTCGCTCAGCCTCGTATTCGTCAAATATGAATACATATCAAAATACCGCAAAGTGAAACGATGGTCTTGTTTCAGCAGATTGAAAATTCCAACTGTTGATATTTGACTTGTGCTGTGGTTTACTGACTGTGCTGCAATATGAGGGCCGGTCTGATGTGGAGCTCATGCTGTGCTGCAGTTATGTGTTAGTATCGACTGTTGTGGTCTCCCATTTCTAAACCAGGTCAGCAGGCAATTACCAATTTGCCCAAACGGCATGATTTGGTCTGTCGTTGCATGTTTTTTTTTTTTGGTTTTAAAGGCATGTGTGCATGTGTGTGTGTGTGTACGACTCAAATCACAGACTTGTGTGTGTGTGTGTGTGTCTAACCTTTGTGCTATGGTTGGCGATTGCAGGTAATCCTTCCACCAGCCAAAGCAAAAAAACCATAAAGCAGCGATTCCTCAAGTTGCTGCCGTGCTGCAAACCCCCGGCTGCCCCCTCAATCAGTCAAAGCAAGTGCTCCTTCACTCTCTATACCTGATGTCTTCTCTCTTTCAGTGACACTTGTGCACGCGTCACAAACCCACTGAACCGCTGGTGTTTGTGTGGGTCAGACTGGTGTTGATTTAAAAATATTATTATCACGTGTGAGAAGTTCATGTGAGGTGGTTTCTAGAGGCTGTGAGAAGCTATAACGTATGACATGAAGGCTGTGAGATTAGGTTTGGAGAAACAGATGGTCTGAGAATGTGAGGAGTTTTATCTGTTAGTGGCCCCTTCTCTTCTTATACTGTACAATTGTCATTAATGTTAAACCAATTTTCTCACTTCCTCGGGACAGGACTCCTCCCCCCCCCCGTGTCTGTAGAATACTTGAACTTGTCATTTTATAGAGGTTTTTACACACCATGATTTGCCGTCTGAATATGTCAAACAGCTTGTGCTGGAACGCAGGTGTGTGGACATGTCTTGGCCGTGTACCCTGACTGATGATTATACGTAGAAAATCACTCTTCTGTCACTTTTTTCTCAGTGATTGCGGAAAAGTAATATGTTTTTATTGCGCTCTGTATTACATTTAAAAGTTGTACTGCACCGTATGATGAGCTCGTCGTCAGTTTGATGGCTTCAGTAAAGTAAGTCGGTCCCGTCAGGGCCGTAACCTGAGCGGCGTTGTGTGGGTGTGAGCGGTGATAAATGCTAACTAACGCCGCTCTCTCCCTCACACAGACAGCGTGGAAGATGATTTTGAGTTATCCACCGTGTGCCATCGCCCAGAGAGCATGGACAAACTGCAGGAGCAGACCAAGTTCACCAAGAAGGAGCTGCAAGTCCTTTACCGGGGGTTCAAAAATGTAGGTCTGGCTGACGTGTCATGTAATCATGACTCACGTTAAGTAACCACGTTGTCTTGTATGTGTAATCAGTGCTGTGTGAAGTAATGGGTTTTCTCATCTGCATGTGTGTGTGTGTGTGTGTGTCCCTCAGGAGTGTCCGAGTGGCGTGGTGAACGAGGAGAACTTTAAGACCATTTACTCCCAGTTCTTTCCTCAGGGAGGTGAGTCGTCACTGAAGAATCTGCGGCTGCCATCGCACACTCATTTACAGTAAAAGCATAAATAAATATCGCCCTTTATTTGATTCCGTAGAAGTGTGCGTGTGTAGCTTTTTTTTGTCGCCGCACTGGAACAAACACACTTAGCTCGTTATAAATGTGTTTTGCTGAGTGCGCCGCAAAAGAGGCAATTTCTCATTCCATGGTGTGTTATTAAGCCACAATTATTTGGATATCGAGGCTGTATTTATCTTGCTGTTAAACGGGGTTCTTCAAAGATCTCAGTCCTGGTTATTCACAGTGAGTCTCTTTCTCTTTGCAGATTCAAGTATGTATGCACATTTCCTGTTTGAAGCCTTTGACACTAACAAGAATGGCTCTGTTAGTTTTGAGGTGAGCTTTGCTCTTGTGTCCCTTTTTTTTCTCGGTGCTGGATTAAAAGTATGTGCTGCAGTGAAATTTGAAGTTGCCTTCTGTTAAAATTAAAGTAAAACCAAAACAGTGCCATTGTTCCCTCTCTCTCTCTCTCTCTCTCTCTTTGATCCAGGACTTTGTATTTGGCCTGTCCATCATTTTGAGAGGGACAGTTAATGACCGGCTAAACTGGGCGTTCAACCTCTATGACCTGAACAAGGATGGCTGTATCACCAAAGAGGTAACACACACAAACACACACATGCACACACACGTCATACTTAGATACTGCAACTTGCAAAAGTAATGTCCTCATTAAGGGATGTGAAGGTTTTATCAACATCTTATTGCGTACGTGGAAACTATCCTCCAGGATATTCCTCACTGAATACACAAAGTTTTATTTTGAAATTTAGATTTCTGCTCCGGTATGTACACATGCATGCGCCAGCCACGTTCGACTCATAGCAATTTGATCACATGGCAGCGATTCCACGCATTAGGGCTAGTAAACATGGTCAGTACAATCTGCTGAAGTTCAAACCAAGTGTCCGAATGAGGAAGAAATGGGGTTTTAGGGACTTTGAATGAGTTTCTCTGAGTATTTCAGAGCTGCTGATCTTCTGGGATTTTTCCTCATAGCCGTCTCAAGGGTTTACAGAGAATAGACAGTGGTACTTGTGTGGGTGAAAATGTCTTTCTGATGCTAGGTCAGATAAAGTAAAGCAACAGTAACTCAAATAATCACTTGATACAACTGAGGTATGCAGAGAATCATCTTTGAACATGTCAAAGCTTGAAGCAGATGAGCTACAGCAGCAGCGAGTGCACACTGTCACACGTGCAGCCTTGTACTGTCAAAATAAACAAAATAAAATGGAAGGTGAAGCAACCTGTGCATCATTTTGCACTTGAAAACTGTGCTTGATTCTGCAGGAGATGTTGGACATCATGAGGTCCATCTATGACATGATGGGGAAGTACACATACCCCACAATGCAGGACGATGCCCCGAGAGATCACGTGGAAAGCTTCTTCCAGGTTTAGCCCCTCACCCCTTCATTTCATGATCTTTTTTTAAAACTGCAATTTATAATGAACAATATTCTTGTACACACAGTAGTGCAGTTTTACTCACTGAGTGCTGCTTTCAATTCCTTTCAGAAAATGGACAGGAATAAAGACGGGGTGGTCACCATAGATGAATTCATTGAGTCGTGCAAAAAGGTAAGGCCGTTCAAAACTGAAAATAAGTTTCCCAGGGAATTGTTTGAGTGGGACACAAGGAAACATGACCCTGCTTCTTTCTCTCTGTCTAGGATGAGAACATCATGCAGTCCATGCAGCTGTTTGACAACGTCATCTAACAATCTGGACCAGTTAGGACATCGGCACCAGGAAGGGGGAGTGTGTGTGTGTGTGCGTGTGTGTGTGTGTGTGAGTGCGTTTGTGAGTGTGCTAGTGTGTGTATGTTTGAGAGCAGAATCAGAGTTGACACATTTGTGATTGAGTGTTTGTTTGGCTGTTTCCTGACTTGCAAGCCTGTGCTTGTGTGTCTTACGAGAGCTGCGAGTCCTGAGGGCTCGGAGAGGTCCTCCCTTTTCTTCCTGGACCCCAGTGGCATTTCTCCAAGTAACAATGGATACTTTCCTCGTCATGCAGAACCTTAGATTTACCCCAGAGACACAAAGAAAGGAGGGAAGCAGCAGGCTCACCGGCACTCTCACACCCCAGATCCCCCATCTGTTTTAACATTTATTTATTACTATTATCAACAGCGGAGGAACTATCACAGCTTGTAATGGCTGAACTCCAAAGGGAACCGGTTGTATCCAAACCTTGACCTATCAGAACACTTTTTTCCCCCCAGTGATGGCTGAGATTCTAATTCATGAATCTGGTCCTGCTTTTGTGCATGTGGTTTCACGTCTCCCTGGAGACTGCTCATGCACCGGTTTGAGAGGATAGAAGCAAATCTACCACCATCTAGTGGACAAAAGGCACAAAAAAGACGCTTCCTGAGAAAACGACTGACTAATTGGAAATCCAAGGGATCGCGGGTTTTACAAGGGGACCGATTTCAGTATCGCATGATGATGTCACTAATATCCAATTATGTATTTACAGAGATACTCCAAAGTCTGCTTGTCTGTCTGCTGTCTTTCCTGGTCATTCACAGGTGCCTCACCCTTTGTGTACGTGTGTGCGTGCATGTGTAAGAGAAGAGATGTCATCCGTTTTACCTATGAAATAATCTCCCCCCCCCCCCCGCCATACATCAGATTCTGGTAGATTATTTTCCGGCCCTCCAAACTATTACAGGTTTAGCAGTAGGCGTCTATTGACTGTTGTACATTATCTAGTGATCCCACCGGTGTCATGTTTGACAGTACAACGTGGGGCTTGCACTGTGATCGATGAGATGCGCTTTTTTCCCCCGTTTCTCTCATCACAGGTATTGGCAAACCACATTTGTACTAGTCTCATCCATAGACCTTCACAGAGAATTCATTAGATTTCAGATTGTACTTGTGAACTTCATGGAAACGTGAACAAAAATTCTAGTTTATTCTAGTTCTTGAGCGAGAGAGACATGGTTTGAGTTCTTAATTCTTTTTTTTTTTTTAAATACCTGTCCTACTATTCCTTATTCTCCTTCTCTCTGTAACACCAAAGAGAAGATTTAAGAGGTATACGAAGTTACTCTTATGTTAAGACATACAGTATAGCCCATTCGTGGGTGAAGAGAGAGGGGGGATTGCTGTGTAGTAAGTGAGGCAAGGGGCAATCAGAGATGAAAGGACGTATTTTGTGATTTGGAATGGTGGAATTTCCAGAACACAGTCGTATCTAGGCTTTCTGGCATAAATGAGACATTTATTTGCCCCTTTTCACATGAGAATACTCTTAAATCAAAGATGGTGGTAGTTCCAGAGGCACTCGAGCTGTACATCAATAGGCTGTAGTGTCTTTGATTGCAAAGAATAGCAATAATTTCCTGTTATCAGCACCTTTACACTGATCCAACCTCTTCATTTCTCTAAAAGCACAGCATAGGGCCTGAATGAAAATATTTATTTTGAGTATTTTACATTTGTTTCCCTCTCTCTCTCTCTCTCTCTTTGGGGATGGAGTGGTTTGGCTCTGATTGTTCCTTGCCAACACTTTTTAAACTTCCATTCCTGACCACAATTAAAACCTGTCTATACCCGCATGTACTGTGTCTAAACAATGAAGACCTACTAACCCGTTGTACTGATTGTCTAGTTAGGTAGCCTCAGCTGGTCGCATTACGTATTTAAAATGTGTATATTTTGTACAGAGACAATAAAAATCACAGTTACTATGCAAAACTGAGTGGAGTTTGAAATTTAAAGACTGTGCAACAGTGGTTCTCAAACCTTTTATGTTTTATGTACCATCTGAAAAATATGAATACTTTTATCACCAACGTTAACAGGTTGAACAGCTAAGGACTTTTCACAGGAGGCAGATTTCTTCCCAATGAGATAACTTGCTCTCTCATCATCCTCCTCTTCCTCACTTGTACTTCAAACAATGGTATAGTGAAATTGAGTGAGATAAGTTGACTAATTATTATTATTATTCAACGTTTTTAAATTGTCTACACACTGCAGTCAAAATCCCTCAGCTCCTATCACAGAGCCTGGTATACACATTAGAACAGTATTTCAGCCTTTTCTCCAAGTACCACCAGAGGATGCTCACGCACCACTGGTGGTACACGTACCACAGTTTGAGAACCATGGCTGTACACAATTAGAAAATAACCAAGAAAATCCATTTCAGCTTTACAAGTCTTTAACACACAGTACAAAGCAATAATTCAACATGTTTTTCTTTTTACTTCACAATCAGCAGCAGGAGTTAGTCCACAATTTAAATATACATAAATATACAGCCATATCTATTCAATTCACAGGCAGTGTATGAGCAGACAGGTGAGTAACACCATTTTCATTCCAATGTTTGAAATCTTTACATGAACCTAAGTGTTTCTGTTTATACACTTTACATGTTCCTGCTGAAGTTAAGATAAATCCTTAGCTGGACGTCATGTTGCTGTGATATTAAAGTTGAACATAAAGTGAAAATTCTTTGCTTTTGCATGTCTTTGTATTTTGTCTTCCAGTCACTTGTTGATGAACAGCACTTAATCAAGCCCTCTGCTAATGCAATAATTTACTGTTACTTTGATGCTTCATATGAATAGAGATAAAAAAACATCTTCAATTTGAACTCTTCTGTAGATTCACTTGTTTGGAAAATGCCTTGATCAGTGTCGCTGCTGGCTTTTGGTGGCGTGAGCTGTGGCTATTGGATTTGTCCATGAAACAGCAGCCATTTACTTTGGCATTTTGCGGAGCTCTGCCAGAACCCAGATGGCCAGTGAGAGAAGAGCCACCGAGCCAGACTGGTGAGTTGCTGCCAGTGAAGTGGGAACATATAGTAACAAGGTGCTGATGCCAAGGGCAACCTGAAGAGTGCAATACAAATTTAGATTAATTAACACAGAGAAGAGACAGATTGAGGTTATGTTTCTGGGTTGACTGCCATCTTACCTGTGCATATGCCATTGTTGCCAGAAGGCTGATGGCGACCTTCGCCCTCCTGGGCAGCACCATCCTTCTTGAGAACAGATAAAGGCCTGTGATTGCAGTCACAGAGGAAATTCCCTGCAGAGAAAAAATAAAAGCTATTGAATGCTGCCTCTTGGAATGGGAAAAAGGAAGATGACAAATCATGTTTAAATGAATTCAATGTCTCGCACAAATGTTTCTTTCCAGACATTGAAACACACCAAAATTCTGTGGTCAAACTGCACAGTTGTGGGATTCTCAAAGATGTTTTTGAGCTTGGGAGAGAAGGCCAGCAGATCATCTGGGATCCACCGTTCTCCCATCTTAGGAAACGAGTTATACACCAGCCCAGCATCTAAACCGGCAACAAAGGCACCTGCAGCAAAAAGGTTTAGAAAAGGTTAAAACTAAATCTGTGTGTAAATTGGTTTACTGCAGACACAGATCTAGATATCAGACCAATCTTTATTTAAAAAAAATGCATTCACACTGTGATACATCAATCAATACCTGAAAGAGCAGTGAGGAAGACGAGCCCACCAGTACCCTTGGCAAACCTCCTGAGCTGCATGAGACGGTTGGTTTCTACCATCTGAAAAATGGGGGCTCAAGTTACAGATGTATTTCTTGCAGGCAGAAACTAACAGATGTTTGACACGTAAACAGGAGACTGCCATAATACCTTCTGTGCAGGCAGCAGCAAAGTAAGTCCTGTCCAGAGACTGGCACAGTAGAGTAGCAAGGCAGATCCAAGGTGAGCACTCAAACGATATTGGCTGACCCGTGGTATGTCATAAGAGTCCGGCTTTTCCTCCAGTCCACTTTTTACCATGTACCATCCCAGAAGCCCCTGAGAGTACACACAATGACAGTTATGCTTTTCTAAAGCACCTCCTAAACCATCTCCCATTAACCACCACTGCACCGAGTGTTACCTGAAAGAAGACAAATCCACAAAGCCCCAACACTTTTCCCTTCATGGATCTGGTGAAGTATCCCTTCCTCCAGAAGTAAACAGTGGGAACGATGTATGCAAGTCCAACCAGTCTGCCCCACATTCTGTGACCCCACTCCATGAAGAAGATGAATTTAAACTCTGACAGAGTCATGTCATGGTTTAATCTGGCAAAACACAATGAAAACAGACATTCATGGATCTTTGTGTCTAGAATAAAGGGAATTGATTAAACTGATTAGAAAATAAATGTGTCTTTTAGTATGTATTAAATTGGCAAACAGTCTGTAAAAGGACATGTTGTGAATGCATTTTGATGAGTTGATAACAGATTCTATACTTTTTTGATTATTAGTGATAAGGCAATTTCACACCTGTGCAAGTCTAACAAGGTAACAAGAAGAGATGGGTTCATACATTTTGAATTCAGGGAACTGCTTGTACTTGGAAAACTCAGCCTCCCACTCTTCCTGTGACTGAGGTGGCTTCATCTCTCTCACCAGATGCCAGTCCACCATGGAAAGCCCAGATTCTGTTAACCTTGATTGAATGAAAAGCATAAATTATGCATAGGAACTTCACCAATAAAACACAAGAAGATTTTTTATTTTTTTTTTACACACACACACACACCACTAATATCACATTACCTGGTGACACCACCCAAAACAATAGCCCCGACCACCAGCCCACTGCAGCCCAGCAACCAGCGACCTATTATGCGATTTGTAGCTGCATTAGGAACAGATACTGCTGCCTGGACAGATGAGGCCTGCACCTCTGTTGTAATGGAACTCTTCCCTCTCTTCACAAGCCATTGTCGTAGTTGTGGACTCCGCTAATGTTTTAGACAAGAAGAGAGAAGATTTAAAATACAGGACCATCTGTAACATTAACCTCACATAATGGCATACCACATGATAACACTACATGGTAAAGCCATGTGGGAATTTTTATGTAATGGGCTTTGTCCTTATGTTTCTGTTAGTGAATATCTGAATGCTACAACATGTTGGTGATAGTGCCACAGGCTGTTCTGTTTGCATATGCTTTTGGGAAGGTGTTTGCCCAATATAGTTAGGATTGCAATGAAGCAAATGTTATGTGGTGTTCCTGCCACTGTTGTTCCAGAATTGAAGAGAAATAAACTGCTGAGTGGCTGCACCCTGGATGCTGAGGCATTAATGTTCCGTGTTATAGATGTGACTTTTGTCAGGTAACGTTTGCTGCCCATAATAATTCAATAAAAAAAGTAAAACAAAGGGCAGAGTGTTAGCATTTCGAACATACTACGACACATTAAACAAGCTTGTACACAGTCTGACCTTTTCTACTGTAGTTGGCTATCATAGCCATCTCAAGCTACTTACGTTGCTGTGTTGAAGCCCCTTGTAAGCGATTCTGCAACCGCAGAACATCGTTGTACGCAATGACGAGAGTAACATTCTGTCCTCCGAGCTGTTGGAGCTTTTGTCGAAAAACGATGCTGTGTTTGGTAAGAGCGGAAGATGTTTCTTTTACACAACCATGTTGTCATCGACGCTTCCTGCTGCTGTCAAGCACAGCGACGCTTTGACCTCCTGACGTCACAAAAACGCGACGAGCTCATCGTAACGCGCGGGAATGATTTTTTATTATTATATTTATTAGTATAATATACTCTATTAGTATTATTGTTAAACCGAACATACTGTTCTCGTTAAAAAACCAAAAGAAATAGTAAATGTGTACGTATTTTACTGATTTTTCGCATACGTTTTTTATTCACAGTTGGCTGAAGCATGTTTTGTGTTTTAGCGTCTCCCGCACAGGCGGTGACGCGCTTCTCTTTGGCTACCTTGTGTGCATGGCGCATATGACACCGCCCCCGTGCTGAATCCCGTGTCAGAAATGTATCGCTATAGGGAAACGCTGTTGTGTTGTCGCTGGCTGTGGAAGTGAGTATGTCACTCAAACATGTTCTGAGCTCAGTCCACCTTCATTGCGTTATTAAAATGACTTGAGTCCATAGGAAGTGGATTTAACAGGTATGCCGGGAAAGTTCCGTGTCATTCAGGTCACTGTATCTTTAAAAGTGTAGACATGGGCATCTGTGAAGTAACTTGCTGGATTTAAGTTTTGAAAAAGTCACATGTCCTAATACCTGCAGTCAGACCCGAGGAAGCCTCTTGGGTGAGAGGTAAAAGTCCATTTACCGACAGCTACACTGTTTTTTAGAGATTACAGAAGATATTTGTAGGCAGTTGTTGAAGTCAGGTTCTCGCTGCAGCCTCGCGCTAAAAACAAGCCAGTGAGGATGTCGGTGTTATGGTAACTACTCAGACGTCCACTGGGTGGTGACAGAGCTCCTGCACTGGAACGTTAAAGGACCAGTGTGTCTGAAATAAAGTGAGTAGCATTTAGAAAGAAATATAATTTACTACCTGTTAGTATGATTGTATAACTGGGTAATCACTTTAAAATGTAAATGTGGCTGTGTTAGCATAGAATAAGCCTTTTATGTGTACTTCAGGCAAGGGTCCTTGCCATCTAAGCAGCCACCATGGCATAATGTATAAGAAATTGATGTGTGATGTGTCAGTGACTCACATGTGTCCGCCTGTCTCTGTGTCTCTTCGTCCAGAGTGTCACTATGGCAGAGCGCTTTTTGATGGAGGTGTGTGTAGACTCTGTGGAGTCTGCTATCAATGCAGAAATAGGAGGTCAGTACTTTGTTGTCTTTCAAAATAAGAGCAGCCAGTGGCCAAAATATGATGACAATTTTACTTTTGACAGACATTTCTTTACCAATTTTCTTTTGTTCCTATGATCTGATAAAACATATCAGTTTAATAATACCACATTTTACACAAATTTAAATATGTGTTTGTTGAGCAACACTAATCTGCACAATGTGTCTACAGTGCCGTGCACCATGCAATATGTAACCCACAGTGTTTGTCTCTCTGCACAGGTGCTGGTCGACTTGAGCTGTGCTCTAGCCTTCTGGAGGGAGGGCTCACGCCAAGCATTGGTGAGCTCTACAGATATTCATTCATTTAGTTGATAAATCTGATGGATTTATGCATGTTCTTTTTTTGCTACAGGTCTGCTTCAGGTAGTGAAGCAGAGTGTCAAAATTCCGGTCTATGTGATGATCCGGCCTCGTGGTGGGGACTTCCTGTACTCGGATCAGGATGTGGACGTGATGAGGAAGGACATAGAGCTGATGAGGAGCCACGGAGCTGATGGACTAGTGCTGGGAGCCCTGACAGAAGATGGACGGGTGGATTCAGAGATCTGCATGGAGTTACTAGGTATTGTCTACCTGTATCATTTTTACACTAGCTATATTTTGTATTTAACAAAAACAACAGTCCAGGGTGAACATGATGAACATTTACCAAGAGCACCCAGAGAGCACAGACCTCTGCCAAGGACTTAACACGTTATCAATTGTGTTTTACATACTGGCACCAGACATCTTACATTTTAAACCAGTAGATCGAGAAGACTCAGCCCGGATCTGTGTAGAACTTTACCTGCTTATAGCTATTACCATCTCACATAAGCATGATGACAAAATTCATCCTGAATTGTTGATGTCGCTGAGCTCTACGCATCTGAATGTCCCACGTACATGATCCTTACGTGAGTACATGAGTTGTGACTGAGATTTTTTATTTTTATCACATAGCCCATTATATGAGATAAGTATTTCATGAAAGTCATTAGTAGGTAGATGCGTAACCAAAATTTAATGGGAACAAATCTGTAGACAGGAAGTCACTTACAGAATGAAAAACTTGCAGATAAACCCACACTGGTGGTGGAGGTAGAAACAATCAAAGAGACAGTGTATCATATCTTAGTGGACATCTTTTCTTGCCACAACAAGAATCACCTCACAAATATGTCATTTCAATATCTTCACACAAGAGATTATTTATTCCACACATTGGCTTAGGTTGTTATTCTTGTGGCAGTAAAATAGAAAATGACATTTATCCTCATCCTTGTAAAGATAATAATGTATGTAAACACTGTTAGGTGATTGACTGCAAACGAGTTTAAGTAAAACATTAACAACAGCAAAATGTCGTTTAGGTGGTGCTCACTTGCAACGGTTTGCACTTACTCAAGCTGATGTACTCAAAACAAATTGAATTAAAAATATGTGCACTTTTTTTGATACATCATTCAAAATCATGACATCTTTTCAGGAGTCTTGGGGCTGAGCTGAGAAATTATTCCAGTAGTAAAAATCTGAAAGGTCATGTATCAAGTTTGCTCAGATTTGCGTGACATCCATAACTTTATGTCGACACTTACTCACAATAAACATTTATTTACAGTAAACTCTGAAATTCAGTGTTGAATAAAAAAAAAAAAAAAAACATTTGCTGATTGTCACTGTTTTCTCTCCAGCTGCTGCTCGTCCTTTACCTGTCACCTTCCACCGAGGTAACTTTTCAACTTTGGTGCTTCTTTTACTAACCCCTGCTGCACCGATGTTACTCCTTTGTTCTCAGTTTTGTTGTAAAGGTTACTATTGATCCTCCCTCCAGCGTTTGACGTGGTTCATGACCCAACCACTGCTCTGGAGACTCTGGTGTCATTGGGATTTGAGCGCGTTTTGACAAGTGGCTGTGACAGCTCTGCTTTGGAAGGACTCCCTCTCATTAAAAGGATTATCGATCAAGTATGTAATAATATGAACAGTATGTGTGCACATGTTTGCATGTGAATGGCTATTTACTTTTTACGTCATCATTTCCACTCATCAGGCTAAAGACAGAATTGTCATCATGCCAGGTTAGTTAGTGTCCCTCCCAGTATTTAATTGATATGTGTATTTGTAGTAGTTTTTAGTTCTTTATTTGTTCATTTTTGCAACAGGAGGGGGTATCACGGAGAGAAATCTGCAGAGGATTTTAGAGGGATCGGGGGCTCAAGAGTTTCACTGCTCAGCCCGCTGCAGTCGGGATTCTGCCATGAAGTTCAGGTATATTTGAAATTCATACTCACACTATTAAAAAAAGAGGAAAAAATTAAGAGTTTTTCTGCTTGTTGCTTTCTGACAAAGTCATGTTTTTCTGTGCAGGAACACCTGTGTGATGATGGGAACTGTTTTATCAACGTCTGGATATGGCCTTACGGTGGCAGATGTGAGCAAAGTACGCAATCTCAATGCAATTGCCAAAAACACCTTGTGAATGGGTACCGGACAGTCATGACAGACATTAAAACATATTAGTCGTAAAACTGATGTGTCCTCATTTATTTTCAATAAATCCCAGACATTGCATTACTTCCAAAATGAGTTATTTCTTTTATTGAGCCACTGGCGAGTTCCTCTTTAGTTCAGACATATAGCCTTCTGTGATGAGCAGAACTATTTAATTGTGTAATTACATTATTTCATCATACTTTGATTGAATTTCTGTTAACAGCATTCTGGTTAGTTGAAAACACAAATTGTGGTTCTGTTTTGAGTGTGTGTGTGTGTGTGTGTGTGTGTGTGTGTGTGTGTGTGTGTGTGTGTGTGTGTGTGTGTGTGCGTGTGTGTGTGTGTGTGAATTGAAAGTGTACTATGAGTAGTCAAAATGAAGTTGTGGCTATCGGAAACTGTCAGTTACGCTTGTGTAACTGTTAGTGTTCTCAGAGTAAACAGACTACCCCAGTCCATATGTTTGGAATATGTACCGGGGAGAGGGATAGTGTTGACATGGAACTGTGTTATAATTGTAGAGTCACCAATAATTATGAGTCAGTATCTTTTACTGCCCCAATCAAAGCCAGTCTTGAAGGGGCCTTGGTCCTTTTCCTAATTTTTGTTTGCTCAAAATGTAATAAAAATCAGTTTAACAGTGCAATCCACGTTCAATAAAAACCAAGCTCCTATTAATTTAATAATAAGCAATTACTGACACATGGTGCAATAGCTATATAAAAGAGGTGTGAGAGTTACAGAGGAACATGCTGTATTACCACAATGATCACGGATGTCTAATGAGCCTGAATTGATTCTCAAATGACGAATTTAAGTCTTTCAAATGTCGGCATAAAGCGTCTCGCACTGAGAACTGACCTCTCGGGGAGCAGTCGGGTGGCACTGGAATTATAAATTTGAACCAATAAACCTGTCATGTCATTATTGCCCAACAGCAGATATCTGTAAAGCATGTAGCAGTGACTTGTTGATATCTACTTTTTAGCAGTCATAAAAAGAGTCCAGTCATCTCTCATTGCAGCCATAATGAATGTCATCTAAAACAGTGCTTTTATTTAATTTGCTCACAGTGTAATAACATTGGCAGTGCAATGGACTTTGTTTCATTTGCTTAATGACATGACTAAAAAAAATTAAGTAGTTAATAGCACAGTTGTCCGTTCTCCTCGGGGAGAATTACTTTCAATCACTTTCAACACTGCAATTGGCCGAATAATCATGGGGCATCAAGACCACACTGTGTGCTTTAACCATTTTCAATCAGATTTTTGATTGTGACTTCAAAGGTTTTGGATTGAATTGAAACGAGTTCACTCACTGCTGATTAAGCCAAACGGCGCTCCATGACTCTCTCTTTGTCTCTCAGTATAGTGATGCTCAGGTCTCTATTGTTTTTCCTGTCGAGATAGACGAGGCAACAGCGACAGTGTGCGATTAAGCGAGATGGCGGCAAACAGGTTGATGCATGACTTACACGGCTTGAAGGCATAAGCAAACCTGCAACACCAGGTATAACCCGTTTAACTTTACACTATGCAAAGTCATCTAATTATTTGAGTTATAAGTAATATGTCAATATGACAAAGGCAAAGTGTTTTTACCAGGTTTATTTATTATACTGTAGCATTGAAGAAAGACTGTCTATTGAGTAGCATCATTTTCACTGTGGCGTCTATTTCCCCTCTTCTCCAGGTGAGTACAGGTTATAGCAGCTAAGTGACTGCTGACAAACTGAAATCTTAAACCTACAGTGTTAGTTTCCAATTGAATTATAAGAATATAATAATAATGAATAATACTAATTTCTTTATATATCTATATCTATCTATTAGCAGTAGCTTCTTACTTGATTATACTGGACCTCTTTTCTTTCCTTACATACGTACTATCTATGGAAGTCGTACACTATCTTTGTCTCATTGACCGTTCATTCGCTTTTGCTTCACATGTCACATGGCTCTCGTCCTTGGGCTGCACTCACGATGACTCAACTGGTTTTGTTGTTTTCAAACATGTAATGATTAACCCTCGTCATAATCAGTATTATCTGTTCGGCTCATCACGGCGCCCATCACTTTGAAAAGCACTCACTCACTCACACACACGTGAGTGAAATTAGTCTGCACTCGGTTTTGTCGTCTCATTTAAATGGTTTGTGTACAGCGTGTAGCTACATGTGTATTTCTGCTTCCTTTTCTGCTCCCCCTGAACACAACAGGAAACGGAGAAGGACCAAACACGTTGACGCCCTCCCTCCCTCGCTCCCTCCCTCCATGAAAGTTCCCACCAAACAGTTACTTTCCTCCAAACCTTTTACATTTTAACGTCCTCAGCTCAGCAACCTGAAATTACTCAGATGTGACTTGAGCCTGGAAATGATCTAGAGTAAGAGAAGGCACGGAGAGAAGTGGAAACATGTGGGGTAAAATGACCTATCCCCCACCCCCTTCTCTAAACACATTCCTTATTTTGGTGGGCTGTCCCCCTAACAGAAGACAAAACATTTCCAGAGGACGACAGTAGGCTTTTCCCTGTCTTATCCCATGCCTCCCATGTGCATGAAAAGTTGAACTTTAGACTTATTTGGGCAGGGAGGAGTGTCTATGTCCTTATGAAATGCTGGATGTTTTTAAAAAGGCTTTGCTCATTTACATTAAGACTCCAAGCCAGATGAGCCACAAGGACGCTAGAGGGAGAGACCTCAAACTTCTGCCTAAAAACACACACTTAGACTTAAGCAAATAACTCACCTGCTCCTCACATCAGTCACATTTTTATGGACAAATAACGCTTTCCTTCTGAAGAAGGAGGCCACAACGTTTTCTCTGAGCTTGAAAGACTTGTGGTTTGAATTGGCTTTGGGTTCACATCCTACAATTGTCCCTGGAGTGTGGGGGAACAAGACGAGTGGTTCAGTCAACCCTCGGCAACAGAGCAGAGAGCAGAAGGCGTCTGCTTTTCTTCACCAGTGAGGACCATGTGTGCTGCTGCTCTGGATGCATACTGCGGCTCCGCTTTCTGGGTAAGAATCATTGACCTCACTTAATACTTAATACACTGTAAACTTGTAGATACACTCATTGAATTCAATTCAGTGAAATATAACTCGGGAGATACATATTTTGTAATAATAAAATAAATAAAAAAAAAAAAATAATTGATGATACAATTCAACATTTAATGTCTCTAACGTGTACAAACTGTGTTTTCTTGTAATGTCTGAGAGGTGACAGTCTAAGACTAACTCTGCTTTGTACAAGCCAGAAATGAGTGATCATAACTTCCCCAGGATTTATTGTCTAAATGGGAACCAATTTAAACCAATTTCAACATTAAAAGTATCCCGGTATTTGGCCTGATAACAAACTCACGCGTGTAATACTCGTTTGCATGAACGTACAAAGACTCTCTGTAGGATTTGGACATGTTTCTCATTTAGAAATAAATGAAAATCGTAGATTTAGTAATCGCTCAGTCTGACATGTCAAAATGCAATTTGCCACAGTGCTTTTGAATGGTCTTAGAAGTCATCACTGTGAGTTACTTTATTTCAGAACATTAGTGAAAGTCAATGCCTCCTTTTCATCTACAAAGCACCCAAACCCTCGCCTACTACTTCACTTCTCTTTGAAAACGAAGATCAATCTCCCATCAAGCACATTCACATGGTACTTGATAGCTCTTGAAATGCCCCTTTAATATTATCAACTGAGTAAATTAAGTTTTACTTGATTTTATTCCTGCTATTTTGTGATGTTATGTAAAGCACTTTGGGAGCGTCAGAGTGAAGTGAAGGGCTATTTAAATAAATGCTAAATGTTTGTTTGATTGATTTGCTGCTCTTCTTTTTTTGGACATTTATTAACCCCTAAAATAACTTAAACATTTAAATATAAAAAACCGTGACGCTCTGATAGATTGCATGCTGTGTTTTTAACCCTTGTACACAGTGGACACGTGACAAGAATGATGACTCTTGAGTTGCACATGACTCGACATGTCTAGTACCCGGAGAGCACATTAACGGAGTTATCGCCTTTTATCGTTTGATACACTATATCATCTTTGATGTGTTGAATTTTAAGAATTATTTTTGCTACTTGACAAAACTCCAACTTAAGTTGGATAAATTATTAAGGTTCGGACAGAAAAATGTAGAAATACTACACACTTCTTTGGATTCTTTTGCTGATTTTCTTCTCAAAACTTGTTGCACTTAATGTGCTGTTTTTTTTTACTTAATCAGCTAATGGGATTATAATGTTCATTAAGTGCAGCCTCCTTGTGATAAGATATATAAAATTAAAGCTTTTACATGACTACACGGAGTAAAACGCCTTCACACTATTAAATTGCTGTGTGGGAAACCTCAACACATACACTCATCTTTCCAGATTACATTATAATTTCCTTATAAATCTTGGGTGTAGACTCTGAAATGGACATACACTACAAAATTGTTTGTTCAAATAACACAGCACGCTCCAAAGTTCAGCTCATTTCATGTCCACATTTGTCTTGGTCCGTTAGGTCTCACCTCTCAATTAGTCAGAGCCTTAATGGATTTAATGGTTTTTGTTTAAAAGTATAATCAGAGACATTTGGTAATATAGCACAAGCTCTGGGGCTACATGGATGACCCGTGTGTGTTTTCTTGTGTGTGCACTTCAGAATGACTCGTACCTGCAGAGACCAGACCCAGATCTCCCAGTATGTATGGAGCAGACCGTTCTGGTCTGGATCCCTCTGGGGTTCCTGTGGCTTTGTGCCCCGTTGCATCTGGTGTCTTTTTGCCAACAAAAACCAGGGATCCGAAAATTCCGCTCCAAGCTCTACCTCTGCAAACAGGTAAAGCACGAAGCACGAGAAATCCAAGCAAATACAGTGTTTTAATCGTAATTTGAGATGGATATTATCATAATCTTTTTTTTTTAATGATTTGAACTACAGTCCAATGATGACTAAACAAAGGGTTAGAAATGATATAATATAATATGCAAATTTTTTTTAGTTTCAGTTATCACTCAAGTTTTGTGTTTTCTTATCAGTTAATGCATGTGTAAACTGAATATTGTCCAATAATTGTCTCTCAAAGTAGGAGACTATACTAACATACACTCTTATAGTCAATAAATCACTAAAGGGTGACCCTCATTTACAATAATATGGAGTAAAGCACACAGAGTAAAAGAGAAATAAAACAAGGTTTGAGTTATAATAAATAAATCAGTAAAAAATAATAGATTTTTGGATGTTTCATTTATATTTGCCTATCTGTCTAACATATCTGTCCTCCTTTCAGGTCGTGGTATCACTATTGTTGCTGACGGCCATTGTGGGCCTGGTGATCACGTTAGCGGTGGACTACAGTCCAAACAATGACTCGTCTGCCATTGAGAAATATCCAAGTGTTTACTATGTAAATCCCATCCTATATGCTGTCTCATGGGTAAGTATGACAATTTTCATGTGCTCTGATGATTAATATGGGGTAGTTTTTGTTTAGGTTTTTTGTTTGTTTTTTCCCAACCTCTTTTTTTTTTGTTCTGTTAGATCCTGGTTCTCTTGTGTCAAGAAGGAATGAGGCAAACAAAAGGAGTCGTCGACTCTGCCACTCTTTTCCTCTTCTGGTTGCTTCTTGTTCTGTGCGACGTCTTCCCTTTCCAGACCCTCCTGCGAGAGGCCCTCAGACAGGTATGCGGAAGAATGTTGGTTCCATTTGGGAGCCAGCAAAAAAACTGTAACCATTACTGAGATACAACACAATCGCCTGATTTAATGCACCATATTTATCAGTAAAGTAAAGTATTATTTTGTTAGTGTGTTCACATGTTAGAGCATCACACACATTGAATGAGTATTTCCACCATTTAATAAATACCAGGAACCTTAAACACATTTCTTCCTTCCGGCAGGGAGAGATCAGTGATGTCCCTCGCTTCTGCCTTTTCTACATTTCCTTTGGGCTGGAGCTGATTGCTCTTATTCTCTCAGCCGTGGCCGATGTCCCTCCAGAAGAGAGGGACGCTTATAAAAAGGTACATGTGGGCACCCGGGCAATGTCATTTTCTGATTCTGTGAAACGCACAATACACAACACCTACGTTACTACTTCAGCCGCGCTGTGAAACATTATCCATCTGTGTGCTCACTAACTGTTTCTGTCCACAGAATCCAGAAGCTGGTGCAGCATTTTTGAGCAGAATCACATTCACCTGGTTTAACAGGTACACGAAAAAAAAGGTTGTGTCAGTAAGAAACCTTGCAAACCGTGCTCCATGATCTCATTTAACTCTTTTCCTCCTCAGTATGATGTTTAAAGGCTACAAGCGGCCCCTGGTTCAGGAGGACATGTGGGAGCTGAACCAGGAAGACACCACTGCTTACATCCACGAGCGCTTCCAATCTATCATGGACAAGGAGTTAGGCGCAGCGCGGATCCGCTTACAAACTCATTTGAAGGAGAGAGGCTACAAGAACAAAGAGAAATCCGAGGAAGACACTTTTGAAAATGGCCACTGCACTGGTCTGAAGGAAGGCGTCAGTCAGGATGTGCTGATGATGGTGAGTGCACAGTAAAGGGCACTAAACGCGGTGCACTCCTCTTTTAATTGTGTCATGGATTCTCTGTCACATGTCACAGATTTATTCTTGTCCAAACAATGCTTTTCTTCAGACAGAGAAGGGCAGGAAAGGAAAAAAAAAGAAGAAAGAAAAAGAGGAAATCAACTATCCCAATTCATGGCTCGTTACCACCATCTTCAAGAGCTTTAAAAGGGTTTTAATCGAATCTGCGCTCTTCAAACTTCTGCAGGACCTGTTCATTTTTGTCAATCCTCAACTGCTGAAGTGAGTCAAGTTTTTTTTTTAAATTAAGTGACTGATGGGAATATTGTTACCAACCATTTACTGGGCTTAACAAATGTATTATAAAAATGAGAACACTTTTTTGGCAAAAAACAAACTGAATTCACCTTTTTATACCCAAATTTGAGCCGGCTCAAATTAATCAAACACTAATTAATTCAACCACTAAAACATCTTTTCTCTTCAGGGTTGCAAGTAAATAACTACAACTGATTTTTTGACGATTTCAAGGATTTCATTGATAAACCCTGACCCAGTGCTGAGTCACGCTACATCACTGACAATAAACTCACACTGACTGTTTGCTGCTGATTGCCTCTGTACACTTTGCAATCATTAACTCAAGAGATTAGCGTTCGCTATATGCTCACGGTATACACAAAAACATACAGTGTAGTATAATGTTGAACTACAGAGTCAGAGCACAGAAGGCCACAGGAAGTTTCCTCACCTCAATCACTGAACATCAGTATTTAATCAATGCTCATTCATGTGAGGTGGAATGTATTTACCCAACTAAAACATGTAAAGGAACCTATGTGCACGCGTTCGTGACAAGTCGTTCAAAGCTGTAGAAATAACAGTGTGTTGTGCTGGTGAATAATCCAACCCTTGGATTTAACTATACACTCAACCGTCAACTTCACTCAACTCTAAACATCAGCTCTCGACACTGACGGGGTGGGGGAGGTGGGTTGAGGTGGGGGATGGTGTTTGTTTAGCCTTTTCATGTCAAGGTATGACACTGTTTGGTAGCTTAAAGTATTTACCACTCATTACCAAGCTTTGGAAATATGTGTGGTATTATTACTATTAGGGTGGGTATTGTTTTAGATAAACAAGGGTATTACCATGATAGAAATCCCCCATTCCATCCCCATGGTGTTACTGTACTGCAAAGTCTTCCAGAAACAGCGAATACAATAAGAATACTTCCTGACTGAGAGTGAAATCACCGCTGCGAGATGACGGGAATGTCATATGTGCATGTGTTGTTGAGCTGTCCCGTTGACTGTTTTCTTTTGTCAGACTGATGGTCTCCTTCACTCAAGACAAATCCAGTTACGTCTGGGAGGGTTATCTCTACGCAGTGCTGCTGCTGCTTGTGGCTATCCTGCAGTCTCTGTTCCTGCAGCAGTACTTCCAACGCTGCTTCGTGCTGGGGATGCAGGTCCGCACTGCCATCATGGCAGCTGTGTACAAAAAGGTAAACACCGGAGCGACGCCAGATCTTATTTTTCCCCTAAAGAAAATAAACTTGACCATGACTTTCCCTTTGGAACTGTCCCAAAGACCTGTTGTCAGCTTTATGAGTGACAAATCACTTTTATTAGCATGATACGACGCTTACTTAAATGCCACTGATAAGGATACATTGTCTAATCGCCTCCCTGAGCTGTACAAAGTCTCACTCTGTCAACATTTGCTGCTTAAGTACTGTAACAACTAAACACTGCTGTGATAGGGCTGCAGTGATTAATTGATTATTAATCATGTATTGATCAATCAGTTTGAGTTGTTTTTATACAATTAAATGTGAATTGGTTTTTTTGCTCCATATGAGAAAGAAATCCTTAATATATATATAATATAATATAGTAATAGTAATAATAATTACAGCTGTCACCACACTGTTTTTCTCTTGCTTCTTTTCCTGATGCATCTCTCTCTCCACCGCTCCTTCCTTGTCCCTTTTCCAAGGCTTTGGTGATGTCTAATGACAGTCGCAAAGAGTCAACGGTCGGAGAAACGGTGAACCTGATGTCCGCAGACGCCCAGCGCTTCAACGAAGTGACAAACTTCATCCACCTGATTTGGTCCTGCCCTCTACAGATCGTCCTGTCCATAGTTTTCTTGTGGGTGGAGTTAGGGCCGAGTGCGTTTGCAGGATTCGGAGTCATGATTTTACTGGTGCCAATCAATGCACTGCTCGCCTCCAGGGCCAGAACAATCCAGGTCAGCAGAGCTACACACACACATGTACAGGATCAGTATGCTTTACAGTGTACTGCACATGGCAAAACGATGATTTAGCACTGAGTGAAATAATCTGTATAGCATCATCTCGGCACAAGTGAATTTTATGTCAAAGAAATATCAGACGGCTTTGAGAACTTGATTTAAAGCCTCTCCTCCTGTCTGGTCTCTTTCCAGATCGATAACATGAAGTTTAAAGACGGGAGACTGAAAATCATGAATGAAATACTCAATGGGATCAAGGTGAGTTGCCTCATTAAATCCATTCCTAGTTATTTTCCCCTATAACGATGACCATGTGTGCCTCATTCTGGGTAAAAATATTTCAGCCAGATCAGTGGAGGTGGGGAAGTGAGACTTTTCCTCAGATGAAAAGCTTTCCTGTTTAAGGAAAAATGTTAGTTTTGCAAAACAGACTTGTACACTGTGTCCACCACCTGCGGTCTATGGCAATTGTTTACAGTGCTATTTTTCCCCCCACCCTTCCTTTTCCGTGCCTTCTACAACGCCTTATTCTCCCTCGTCCCCCTCTTCCACCAGATTCTGAAGCTGTATGCATGGGAGCCATCCTTCCAAAGCCAGGTTGAAGGCATTAGAGGAAAAGAACTTCATGTCTTGAAGAAGTTTGCCCATCTGACATGTATCTCCACCCTCTTATTCATCTGTGCTCCATCCCTGGTGAGTCCTGTGAAAAGAAAAGAAACAGCAGCTTAAGGATTTAAGGTTTTTGTTGATCTTTTTTTTTTTTTCTTCTCACACAATCCTGCCAACAGGTTTCTCTGGTCACATTTGGAGTGTTTGTAGGGATGAGCTCTGACAATATACTGACCCCTGAGAAAGCCTTCACCTCCATCACAATTTTCAACCTCCTCCGATTTCCCCTGACCATGCTGCCCCAGCTCATCGCTGGCATTGTGCAGGTGAGAGAGACGCACGGTACACGCGGTACAATCATTTCCCTTTCGACAGCTGTTTTTCTTAGGACGTTGCATTCCATTCCATTCTAAAGAAATATTCCTAACCGTAATCGAACCACAATTCCAGTCTTAGCCCTAAACTTAAACAGTTCCTCAGAAATTGGATTCTGCTTCATTAAGAACAGGTATTGGTCTCCTCACCGGTCCTGACAAGGTTATTGTTGCCAGAAAAGTTCCCTCAGAGGTAACGAATACAAGTACACCCACAGAGAGCTCCCCCGAATGACAGAGACACAGACTAGAGAGTGAAAGAGTTTATTATCAGAGGTAAAAATATGAAGCTTTATAATGCCACTATGATCGGACAAATGAGAATATTTCAGCCACCACAGTGTGGACGGCCGTGCATACATATCAAACCCATTTGCTGTCACACACTAACCATGTCTTTTGTCCCTTCAGACAACAGTGTCTGTGAAACGCCTGGAGAAGTTCCTTGGAGGGGAAGACCTTGAGACTGGCAACGTGCAGCATGACCCCAGCTTTAGTATGTTCACCGTCAGCATTCATTTGTGTTTCTAAGCTTAGCAGCAAAGCTTGAGCGTGCCATTCATTCACCCGTCCGTCTTCTCTGTGCGTCTGCTTCCATTTTGTTAGACGCTGCGGTTAAAGTGCGTGATGGTTCCTTTGCATGGGAAAAAGATGCCAAGCCTCTGCTTGAAAAGTACGTCTCTTTCAGTGAACAACGTCACATGCTTGAATATTATATTGCATAGCTGCAGTGTAACACTGTATTTGTGTTTTACTGTTTTTCCAGTGTTTCCTTGGATATAAAGCCAGGCCGGCTGGTAGCGGTCGTGGGAGCTGTGGGCTCAGGAAAGTCCTCTCTGGTTTCAGCTCTCCTCGGCGAGATGCACATCGTCAAAGGCCTGGTCAACATTCAGGTGATGCCCTTTGGTTGTTGTAGCTTCTGTCCAAATAACGTCAGGTTATTACAAATGAGTTGTAGGACAGCGCGGAGGAAGTGTCCCATAGGGAGATACCGCACTCATGTTTCTGGGGTTAATTTCAGGGGTTAATTTCTTAACCTAACCTATTTCAAGCTCATTTGATGCGAGTGCTTTCAGTTAAGAAGTTCTTTTATACATGATTTTAGAAGAGAAAGTCTAAAAACCATTCCAAATACCAAGCCAAACTCCATCCTTCCATTCTTCTAGCAATGCAAGACCATTTATATTGTTACCAACCAACCTTTGTCAGAAATGTGTAGCCTACTTCTGCTCTGTTTTAGTTACATCCACAAAAGATGCTGCTAGAAAAGCTCACAGTAGAAATGTCTAATTGTGCTTGTTCCGTACAAACCCTTAACTTGTTTACTTCCTCAGCAAAGCAAGTGTTAAGGACTGGTGAATTCCTTCATTCTTTTCTGTGAGGCATTTTTATTCACTCTCATGAGTTTGGATTGAATGAACGTGAGCCTCTTTTCATCCAAGACAGGAGGCTGGTCCACAGTGTTGGTCGAAGGACCGTCTGAGCCTGACTCTTAATGTCTCTTTCTCCAGGGGTCCCTTGCATATGTGCCACAGCAAGCCTGGATCCAAAATGCCACGCTGAGGGACAATATCCTGTTTGGCTCTCCTAGTGACGAAGGGCAGTTACAGAGGGTGATAGAGGCTTGTGCCCTGAAACCCGACCTGGAGCTGCTCCCCGGTGGAGACCTCACTGAGATTGGAGAGAAGGTGAGCATTGCAGATTTATCAATATATGTAAAATCATTGTGATAATAATGGTCAAGTCAGCTTGAATTTTAGAGGATTTACTATAATAGGAACTAATATTTTCTTTCCTACCTTCCCCTCAGGGAGTCAACGTCTCAGGGGGTCAAAAGCAACGTATTAGTTTGGCTCGAGCAACTTACAGCCAGTGTGATATTTATCTGTTGGATGACCCATTGTCTGCAGTGGACTCCCATGTTGCAAAGCATCTTTTTGATAAAGTTATTGGACCCAATGGATTACTTAAAGATAAGGTTTGTACATTTTCAATGTTGTAGAATCAATTGTTGAAAGCTGAATACAGTGTTATGGTTCCACTGATATCAGACAATTCAGCAAATAAATACTGTTTCTAATTCAAAATATGTGTTAGATTTAAAAAAAATGTAAAAGTTGATTGGGTGAGGCATTCTGCTGTGGAGTGTGTTCAATTTGTAAAGTGAAATATGTCTTTATCTGCACAGACTCGTCTCCTGGTGACACACGGCGTGGGTTTCCTGCCTTATGTCGATGAAATCGTGGTCTTGAAAGACGGAGTGATTTCTGAGGTTGGATCCTACAACAGCCTTCGTGCCAGCAAAGGCGCCTTTGCCGAGTTTCTAGACACATATGCCGGAGAGCAGACCAAAGAGAGCAATGCAGAGTCAGGTAATTAAACTGCATGATGTACAGAGTGGCATCCAGTGTGGTCTTCTGCTCCTGTAGCCCATCTGTTTCATGGTTCGATGTGTTGTGTGCTCAGAGTTGGTCTTCTGCATACCTCGTTTGTAACCACTATTTATTTGACTTACAAATACAAGGCAATTTTGCCCAGAGAACTTCTAACCACTGGATATTTTTCATTCATCATTCATCATTCACTGTAAAACATAAAAATGGTTCTCTGTTTGCTCTACATCTGTAATTCAAGCAGTTGAACTGGTGTACCTAATAAAGTGACTAGTGAGTAAAAGATTCTGCACCAAAACCTATAGCTGTGAATGTGTCACTATGTGATTATGAGTTTTTTATGGGCTGGCAGTATTTAGATTTGTTACATTTCTCTCAGATTCTTTTTAGATTTCTATATTCATACAGTTAGTTCAGTTATCACGGACAGTGCAATTGATAATTCCCACTGTCTCACACTCTCCTCTTCTCACAGGTGTCATACACAGAAGAAATGTATTATTTCTCGTCTACTTCATCTAAATGGCATAATTTTTTTACATTTGCATGCTTTTGTATTTAAGAGTGTATTCCTATTTTCTTGAGTTATGAGTTAAGGTCATGACTGCAAGACCTGTATATTTTAGTGTAGTTGTTTCTGGAGGACCTAATTCTGTTTTACTTTACTATAACCCAGTGAGCTATTCAATCCCATTTGCCAGTGTTGATATCTTATTATATACATGTGAAGAAAGAACTGACTGAGCTTTATTTGGGTGCTTCAAACGGGAATCATCACTGCGTGTGTCTAATTTTAACCGTCCTTATGAAGAAAATGCTTCTCCGATGTCTCTAAAAAGTGTCACTTTTTTCAGACAAGGGCCACGAGACTATGGATATACATGTCATCTCGGAAATAGAAGACATCGATCCCGACTCACCCATGGTGGACATTGTTTCTGCTACGATGAAGAGGGAAAACAGCATCCGCCGGAGCAAGCGCATGGGCAGGTTAGAGCACAGCTGCGACACAGAATTTTGTCAGTGAGAATACTAAATGACACAATATTTTGTCTCAATTATATATTTTATTGTATTTTATAGTGTCATTGGTTTTGTTGCCTCCGTTAAGAAGATTATGTTTTGATTTGTCCACCTGTTTGTGAGCTGGATCACTCAAAAAGTTACAGATTTGATTACATTTTCTGCAGATATAGGTTACGGCTCACAGTAGGAATGATTAGATTTGGTTGTGATTTTTTTTAAACTTGTGAAGTGGTGTAAATTTGCTCTCTCTGAGTGCAAATCTGAGTCTTTTCTTTTCTTGTCTTTTCTAGTATCCGACTAAGAACAAACAGTTCTATCAAAAAACCAGAGGAGGGTGATGCAAAGAAAGGCCAGAGGCTAATAGAGAAGGAAGCTATGGAAACAGGACAGGTAAAATAAGTTCTTAAATACATAATTTGGCATCACAAATTCTGCCAAGTTATAACCTGTTCACTGAACCCTTTTTGTGTCTTTAATATCTAGGTGAAGATGTCGGTGTATCTTGAGTACCTGCGAGCCATGGGCTGGTTATACAGTGTCTCGGCCTTGGCGTTTTTCATCCTCCAGCTCGCTTCCACCGTTGGTCAGAATGTGTGGCTGAGTGATTGGACTAATGATGCAGCAAAGTACGTCAACGAAACATACCCTGCCTCGGTCAGAGACACCAGAGTAGGAGTGTTTGGCGCCCTGGGAGTTGCTCAGGGTAACTGATAATTATCCTCACTACAGTCACATGTGTCCTTTGGTGTCTTGTGTGCTCACTTCAAATAAAATGTGTTGTTATTACTGTTTTTTCAAATTAATAGTTTTATTGATATGAGTAAGCATAAAATCTGTGAAAGTTGTATTTCCTTTAGTGTCAGTAAACCTCTTACAGTAGTTATGATCTAGTATTATTTGTATTGTTTACATTCACCCTAGACATTGATTGTGTGGGAAATAGGAATAGTTTCTGCTCTTCTCCATATGTAGTACCAAGATTTCCTCCCCCAGTCCAGAGACATGTAGATTTGGACTGGGCTAATAAAAACTCTTCCTCCATTTTCTTGTATCCTCTCTTGCCAAAATACTGCTATCATTTTATATTGTTCCACTGTGTGAAAATGTAATTATCGTCTCTTCTTCTCTGGCAGGTGTCTTTGTTTTCATCGGTGCAATCCTCATAGCCAACGGTTCGGTTGCTGCGTCTCGTATCCTGCACTCGAGTCTACTTAACAACATACTGCGAGCTCCCATGCTATTCTTTGACACTACGCCAATTGGACGAGTGGTTAATCGCTTTGCAAAGGTTGGTCTATTATTTCCTCTTTCTTGTTGTTTTCATGTTTTCCCACTTTCTTCTTCCCCTTTCTTGAGTGTTGATGCCGAGATGTTCTTGAAAAGAGAGCAGCTATGAGGGCAGCTATGTCTGCAGTAAGCTGTCGTAAACACAACACCTCAGAACGTTCTGTGGGACTGTTCGAGTAGTTTCACTTCTCAGGCAAAATAACTTCATTAGTTCAGCCTACTGCTTGTTACCATGGAGATCCCATGTCTGCTGAAGGACAATGACAAAACTGAGGATGCCTGCACAGACAGTGCATTTCTGAAGCCCATTCTCCCTGCTGTTATAGAAACAGACAGTCAGACTTTATTTGTGCAGCGCCTTTTAAAGAGCTTCCTGCAATTTAAAAACTGATTATTATAGACAACTAACAAGACGATAATAAAAAGGTGTAACAGTAAAAAACAATTTAACAATTTAAAAACAGGAAAAAACAAAGGGAATAAAGTGAAAACAATTTTATGGAGCTTGATTTAATAGTTCTTGTGTGTTCCTGCTAAGAGAAACAGACAGACTGTAATGATTATATAATCTTTTTGACAGAGGTAATAGCCATTCATTCAAGTATACAGGGAAATTATTCTTAACAGCTGTAAAACAATACACAACACGACAGAGACAACAAATGGGCACATCATTCCCAGACTATGCATATCAGAATGAAAAAAGATGAATATTGCATCTGCAAACACATCAAGCAATGTCTAACTTTCCAAATGTTCTTCCCAAAGGACATTTTCACAGTAGACGAAGTCATTCCCATGACTGCACGCTCCTGGCTCCAGTGTCTGCTGACTGTGGTGGGGACACTGTTTGTCATCTGTTTGGCCACTCCTTTTTTCGCCCTCATCATCCTCCCTTTGGCTGTTTTCTACTACTTTGTGCAGGTAAGCTGAACAATGAATTAGAATTAGATTAAAAACAAACAAACAATGAAAATAGAGGGGAAATGCTTGTTTCTGATCATTCCACTGATTTCTTCATTCTCTCTCTCTCTCTCTACACGTAGCGCTTCTATGTAGCCACTTCAAGGCAGCTGCGTCGGCTGGACTCTGTCTCCCGCTCTCCTATATACTCTCACTTTGGTGAGACTGTGTCCGGTCTGTCAGTGATACGAGCCTACGGCCACCAAGCAAGGTTTCTCTCACACAACGAAATGGTTATGGATGAAAACCTCAAGAGTGTTTACCCTTGGATTGTTTCAAACAGGTCAGATATTGAACACCATATAATCAGGCGTGATCATTTTCTTTTGTGTGTGAAGGTAAATGATAACATTTTGTCACATTTCTCTGTGTTTACAGATGGTTGGCTATCCGACTGGAGTTTCTCGGAAACCTAGTGGTGTTTTTTGCATCTTTACTCGCTGTTATTTCCAGAAATACGCTTGACAGTGGCCTGATTGGCCTGTCGATATCTTCTGCCCTGAATGTAAGTCACCGGTGCACTCTTACATTGCAGATAATAATATTCTTGTTCTTGTTCTAATGCTAACAATGGATACTTTCTTCTCTTTGGGGCTTTGCAGATAACACAGAACCTCAACTGGCTGGTGAGAATGAACTCAGAGCTGGAAACCAATATTGTAGCTGTGGAGAGAGTGAATGAATACACCAAGATAGATAACGAGGTATGTTAGATTGTGAGTTTTTCACAATTCACTCTTGGGCCATGATCATGTGCATCATACCTCTTCTTGACAACATCTGCACCTTTACACAAGTGTAAACTGTGTGTGTTTGTTTCTACAGGCTGAGTGGGTCAATGACAATCGACCTCCAGTGGATTGGCCTGAGGAAGGAGGACTACAGTTTGAAAACTACAAGGTCCGGTACAGACCTGGATTGGACCTGGTGCTGCATGGAATCAACTGTGACATCAAGAGCTCTGAGAGGGTGTGTGTGTGTGCGCGCTTGTTTTTGTTACCTCTCTTGACTTTTTCTGGCATAAACACTGTCAATGATTGATTGGCACTACCCCATCTTGATAAGTTAAGGGGCGGTCTCATGCTATCATTAAGTCTCTGTATGTTAGTTTAACTATAGGAACCTTTCAAATGGGTGGTCTACTGTACAGAAGGGTACAGATACTAAATGTACAAAGAAGCATATTAGCTTGTGCATGGTTGAACCGTTTACTTCACTTAGAATATAATGCTGTAATTACATTAAACCACACAATAACTTGTGTTTCTGTTTCCGAAAACCCAAACCATTATATATATAAAAAAAAAACATGTGCCAGCCACTGTTACATTATTTATTTTGTGTGTTCTGTCTCACTGCATCCAGATTGGAATAGTGGGTCGCACAGGAGCGGGGAAATCGAGCTTAACAAACTGCCTGTTCAGAATTATTGAAGCTGCTGAAGGTCGCATCCTCATTGATGGCATTGATATCGCAAAGATAGGCCTGCATGACCTGAGAAACAAGCTCACGATCATACCACAGGTAAACAAAGAAAGAAAGAAAAAAAATATACACACTCACCTCTAATAATAAAGTCGTGTGTTAAATTGTACATTGACCTATTCAATCCTCTGGACACAGGATCCAGTGTTGTTTTGCGGGACCTTGAGGATGAATCTGGATCCATTTGATAGATTCAGTGATGCAGACATCTGGAGAGCACTGGAGCTCTCGCATCTGAAGGACTTTGTATCAGGACTGGACGAAAAGTTAGAATATGAAGTCTCAGAAGGAGGCGAGAACCTCAGGTAAGACACAGAAAAGTAACATTCCAAAACACAAACCACATCATTTTACTAATCTCTGTGGTACTATTTTCCCATTGTGTGTTGCACTTTTGCACTGCTGCACTGGTTGTTGTTTGAAAAACATAAGCCTTAAAGTCTTGATCCAGATCTCTCCTATCCAGGCCCAGCCTTATTATCATCAGCACAGTCTTACATTTCAATCAAGCCCTGATTGGTGTTTTTCATATCTATCTAAATATAAATTAACATATTTATCACAGACCGTAGATTTCATATTTCCACCTAATGAACTACTATGTTTGTACTGTGTTTCCTCATTGCATCAAGGTGGTCTCACAGTCTCACATTCTTGGGATATGTCTATATATATATAGAGTTTGCTTTTTGAAATATATGCCAATTTATCCACTTTTGCCGTAAAATAATCTATACAAGAACCGCTTTGGCCTACATAATGTACCCAAGATATATATATATATGTATACATATATATATGTATGTATATATGTATACATATATATGTATGTATATATGTATACATATATATATGTATATTTAGAATAATTAAATGTGACAATGCAACTTTTCAAACCCCTACAACACTAGTTTAGAAGCATTCCAATTATTGTTTATATTTATCTCTCTCTCTCTCTCTCTCCTCAGCGTTGGGCAGAGACAGTTGGTGTGTCTGGCGCGAGCACTGTTGAGAAAGACTCGCATCTTAATCCTGGATGAGGCCACAGCGGCTGTCGACCTGGAGACGGACAACCTGATTCAGAATACCATCCGCAAACAGTTTTCACACTGCACTGTCCTCACCATCGCCCACCGCCTGCACAGCATCATGGACAGCTCTAGGTGAGTGTCCCATTAAGGTTCCAGTGTGTAAGAATTAGTGACATCTAGTGGTGAGATGTTTGATGTACCAAACAGAAGACTTCCCACTACCCACATCAAGGAACTATTATGGTCAGCCAATGTTAAATGTTACACACTGGACCATTGTAATGTTTTCATGAGGTGTCCTACCACTCCATTCATTTCTTTCTTTCTTTTTTTCCACTTGTGTTTTTGCCATACTTTGCCTTTCTACTGAGTATTGCACATATGTTTTTATTTTGCCTGGAATGCTTCAGAATAGCAAACAAAATATGCAAAACTTTTATAATGTATTTGCGGAGCAGTTACATCATTCACTCTTGTATTTTCTTGTTCGTTCACATCTGCTTAAACATTGAAAGAAACTGTTAATTCTTTACTTGAAAAAACAACTGTGGATTGACCAATTTCAACCCTTTAAAGAACTTTGGACCATATCACATGGGCCTCACCAGGAAGTGGGCTGTACACAGTTGATAAGGAACTTTTTAGACATAGAGCACAAACTTAAAGACTACTTGTATTCTTGTTTCTATTTTCTGTGCCTTTGTTCACTGTTTTATTTCTAAATTATGGGCTTGTAAAATTCAGTATCAGTTTTCAAGGGCCAGGTGTCCCAGCAGTGAGGCCACATCCTCTGTTTGCCAGACGCCCGATGGCCACAGCTATGAGGTCTAAGTCAGGCCCTGTATTTATGTGCAGCTGTAAAGAGAATAATGCATGTAAAGCATAGTGAGACTCCAAAATCTGGAGTCTTTTCTCAAGCAGGGTTAACTTTTATAGCGGTGAGAAGTTGTGTAAAAGTAGAATGAATGAATTTATCTGTTTTTTCCTTGAAATAACATTACATTTTCAAATAGCCCAAATACCTTCTCATCCATCCCCTCCACACTTGCCGACCATTAATAATTTACACTGTTCAGCCAGGTCACTCTTTGTGTTTGTGTTTCTTCCACAGGGTAATGGTGCTTGATGCCGGTAAAATAGTGGAATTCGATGCTCCGGGATACTTGTTGGAAAAACGAGGTATATTCTATGCCATGGCAAAGGATGCTGGGATAACAACAGATGCCATTGCAAAGGATGCTGGGATAGCAGCAGATGTCACCGCTCTCTGATATTATACTATGATGACGATGATGATGATGAAATTCCTTGAATTGCTTTTGTTGCTTAATTTCGTAAGCTCATCATTTTTTGTATTTGCAGACAAAAACTTCAATAAATTACATGGTAACAATGTTATGTGTGTAAAAAAAAATAAACATTATTTCTCATAATCTGATTAATTGCTTTTCATGGAAAGAACCACCTGAGTGTTTTAACTGATGTTTATTTTCTCACAACTCAACCACCCACGTTACCTAAGAAAGATAAGGATCATCACTATAAAACAAAAACCTGTTGATTTATCTCTAAAATCCAGTTGAATATACTGATGGATGGCAAGTGTAACAACAAATCAACAGCACTGAATTGACCTGTTTGGGATTTTTCAATATACTGGTGAGACAATCTGTGGATGTGGAGAGAGTTAGAGTGATAGAGATACCAGGGAAGGAGGGAGATGTTCAGGAGGTGTTATGTGGTTGTACATATCCTGCATTTTTATCTCCAGAGGTAAGTCGACACAATACATCATTCAAGGTTTTAAACATTAAAGCAATACATTTAAGCTGCTGTAAAAGAAGAATCAATCTTGATTTTGCAATGCACTGGGATGTGCTGTCAACCAAAACCTGGTCCAAATTAAACTTACTTGTGCTGTATCTGCATTAACATGTAATAAAACAGTTTCCTGACGCAGTCGGTATAGTGTCTTAATTTGTAGAGCTAACTCATAGGGTTTGTAAGTCATCTATTCAATCAAATATGAACACATTATTGGTCCACTTGGTACCGCTTTTCTTCATACTCAGATGTCATGAATACTAATAGTAAACAACAACAAACAAGAGAAACTGACAAAAAGGAATTTTGTCAGCTTTTTTCATTTTTAAACTTGTTTTGGGATGTTATTGGGTATTATGTCAGATCATTTGCAATTACAAATGTAAAGTTTTCTGTGTGAAATACGAAATCATAGTGTACATGCGTTTTCTTTGGTCGAGATGTGTGCTGTTAGCGTTATCTCCCTCCCGTCCATCACACGTGACGTGTATATTACAACCAATCACAGTCGTGTAAACTGGGCGGAGCATGAACTAGCGGAAGATTCAAAAAAGAAGATGGCGGCGGCTGAAAGTGATCCTCAAAACAAACACAAGCTAGGCAGGAGGTATCAACTATTTTCTTTACTTTGATAGAGAATTAAACGTCGCAAAACGACGAGATAAGTCGTTGGTTTATGGGACGATTACTCTCAGTAAAACATTTTTTTCCTGTAACTGCTCTCTATTGTACATTAGAGCTGTTGACGTTAGCAAACGCAGCTAACGTTAGCAACAATTCGTTACGCTGTGTTCCGTTGATTGAGTATTTTCTCTTCATACAGGCCTTCTACTGTTCTAATAACAACAACTTAAAAGTATCAGAGTCAAGCTTTGCTATCATATTTAGCCTAATACTTGTGTTTCTTTGTGACAGGGGGACAAAATGCAGTGTGTTCAACAGTCAGGAAAAGCCAGACACCAGCCAACCGGTGATTTTTAACCCGGACTTCTTTGTGGAGAGGCTGAAACATGAGCATCCGCAGATCTTTGCAGAGTTGATACTCAGCAACATTACTAGGATCATTGATCTTCCGGGGGACGAATTTGCACAGCTTACTGGAGAGTCCGAGCCCAGGGTGCCCTCCTCCACTGGCTTCTTGCGCTCCTTGAACTTCCTGAAGAGAAAAGGTTAGGCTGAAGTCAGGTATTCAGTCTCTGAAATGTTGTTTAAGACAAATCGCATGTGTTCAAGTTACCCCACTGTGTTGTTGTCTTAGAAATGTGATTTAGACACAAGTTGTTTTAATGCCAAGTATGTGTAAGCATGCACAGGTTTTTGCTTTGGTGTCAAACAACACAATGCAAAATTAAAGATGAATGTGCCCTTTTTGTTCTCAATTATTGTTATTGTGTGCAACATCTTTTTGAAACTTAAATATTAATAGTGTATTGTTACGAAAAGCAAACTAAAGCAGCAATGTTTAGATAAAAAAAAAGGGTGGTATTGAAAAATAACAAATAATAAGTAAATAATCAGACTTTCACAATAGATTGATCTCTACAGTGTGACACATTCATTTTATTTATTCATTCTTTTTGTACCACTTTATCCTCCACATGAGGGTCACAGGGGAGCTGGAATCAGTCTGAGTACGTCCTGAACAGGTTGCCAGTCCATTGCAGGGCCAACATACAGAGACGAACAGCCAATTCATAAAGGGGACAGTACACTTGAATGAACATTCCTGGATTGCGTTCATGTGTGATGAAGCTGGAGCGTTCTCTGACTGATGCGGTTATAATTTGCTGCATCTGAACAACGCAGCTTTTTGACTGAAAGCAGTTTGTCTCAGATTAACACAATTGTCTGTGTGAACAAACAAAAAAAATCTTAGTTACAAAAGTAATGATTGGAGAAATGGAATTAAGACATTTTTCACACATGGGGTACAGCCTGACATATTGTGTTAATTCATGCCTTTCAGACAAAGGAGTGGTTTTTGGTGCACCGTTAACGGAAGAGGGAATAGCACAGATCCATCAGCTCATTGAATACTTGAGTAAAAGTGAGTATCGCCTTCATATACCTGTGTAACCTCTGCTGTGTGGAGGACACACATTCATCAAATATGATATCATGACTAACCACATTTGAATGTGTGACCTCAGAAGTAACCTGATCCCCAACCAAGATGGTTCCAGATAAACATAATTATTAATTGCCCGATTTAATGCTTTTGACAAATGACTTCATCAGCCTCCATGTTTAACACTAAGTGTGTTACATATGTTAAGTTGTCAAGGCTGCGTCTTATCTCTGACTATGTTAATACTTTAACTTAGCTGGAGATCAGCAGTAGAAGGCAGTGAAGTCATGGTTTATTTCGAGAAAGTGATGATGTCATTCACTGAAAGTGGACACTGGGAGCAAATGCTTGAGTCAATAATTTATCTGAAAGCACTTTGTTCCTGCTGTCCTTCGCTTTTCATTTTTATTCACTCTGTCTGGCCCTTCACTTCTGTGTCTTTGCCCTCTTGTGTCTCCCTCACCCACTGTCTGCACACACTGCATCTCTCCTCCCCCCCTTGTGTGTTTCTCTCCCTTCATCACGTAGACCTTCATGCGGAGGGGTTGTTCCGTGTGCCAGGACACAGCCTCAGACAGGCAGCCCTGAAGGAGATGCTGAATGCTGGCACAGAGATAGATCTAGAGACAGGTGACTTCCACCCCAATGATGCGGCCACATTGCTTAAAGCCTACCTGGGAGAACTGCCAGAGCCTCTGCTCACTCACAAACATTATCACGCTCACCTCAAGATTGGAGGTATTTGACTCATACACAAGTTCTTCTTGTGGCTCAACATAAATTATATTCAGCTCAATTTTGAGTCAACACATGTACTTTTGGTGTTAATTCTGTCGTCTTCTGTACTCAGAGCTCACTCGCTTCGACGAAAAAGGCGATAAGACCAATTTGCCTGACAAGGAACGTCAGATAGAGGCATTTCAGCTGCTTTTAATGCTGCTCCCACCAGCCAACAGGAGCCTGCTGAAGCTGCTGTTGGACTTGTTGTACCACACCGCTCGCAATCAGCACCTCAACAAGATGTCTGCGATCAACCTAGCCACAATGTTTGCTCCACAAATCCTCTGGCCTAAAAATGTAAAGAACTTTGGTTAATTTAGTTTTATCTTCCAAGTATGTTACAGCCCACCCATTATCCATCACATTAGCAGTTAAGTAACAAGTTTCTTGAATTTGTTTGGTATTCTTTTTTTGGTTGCAGGTGACGGCAAGTGATCTCCAGGGAAACATTGAGAAACTGAACAGTGGCATAGCATTCCTCATCAGGCATTCGCAGAAACTATTCAAGGTAAAAGCTCTACAACACTGATGTCTTGTTTTCTATGTTGCGTGGTATGTTTTTCCTGTAGCATTTCTCCAACTGATGGGGATAAATGATGACACAGGTTGTTTTTTGTCATGAAAAAAAGAAAGCACAGCTACCACTTTGTAACTGGATATTGTTTGAAAAAAGTAAATGTCGAGGACAATACAACTCCCCTGTGGTGATGTTTCCTCTGGTGTCCTGATATGTAAATCATAATCACACTTTCAAGTGAAAGTGCATAAATCCACGTATGTCATAAGTGTCATACATAGATTTATATATAGATACAGAGTGTATATATGAGTCGTTAATCCATGATTTTCTAATTTAATTGGTTCAATTGGTCCATCTGTTTATAAATAATGTGGGGTTAACGTACGTGTTTACTTTCATTGAAGGCCCCAGTATATATCAAAGAATATGCCCGCTTATACTTCAAAGGATCAAACTCTCTTCAATCTAAGGTGAGTGTATTTTTTTTTCTTCCTGAAATCTATCTTATAATAAATAATAATGATACATTTGATCGATTTAGTGCTTTTACCTTATGCTCAGGGACACTTGACATTAATGAGAAGCAAATATACAAAATGAATCACAGCTTAAAAGCAGTTCTGAAGAGGGAAGGGAACAGTTATGGGGAAAAAAACCCTCCCAGGTCGAATCTTAATGACAATCATTTTTACATTGCATAACATTCATGTATAGATCTCATGTACATCTCACACAGTATTAGCCCCCACAATAGTTAGACTTTTAGGTAATCTGTATCTATAATCAGAACCTGTAAATGCTGTGACCTGCTTGTGGGCTCATAAGGGTTTTTCAAGGGAACCCTGTGGTAAAATGTCTGAAAACTATATTATGTATATAAACCAGATTTTATTACTATTGGCATCTTCACATATGTTAATGCAGTGTGTGACTCATTAAAGACATATTTACTATGGTCACATCACATGATAGATTAAAAGATTTGGCTTCAGTGACATTATTCAATGTAAATATCTAAAAACACATTATGGCTGACCTGTCTAGGACGACTCGACCCTCTTTTCACGGACCAAAGACGCCGCGTACACAGCTGCCCCGTTGTCTCCCATAACGCGGCCAATTGGACGTGAGGTCAACAGCACCTGCACTGCCGGGTCATCCGAGTCTCAGAGTTACACTGAATCTGCCCTCAGAGAGCTGTACCAGCAAGTCAACAGCATGCCCGAGTCTGCCAAAAAGAAGAAACTCATCAGACAAGTACAGTACTTCATTGTGCACGTTATGTCGAGAAATCATATCTTGATGTTCTCGCTCCAGCTTTGGCCCTGAACGTGTGTTTTATGCCTGTGTCCAGTTTGAAAAGCAGCCTTTGTCGACACCTCTGTCTGACTCACGGACTCCATTCAGCAGGAAACACTGGCGTTCGCGCTCTCTGGGTGGAATGATCAAGGTTTGTTGACAGCTGACCTTCACTTTTCAGCCCCTGTACTTTTTTGTTCCAGTAAACTAGATCTATCGTCTGTTTATTTTCTAAGTGTTGCTGGTCTACAGTGATGATCATATTGAAATATTTTATGATTATAGAAAGTGTTTGCGGGGTTGTAAAGATACACTAGGATGCGTACAAAGTATGTTTTGCTGACAACTGTTTTTAAAAGCGGCTCTACCGCCTACGATAGTTTTCCTCGCCAAGTAATGATGTTTTGTTTCAAACAGAGGAAGGTGTTAGGAAGCCAGGTATTGACAGAGAAGGAAAACAGCAAAATACACAGTCCTCTCCACGGCAGTTCAATCGATGGCCAGGGCACAGAAAAGATCAACTGAGAAGAAGTGGGTACTGCACTGTTACACCATAAAGTTCAGTACCAATCAAATATTATTACTGAAAGGAAACATGGCACATGGTGACACATTCTATTACTAGTGATCATGATTTACATACACTTTATGTAATCGCTTAAACAGTTATTCTCATTTATTTCAACCAAATCCAAACAAATGTTACACTTAAACGGTAGAGTAAGGTGATTTGCTCCTAAATCTGTCATCAGCCTGTGACGAGCCGTTTTCCTTATGACTCTGCTGAACGAGTTCTCTGGCACTTCAAGGCAACAGTCTGTGGTTCACCACAGGCCAGTCTGTGCTTACATTACTAATGATGCTTGATGTACTTTGCTGAAAGGATTAAATAATTCCTAATCTTTTTTTCCTTCCCCTTTTTCCCCTCATCTCCAGGATTAATCGTCTTTTAAAGAATGTGCCGAGGGAACTTCAATTAGGCACATTAAAGGATCCGCCGGGTGTTGACTTGAACTAAACAGTGTAATCCACTGCAAGGCTTTGTTTTGACACCATGTTTAGATCTACACTTGGCTGTTCTTCTTTTTATTTATATATATATATATATATATATATATATATATATATATATATATATAAATAAATAAATTCCTGCAAAAAGTGAGTATGAGCCCTAAAAGTAACAAGGAATCCACCAAAGTTTGACTTGACCCATGCAACATAAAAGGAGTCAAGTAAAATGTTTTAGGTCAATGTAATTTACTGTTTTTCTTAGATTCCCACTGATGTTCAGGGGGCAAATTTAGCTTGATCATAGACTGAGACGTGTTTCTATTTAATGTGCAAACTTAATGGTATTTATTTCTTTGTGCAGGCTTTTTTATTTAAATATGAAATTTGCTTTAAAGTTGTAGAAAATGTAGTTAGAGTTGCACCATCTTTTAAGACTTAAAATGTGGTAAATCCAAAAATGTGCCTTAAGATTTTATCATTTTTACTTAATAGCAACTTATAGAGAAACCTTTTATTCCTGTAAGTTACCAGAAGCCTTTTAGAGTTTTTAAGGAATCCATTCAAGTCAAGTTTCAGTTAAGTGTAGGACTGGAATGGATGATGGGAGATGCTGAGTGAAATGTCACTAAAGCTCAACACTGTGATACTTTTAACTACTGCTTCTCTTTTTATCTTTCTGCTTCTCTTAAATTCTAGACTTTCTCAGACAAGTTTGAGTTCTTATGCAACATTGTATACAGTTTTATATCCATGTGTTTCGTTATTCAGCTGTTGTAGCAAGATGGGTTTTTTTTGTATCATTTTTTTAATATTTACTGTCACTTTTTATCTTCTCTTCAGTGGTGGGTTGAATGCAAATGAAGATGAATCGTCTTATTGCAATTTTCTACCCTTTCTGGGAGAATGTGAGTCTCTCTTTCTTTTTTAAAAATCCTCCTTGGTGTCTTTTATTCTTTCACTAGCAGTTTCTAGTTCAGTGGTCAGTCTGCCAAGCTGTTACAAGTTAACTATAATGTGATTACTGCCCTCATGGTCAATGTAGCTGACCGGGGAACACATGTACAATGATGCTACTGTGAAGCTACGCAACACACTGTAATTAAAAGACATCAAGCTGTGATCAGTAGTTCTCAATTCTTTTTTTCTTTTCTTTAAAATATCACAATATACAGTATGCTTGAGTGGGACGCTGACAAAATCATGAACACACTGCAGCTGTATGATGTTACATTGATGGCCACAAGGTGATGCTGTTTAGTTAAAAATCACCCATGGTGCAACCTACTGTATCTTTTGATTTGGTCTAATATTTTAAAGAAAGGCTACTTATTAAGTACTGTACTATAAAATACCAAATACATGAGTATAAGAACACAATATTAAAATTCGAAAAATGACTTAATTGCAAAGTGGAAATATAGGGTATTTATCCAGTGGGCATTACATTCACAAAACCTTAAATCAATCAAAGTTGTTAACAAATTGCACATTTGTTTTACTATGGGCTGTGTCTGGGGCAGTAAAAATGAGAGGAAAAGCCTAAATTCAGCATTTGCTATTACAAAAAAATAATAAAACAACAGAATGTCATCAAATGGAAACATACAACTGCTGCTGTTTGCTGTGAATGATTTTGCCCAAAATTGAACCTATTTCATGGAACGAGAGGACGTGTGGGTGGGTAGTGGAGCGGAAGGACAGCGCTCCACGATAGGAGGAATGTCTTGGTGTGGCATTAGTGTCCATGTCGATGCACGTTTGGTGTTGTAAGTATACGTTGTAAACATCTGTGAGGAACGGGCCTGCTTTTTCTCATGTTCAGTAAATATACAACAGTGTCCATGATAGGAATAGTATTGTCTTACAGCCAAAACTCCAGACGGGTTATATTTAGCATTCCAACTCCGGAGTGAGCCTGATGACTGTAAAATGAGTCAGACCTACTGTAATCAACTTAACATTATCTGGTGTGTGCTCAAACCACAATCATATATTTATATATATAGATATACTGTATATGTTGAGTGTGGATGCACTTTTACTTCAAATGTACACCAAAATTCCTTTCAGAGACAGTTAATGACATTTAAATGTCAGACAGAGGCATTGATGTCCGGGTTTGGTGGAATAACTGTTTTGACTGTGAACCGACTGTGATTCATCTTTTATTTAAAAGGAATGGGGAAAGATATTTTATTGGTGCCTTGCAAATGTCAACTGCAAACGAATACTGTCAAAAGTAGCCTCATTTGTGGTGAGAAATCCGTAAACCAAACCCTTTACAGGACAAATGGAATGCCAGCCTTACAAAAGCAGCGGTTCATATTCAAATGGTATTTATTATACTTAGCATTAGCTGCTCACCATTGCGGGAATAAACAACTTGAGATTCCTTCTCCGAGCCAACGTTGACTTTAAATTTCAACCAGACTTTTGTTGAAACTTTAAAACTTCTCCACGTGTTGCAGGATTTAAAGCAGTTGCATATTCATTTCCTTCTTCCTGGTTACTAAAATAATTATTTTGTGATAAAGTTTGCAGTTAGCTCATTCACCAATTAAACTGACCTTTTCCACAAACGATATAGCAACGTTTAACTTTTAGTTTAACCTGAAACAACTGATCTGTGTTGAGAGGAAAAAGCAATCGTGTCATAAGTTAACAATCAGTCGTCAGTAGAGTTGTTATTTTTCTCCTTGCACTTCTTCTAATGCACGGCTTTTCTCAGAATGAAACACAAATAACATCGGGGTTGAAGAATGCTGTGGAATTTTCTGGATGCCACATTTGGCTTCTTTCTATTTCTTCACTCCCGAGAGGAGCAGTTTGGTTTTTGTGTGGTCAGCATGCAGACGTTAACTGATTCATTCCTCTATTCACCCTCGAGCACCTGCCAGCCTCCTTTAGTTGAAAGTTTAGTTCTTTTATTTCTATCTAAGTGGAATGCCTGTATTGAGTCTATGCCGTGGTCTTAAACGGTGCACTGTGAGTTTGTGGGTGTTAGTCCACCTTAATTGCTTGGGGTCAAGTTTTATATTTTGCAAATCTGTCAGACTTATTGTAAATCTTTGTCCTCCCACAGATTCTGAGAGCCTTATTGTGTATTTGTGCATTCCTGTCATGACTGTGTGAGAGGAGGGATGCTATACCCCCACCCCCCCATTACCAGTAAACACCACCGTCTTCTCTTTAATTAGACATTCATAGAAGGAAGATCTACACTGCACTGACACTTTTACTGGCACAGATGGAGCTTTATTTTTTTTTCCCCCCTCTGAGGTGTGTGTGTGTGCTTACTGTTTATGTGTTTACCTGAATGTGCATACATATGCAATTGAGTGGATCGAGTAAAAAAAAAAAACAAAAAAAAAAATGGGGCAGGTGCCCACAAAGTCAAAAGTTTCTGTTTCTGCAACTTCTTCTTTTTTTGTGTGACTTCTTTGTTCATTGAAGTAAATGGGATTCTTTGGTCGGCTGTTTATGTTGGGAAGGATCCACCCCGCAGCAATACTGGCCAAGTGGCTTTAACATTACTGAAGAGATAAGGCAGAGTTAGTGTGGGCTTTGTTTGTTTGAAAACATACTGCTTATGTAATACAAATCAGGAAGTGGACACATTTCTGTTTGACTGTTCCTGGTCAGGGATTGTTCGAGAATCCTGTGTTAGATTACACAAACTGAAAACAGGCTGCGCAAACACCGATCTCTCGCATTTTCTTTCTGGAAAATGTCTAAATAAAGCATCACCCAGTCCGACTAAAAAGGTGCAACTCTGCCTGACATGATGGCATGTAAAAACTGATAACTCAGTACAGTTTTGTTGTTGTTTTGTGTCTTTCAGCCACTGATTCAGCATTAATCAAGAGAGCGTCATTAAGAAGGTGATGCATGCAGACTCACACATATCTAACTGATAATTACACACTGGTTCAATAGAGGAGTTTTCTCCAGGGACAGAGAATAATGCTCGACGACCACTGACCGTTTTTGTGGCTAACTTTTGAACAATGCACCGTGGACAGAATCGTAAAAACACAAGAGCTCGGCATCCTACGCCAGAATACTGAACACTGATTTGCAATTCCACCACTGCGAATCAATATGCATTTGGAAAAGTTTCATAAAGGCTACAATTACACTGTCAACAGTGGCTAAACCCTTAATACATCTACAGTTTGTTTTTTTTTGTTTGTTTTTTTCTGAACGTCAACCTTTGCCAAAAAAAATATTTGTTAAGAATTCCTTTAAACTCAGTAATGGATGGCAGATGCTTCTTATCGTGAATGTTTCCCCGTCTCAGCACAGTCCAGTTTATGTCTCCACTTTACAGAATGCATGGTTCTAATAGAACAAATAGAATCAAATGTGTGCCAGTAACTCCAGAACAGAACAGGTAGGGCTGTGAGCAAAGCTGTTAGTCTTTTCATTCTTGTCTATTAGGATAGAATCTCTGTTCCTTTGCCAACGCTGTCCTTTAAAATATAGTGTTGACTTCCTTTTTATGGCTGTGGTCTGCCTTTACAACAAATCATGAGTATTTGTGTGTGTGGTTGTATGTTGTTATGTTTTTTTTTTTTAAACCCAGTGCCTTGCTGCAGCTTCTGTATGTGTGTGTGTGTGTGTGTGTGTGTGTGTGTGGCCACACACTTGAGCTACACGTTAAGACCCACATTTAGGGTTATTTATTCCAGCATTTTGCCTCCTGGGACTGAGGTGTTGATTCCTATCTTCCCCAGTGGATTCTCCTTTGTTACATGTACACTTTACACACACACACACACACACACACACACACACATTGTGACTCGTACAGCCCGGTCTCCCCACCGCCTCTCCCCTCGGGCAGGGGTTATGCAGTGTCATGCAGGTTAGGTCTCTCTCTGGGGGTGCGCTCGGAGGCAAACTTGAGAGAAAAGAAGTGGAGTGAGTGAATTAAAAGGGAAAAAGAGAGAGATACTTGGAGTAGATTTGTATTGTGAATAGAATGAAAGACGGGGTCTCAAGAATGAGAGTTCAGGTTGGGTTCTGGGGGGGGGTCATGATGTGTGGGGAGGGGGAGGAGATGAGAGGAGGGGTAGGGGTGGAGTCGGGGGCTCTGCTATTTGTAGATCCCTGTGATGGATGACTGGTGTGTGAATGTGTGTGTATGCAAGAGAGAGAGAGAGAGAGAGAGTGGGAGAGCGAGAACGAGACTGGCTTTTTTTTCATTCTGCTCTTTCCTTATTCCCTCTCTCTTCAGGCAAGCAGAGCAGAGAGGAACAGAGTGAGTGGAGGAGAGAGACACACACATGCGCGCGTGCAGACCAGAGTACAGCAACTCCACAAAGACAAGAAAGGAGAAGAGTTTGCGAGGAGGAGGAGATTAAGAGAAAGAAAACAGCTTCTTCTTCTTCTTTTTTTTTTAAACAACAACAACAAATTGTGGTGGATATCAAACCTACATCAAAAGAAATCTAGAACAGCAAAGAAAGGATTTGTTTTGCTTCACAGCTAAGAGAAAATATCTCATTTATTACAGTTTTTTTTGTTTTGTTTTTTTAAAAACTATTTATATTCACCACATATTTCTATAAATAACTGCAGAGGACTTGTAAGGTGTAGCAGGAGTTTTTGCAGAGAGAGAGAGAAGTAGGAGTTTGTTGAAGAGGAGCAGGCTGCAGTGGTGGTGAAACATGCCTGCGAGAGGCAGCTGTTTTGGGGCAGACATGTGTACGCTGGCCGGACAGCAACCCTGGATGTGGGCAGTGATGCTCTGTGCCTTGCTCATAGGCAGTGCCAGTGCCTGTCCTGCCCTGTGCTCCTGCAGCGGCACCACAGTGGACTGCCACGGACTGGGTCTCAAAACCATGCCAAGGAATATCCCCCGCAACACTGAAAGACTGTGAGTACCATCTGCACTCTCCAAACCTTGTGTGTGTGTGTGTGTGTGTGAGACTGTGACTGACACACAAACTAACTGTATCCCTGTGTTCTGTTGCCACTGTTTCTCTGTTATCTTGTAGAAGTGCACATGACTTTGCCTTGACTGAAAGAGAACAATAGCCCTCTGCCTGCAAATCTTTGTGTGTGTGTGCGTGTCTGTTTGTGTGTGTGTGTGCGCACGCACGCGTGTACGTGTTTGTCAGTCAGTCACTCACTCACTCCCTGGCATTCCAGTCAGGTATAAATAGGCATGAGGATCTAAAAAGTGCAGGAGCAGATGTGTGCCTTTCACATGTGTCCATATTTTACCTGATTGCTATATATGTGTATATATATAGATATATATGTATGTATAATTCTAAAATCACATATTACACATAGTTCAGGGTTTTAAAAGTGAGTAAAGATTGATTTCAAGTTTAAATCTGACAAGTCAGCATTGACTTAAATGCTGTTGTTTGTCAGTATCTTACATCAGGAGTTGTGTCTGTGGAGCACTGAGCCTCTCTGTATCTCTTTCCTTCCCCTCTTTTCACTTTCTTTCCCTCTTTTCTTCTTCCCCCCTTGGCCCCATGCCCCTGAACACTTGCTCCGCAAATTGTTAAATCATGTAGAAAATTAAGCAAACCTGCTACTTAAGTGACTCTTGCTCGAGGATCACGTCACTGTCTCATAAATGAGAGGGAGGATGGGAGAGGGAGCGAGAGGTGAGGCAGACACACGCGCGCAGAGTGGAGTTCCTCTGTCCCTTTTTCTGATATTCCTCTGAAATATTCATCCGTAAATCAGAAGTGAGGAGTGCTAGATTGTTCTATCTCAGCCTTTAGAATATCACTCGTGAATAAAACATGTGGTGGGAACAGAGGAGCGAAAGCCTGTGTCAGAGGCAGCGTTGGCATAGTTTGAGTTGGCTGCATATTTTATGTTTTTCACATTTAATTTCTAAGAACACCTCTTTTTTTTCCCTATCTTTGGCTGCATGTTTCCATGTTGCCTACTGTATGTGCACGTGCTGGTCCGACATTGACGCAGAGAGGAAACACGGTCATTTTGTGGTTTCCTTTTTACATGAATGGTCATTCACACTGGGAATCGGCCCTGCCCCTTCACTCAGGGGCATTTGTGCATTCATAGGTCATGTGTGGCAGCCAATCTTAGAATCTCTGGATCTCTAGCAGGATGCTGCAGTCGTAACATTATGATGAGGATGACTATTGTGTGTGTGTAGTGTGTTAGGTGTGTGTGGAGAGGTGCAACATAACAATAGAGACTCTCTCCTCTTTTGCGAGCCATTATATATACGGTGATTCATCAAGGTGATTGTGCAAGTCAACACAGCCCACACAGACCCACATGATGGTCCCACTGGTGCACTGCTAGATTTATGTGTATGTATTTGGGAGATATGTGTTCATGTGAATGAAATTGTGCAGCTGCTACTGGGGCCCAAACGTGAGTAATGACTAAGTCAACTTTATATAGACTTTTCCCAGACATTTGTGCTTTTTCTTTGCAGCAAACACATTTAAATGACGTGGACCTTGAAGTGTATCTTGTTTCAAAATGTACTTGTTTCGCTCTAATGGGAGGAGAAGGAGTAGCTTTAAGTGTTTGGAAGAAAAGCAGACGCTGAGAGCCAACAGGAGCAGAAAAGGCTTTACACTTTGTCAGTTTGTCACTTAGAATTTTTATGGAATCTGGTGTGAATGCGTATGTTAGTTTTTGGGAGAGAGTGTGTGTGATTGTGGGGCGTGGTGTGGGTACAGGGAGCAGAATCCCATTTGCACTTGTCACTTTGGGTTTGCATCAGGTCTGACCCCTGTGCTCCCTGCGACTGGAGCCTGTAATGAGACTGCAAGCTCCACGTGTTAAAATCACACCCTATCTCAAACAGGCCACCGGCCGCTCCCTCCCCCTCTGCTCCCTCTGTGTTCATCCTCTCTTTCTCCCTCTCTCTCTCAGGCCCTCTTCTCCCCTGTGTCCTGGCCTTTTCTTTATTCATTTAATATCATATTAACATCAGTCACATCGATATCAGACGACACAGAGAGAGAATGATGAAATGTATAAAGCTGTTTAAAGTGACTTTCTACTGACAGTAAAGGTTGTTATCTATCTATCTATCTATCTATCTATCTATCTATCTATCTATCTATCTATCTATCTATCCATAGACACTGTGTGTGTCTGTGTATTCATGCATGCCTGTATGAATTTGTGATGAACCTGTGTATATTCATACACATGTGTGTCCATATGTAAGTATTGTTAGATGGAAAAACACGAGGGGGTAATGGTGTTTCAGGACGAGGGGTGTTTCCTTTGCTTCGATAATGGTGTATGTGTTCAGGGGACTGGAAGCAGGAGGTGCGTGCGTGTGCGTGCGTGTGCGCGTGTGCGTGCGTGTGCGTGCATGCGTGTGCGAGTGCGTGTGCGCGTGCCAGGGAAAGCCTGCAGTCTTTTTGGCACTGGCACATCGCTGGAACAACTGATAACTCACCAGCCACCTGATCCATAATTTGCCCTGACAAGCCTGAACACAGCCTGCCCACTACCTGCCAACACTGGCTATGTGACTACTTGACAAAGAGGTGGAGTGAGGTGTGGAGGTGGGGTTGGTTGAGACCTCCACTAAAGCGGTAATGCACTAATGAAGGGATTAAGGAGGAATGAAGACACTTGTAACTAAACCTCAATGCCACTGAATGAATAAATACGACTATGTTATTTATTGTAACAGGGTAAATGGGTCTAGCCTGGAGGCGGACTGAAAGTCATTCAGCTTCAGACTAATATATCCATCCTCATAGCCAGTAATCCCATGAGGAGTGATAATGCCTGGAATGAAAATCATTCAGAGAATGTTTATGCTCAGAGTAGCATTGTGAAATTACAGGCCTGGGACTGAGTCACTTCAGTTTACCGCCAGTTTAACACAGCTGTGTCCTCTTCGCTTGTACTGAGCAAAGAGTTTGAGACGTCATCTCTTTGACCTTCTGTATTTTGAAATTTGAATTTTGGACACTTATGTTTATGCTCAACAGACTTAACACCACTATTTCTAATGTGACGATAGACTGCGCACACCAGAAGCACATTTATGGAACACTTTGATTGTACTCAGGAGAACTAAGAAATGACCCCTTCTTACCTCAGGACCTTATCTGGTCAAGGCACTGAATATGTCAGGACCAGTAAACCTCATGGAGACCAAAAACTGGGCCTACTAAGGTAGAACCTCATTTGTGAGGTTCTGGTTAAGTTTGGGACGGTTTGATTTGTGGTTAGGTTAAAATTAGGCATTAACTGCTTATGGTTAAGGTTAGAACTAAGGCTGTGTTTAGCTTGGGCAAATCTGTGTGTGTGTGTGTTCAAGGGATTAATCATGTTGTGGGGACCTAAATGTGTTTGCACAGTCACACTATTGGACAAAAAGCAAGTCCCCATAATATAAGTATTACATTTTAAGGTGAAGACATGTTGTTTGGTTAGGATAAGGCCGTAGTAGTTATGGTTAAGGTTAGATTAAGAGACTTTCCACGTGAAAACAAGTCTACGTGAATCTGCTAAAGTTCGATCCAACCTGAAATGCTGTTTTTTTGGAAACCGGCCCCCAAGTGGGAAAATCTCAAAGCTCCACCCTTGTGTTTCCATGTAGACAATTAATCCAAACTACTGTACTGGCTATCGCTATCTTCCTCATCTTCCTGTCTTGTGTTTGGAGATTTATTTGGTTTATTTCCTTTATAATAACTTGTACTTTCTTTTCCCCTGGCTTTCTTCATACATTTTAATGTATAGTTAAAGCTTTATTTGAAAGAAGTTTTGAACAGAGCGCACATGCCTTATATTGTACACATGCTCAATGTCATTCTTCTCTAGTTTTGGTGTATTTTCTGTAGCAGCGCCTCATATGGGCCTGGCATATGTACTACAGCGTTTAGAGTTGTTTTTTTTTTTCAAAACAACAAAGAAACAGATAGTTTACATGTCGTTCCGTTGCCGTGTCTGTGTGAACACCTGCACTTCTTCTACTTGTGCCTGTCTGACATGCTGGTATATGATGTGTGCATGTGCACATTTGAGTGTACATGCATGATTGGTTTGCACGCCTGTCTGAAAGTGGTTGTATCTCAGTAGACCATGATAATCCAATTTGGAGAATCCACATAGATCACCTTTCATCTCTCAGAAGTGCTGCTTTTAACCCTCCTGGTCACTGAGAAGCTGGCAACGGGAGCATAAACGTGTGTGTGTGTGTGTAAAATTGAAAAACACTCTGCTGACGTTGTAGATATTTCTTCATAATCCATATTTACGCTACTTAAGATGCGTTTGATGTGATCTAAGCCTGAGGGGTGATTATGGACAGGTTTTCCAGACGCAAGGACAGCTTGAGATCTGTATCAGTCAAGGTATTTATCAATGTAACAGAGTGTATTCTACCTCAAAATGAGATGGTCATTTTTATTCTCAACCAAAACATACTGCAGAATTATTCCTCATACAAATATAGAAGATTATACTAAATGTATATATGACTGCACATAATATCACAAACCATTACATTCATTTTGTCACTGATTTTTTCAAGCTCTAAAATGCCTTTGCTTTTTCCATTGGGAGTTATCTAATGTCACATATTATAATCACTATCAAGACTATGAGGAGTGACAATATCAGTGTGCTCAGTGTATTTTTAGGCATTAGCTGTCAGATTAGAGCAGCGTCTCCAAAACTTTTTAAATGGGGACCCACTTTTTAAACTATCACGACCCACTTCTCAGTAGAAATCGTGACTAGAGGAAATTTTTGCACAATATAATGTTTTCTGGATATTTTTACCCCCTAATATTGTTTTGAGTAGGTGAATCACCCATTTCCAACAGTTATTTGTGCCGTGAATGAATTCCGACTTCATTTTCTGCATGTTATTTAAAATAAATCTCAAGTTCGGGGCTGGAAAAAATTCACCAAATTTATTTGGCGACTAAAAAACATCTCGATCCAGTCTCTGGATATGACTGGATTAGAGCACAAATAACCGGCTGTCAGCGCACGTCTCATAGACAAAACCTCTTCTTATTCATCTGTGTGGAGTCATTTAAACATTATAGATGTGGCAGAGCAGATGTTTTATCCATATGATACACTGTACAGTCAAAGTACGCGTTCATGCAGCCTAAATGCCTTTACGCAGCACTCAAAGCCACAACAGAGCCCCAGCATCTGTCACTGAACAAACTGCAGATACAGTACAAACCATGAAAGACCCCTCTGTCTTTGTTTCTGCTGCAGCCGTGTGTGTGTGTTCTTTTTTCCAGCCTGTGGCAGAAACACACGCTGGAACAGATGTTTAATTGATTGACTTCGGCCTGAGAGAGTGTCATAAGTTATCTATGTTTGATCACAAAGTGTCTGTGTGCTACTTTCCTCCCTCGTCTTTTCCCTGACTCCTTTTATTCCTCCCATCTCCAGACTTTCTTGTTATCTGTGTAGTTTTTTTGCTGACAACAGCATGTGGTACTTGGAGGGGGGGGGAGAAAAAAAAACACTGTGTGCCCTTGTCAAGGTTGTTGTTTGTGGTGTGAAGGACGTGTAAAAACAGCAAGAGTCAGACGCATGGGTTTGAATTTAGCTGTTTGGAGAGCCTACATGGGTCAAGGAGAGGTGTATGTGTGCGTGTGTGTGTCTAAGATCTGCCTCGTGTTTACCTTTCCTATCAGTAGTCCTGCTTCTGAAGCCTGACTGGGCCGAATGAAAGCTGTAAATAGCCCTTGAGGAGCCGAGGAGCCAGGAAAACGCTCAAGCGTAGTCTTTACGCTGTGAACACATGCACACTTAGACGCTTGCGGATGCGTGCGCACATACACACACACACACACACACACACACCAAAAAAAAAAAAAGTACAGTTGAGGGCCTTGACTGCTCGTCTGAAAGCCACATTTCAATAGAGAGGGAAAGTTTTGTTCAAGCAGAGCAGAAATCTGACCTCTTAGTCTGGATAGAAGTGTTCCAGTTGGGTTTTAAGAGTGTTATTTTGGTCATGGTGGTCTGCTTTCTCTCTCTCTCTCTTTCTTTCTCTCTCGCTACTTCCCTCACTCTCTTCCTATTTCTCCATCTTGGAGTTTGAGGTATAGTTGTGAGCCTGGATGGCACTGCCTTGTCGTGTAGTTTGTTCAGACCAAGCCATATATAGGTCACTTTCGCCTGATAGTCTACCAGCCGCTGATGCCTCATCTCTGCGCTGACATCTGCCAGACAGCCCATCAGCTCTCCACAGCTCCCTGACTCCTCGTAACACTCCGCCACACTCCTCCAGTCCGTCACTTTTAGGCAGCTAACAACACTGTCAGTGAAGCTCGGTCTCCCTCTCTCTGTCTCTCAGTGACTCTATTTCGCTCCTTCGTGTTTCACGGCTGTCACGTCCATATGTTCGCGAGTCGGGGAGAGGAGAAACGCTTCACTCTGCTCCAACCTGTCTGTGTCGCTCATTAAAAGAGTCCTTGCTGGTCTGGTTTATTAGGATTATCGGTGTGTGTTTGTAGTCGACACGCCTACAGGACTTCAGGCATCTGTGGTCACATTGTTTCCACAGTGAGGAGTTTGATCAACGCTGTGCCACCGTTCCTCTATCAGCTGGCATCTGTCTTCCCTGCCAGGCCAAATCTGTTCAGGACAAATGGTCCTGCAGAGCTCGCAGTGGTGAGAGCTGCACTGAAGGAGAAGAAGAAAAATGAGAGAGACTTCCAATCAAAATGTTTACCTGTTGGCCTTATATGTAGAGTTCAGTTTGATTGAACTCATGTAGAGTTTGACCTTTAAGATGAAAGATATTCACGTCGCCATTACATTTCATTGACTGCATGCTGAAGGCAGCAGTGTGGGGAGGTAATAATGCCCCCGAGCGGTATGATAGGAAAAGAGGGTGATGAGGATAAATGTGTGGTTTAAAAAAAAAAAAAAGCATATTATTTTCAACTTGCAAAACTTCTTTCCAGAGCTCACAACCCGACTAGACATTTCTTTTGTTTGCTACAGTCTGTGTGTGTGTGTTTTATTGCTGGTGTTTTGTAGCTCTGTAACCACAGTGCAGAAACACATTTTCATGATCATGTGATCCAAAGAGTGTGACAACTTTAACAGCTCTCATATCTGTAGACGAAAGTGTGGCTGATCAAAAGAAATAGCAAGTTTTTTTGTGAGCTGTAGAGATGTGTGATCTTTTTATCATTTAACATTGATGTAGAACAGATCACAACTTCCCACAATCATTAACAAGGAGGGGAGGAAAACAAACAAACACACACACACACACAGAAATAAGTGAAAGTGACTCATCTGTAATTCATTTCAGTTCTGCAGTGTCACAGTACCAATTCAAAATGGTGGTGAAAACCTGCGCAGCCAGCAGTCAATTCTTGTTATTATTCTTGTTTGCTCTCACAAACACCCAGTCAAACATTTATTTTACCTGCTATTAATATTAATATGGTCGGTGTGTTAAAGGGTGAGCACTTGTGGATATTTCTATCAGCTTATATGTATCCGTGTGTTAGCTTATCCTCCCTCCAGTTGCGGGGGTTTCATTTTATGTGATGTTTCCCAATTCGAACCAGGTCCCCCTTTAGTCCCCAGCAGCTGGCAAAAATAAACGTAATGAGTTTTTCAGCATTGTAGCACAGCTTTGAGCCCCTTTTTGAATTATAGAGATGTAGAGCAGTGGAGCATAGCTGCTGCTTGTCCACCCGAGGGAAGGTGCTCCAGGAAGTACTCCGAGGCATCAATCAGCTCCGGACAGAGGATGAAAAAGGATTAGATAGTGATGTCATAAATCCACTTGCTCTCCAGGAAGTGTGTCGGCAATTGGGATCCTGACAGAGTTTCCAGAGGATGGAATAGATTTGACTGAGACAGCTGGAGGTGGAAATCCTTGGGACTGATACCTAATAATTTTCAGCCTCTGAAGTAAAACCCAAGTCCCGTAATGTGAAAACCCGCATGCAGTCAGTGCTGCAAAACATCTGTGTATGTAAAGAGTGAGCGCGCCTTTGCTGCCGTGCCAAAAAAACATTTCTAAGACCTTTTTGATTGTAAAACAAAGCAACTAGCGCTGACTGATATTGGAGCTAATAAACTGCAGATTCTCTTGGAGCCGTTCACGCTGTATATTACTTTGGCATACGTGACCTTATTTAGACATGGAGTCGACACAGAGTTGAGGCCCGAGAACTCCAGACCCCGGGCATTTTCTCCTGTCTGTCTGTGTCTAGTCATGTGTTCACTGAGATTCTTTTAAATCCATTCAGAACTTAGCGCCAATATTCACCGACCATGACCACCACACTCTCTCTCTCTCTGTGTGTGTGAGTGTGTGTTCAAAGCTGATGTGAATCCCAGCTATTTTCCAGAGAAGGGAGTAACCTAGTGAACTACCCCGGAGACAGATTTCTCCTTTGGGTCAGCAGACTTCATCAGACGGGTCACGCACCAGGAGCTGTTGCAATTTACATGGACCATGTGCTCTTACCGTGAAGCAAAGGTGTCCACTTCATGACGCATTCCGAGGGCCGTTGATTTCAAAATGTGCTATTTACAGCTCGGCGGAACGCTTTGCTGCGAAAGGTTGTGTCAGTGGACTTTAAAACAGTCATCACTCCTTGAGGCAGATGAGCTGCGGTGGAAATGTTATTACCCGGGGCAGTATTCAGGGTCCTGGTTATCACCTGGGCAATTTCAAGGGCTTGGATACATCGCATGCTTTCCTTTTGCAAAATGCCATTGGAAAAGGTCAGAGTATGAAATAAACTGTGTGGATTCCAACTAGTTTAAACATCATGAGGATGCGGGTGACATTTAAGGGTTGCCTAAATGTCACAGCATTGCCGAAACAGGTGCGTGGCCAATGTGGCGTTCGAAAGCAGGATATTGCAACACCCTCTGGGGGCATTTTCAGGAACGGTGAATTAGGTTCAGTTACTAGATCTCCGCTCACAAAACACGTTAAGATTTTGTTTGATTAGTCAGCTCTGAGTGCACTGTTAAACTATGGCATGTTGTCCCTTATTACAGGGTGAAGCGAGACTTAATTGCAGCCGGAGAAGTGTGCGGTTTCATTTGTTTACGTGTGAGTCATCTTTACCACACATCCTCGCGTTTAACTGTCTCTTTCTCCTCTCCTATCTTTCGTCTATATAATGTTCCCCGGATGTCATCGGGACTGACCACCCTGAAGATAAGACATTGGAAATCCAGAAGTGTGTGTGGGTGTGTGTCTGTGTAAGCACCTGTAATGAGCACCACATGTGTGTGTATCGGAGCCCAGGCTAATGAAGCCCAGTCCATTATTTATTTCCCGTGGTCCTGTCGCTTGGCCTGTCGGTGCACCTGTGTACACACACACACACACACACCATCTGTCTATAATGACCGTTCTCTTTAGGTCTACATAGTGCTACAGTCCCTGGAGTACTCATTAGACTAGAGAGGGAGAGAGACTGAGGGAAAGAGACCAGTGCTTTCGGCGTAGATTTGGAACCCGTTTTTTTGGTGGTGCTTTGGAGTGGAGTAGCACAGAGAATCTCCCCAAATTTTGCTCTCAGCACCTGGGTGGCTTGTGTGGTTTATGTGCTTTTCCTGCTTTTATTTCCCTCTGTCAAGAGAATACAAGCAGCTACTGAGGTTAAATATGAATCTTCCACAGTTTTCTTGACTTCCATTCTCAAGTTCAGCATGAAACCACTGGGATACACAAATACATATGCTGTTCATTAATTATGACGGCTAACTAAGACGCTCAACATATTTATTATTATTATTATTATTATTATTATTATTATAATTATTTTTATTTATTTAAATCCTCACCTTTTCAACTGTCATGTCTTTTAATTCTTTTGCCACGATGACCGGGCTCTCAGCGGGGAGGCCGCTCGCATTATGTCCACACCACTTAGCTTTCTGGCCTCGTGGCCCTACTCAAATCCCCTCCGCTGGCTCCCACTAATCCCCACCAGAAAGACATGACAGACAGAGGGAGGTGGGTGGGTGCATGGTTGGGGGTGGTGTTTGTAGTTGTGAAAGACAAATGTGCCACTCAAATGTGGCTTCCATTTTAATAAGACCTCTTAATGTCTCTCTGTGTTAATAGAATCAAGCTGGAACTTGGCAAAGTATGTTACGTTCAACATCACACTTAAAAGCAATTTGCTGATAATAAGTGCACCAGTAATTATGACATTCTCAACATATATTACATCAGTAGTGTAAACAGCTCCAGGCACTGTACAGTATGTGTGTGTGTGTGTGTTCTTTGTGACGACCAAAAAACTTGGTCCACACGTCCTGTCATCCCTTAAAAGGACTTTTGGAGGTTTAAGGCTTGGTTTTAGGGTTACGCATTTAGTTGTGATGGTTAAGGTAAGGGTAAGGGACTCGTGAAAGCATTTTGTCCTCACTATGAATGCTGTGCGAACATGTGTGTGTGTGTGTGTGTGTGAAACCTTATGTGGCTATGTGTGTTTTTGAATCAGGCGTCGGAACACAACGATGCCGCCATCTGCTCCTTTAGTCATAAAAACAAACAGGTCCAGTGGGAAAATAAAGATGAATTATTCTTTCTTTCTTTCTTTCTTTCTTTTATAATTTGTGTGTTTTTGTCTTTGCAGGGAGCTGAATGGGAATAACCTCACACGCGTCACCAAGAGTGACTTTGCTGGACTCAAGTACTTGCGAGTTCTGTAAGTATACAGTACTTGATGGAGATGTTTGTACGTGAACCTTTGCTGCACGTTAGTGTCAGTTTTTTTCTATCGATGTTTAACCAGAGCTGTATCCAGGTTGTACGCACTTACTCCCAGGACTGTGCATCGTCACACATCCTACAAATCCATTTGATTTTGACTATAATGTTTGAAGATGTATCACAATTTATTGGCTCTTCAAATTTCACATTATTGATTTCAATATTCAGTTCAATGTTCACTTTGATATAGATTTAAAAGAAGATGGAATGAGATCTTAAAGATTGTAAAAAAAAAAAAGAACAAGCAACAAAATAGAAGAAATAAATTACGTGGCTATTTGCAATCATCCTCAAAAACCAAAGTAGTGTTGCATCTTCCAGCAACTGGAAAATCACCATGCAATGTTATGAGGCATATAATAGCTTATGTGTTCCCTGTCACTCCATCGATGCAGAATCGTCTATATCCACACTGTGTAAACAATGTATTCCACACTAGCACAAACCCAGTGAAGTGGAGAGGCTTCTGTCAAAAGTGCCACTCAGCAGTACATTAAGCTGCTGAGTGACTATAACTAGTGCTGTAGCATGGACTCCTCTTAATGTATTCACTCTGTTGTAGTAGCACTTATTGTCCCTCAGACTCACAATCGCACACACGTACACACTCTCACTGTTGCCACACATCAACATGTAATGTGTACACAAGTCCCTAAATAGGCTCTCAACGCAGTTAACTCATCCAGACGAAGTCACTGCCATCCTCTGTGGTGAAATTAAAAAGCACTTGTGACTTCTGGTAATAAAGCGGTGGTACAAGTGTCTGCGCTGTGCACGCACTTGTGAGTCGGGCGATAGGTGTTAAAAACCCCCGCTGAAGAGGAAGTCGTGTAGACGTGAGCGCGCTTTAATGGTAACACGAGCTGCACATAATTCCTATTGCCCGGCTACTATTTTCAAGCATCCTCGTTAACTTGCTCACCCATCCCCCGGTTCTCCCCTTCTTTTTCACGCTCGTTCTCGCCACTCGTCTTCCGGCACCGTGGCTTCTTTTCCGCGTCACCTTCCACACCCACACCGAGGTTAAATGCCTTCATGTTGCCAGGAGTAAGATGGCAACAAATCCACGTGAGGGCAACTAAAGAAAGGACTTAATTCCCCGTTTTAGTGCATGCGCACACACTCGCACACATCCACTCCTCACGCTCTGATATGCCAGATAATCATGTACATGATGCATGATTAATAGGGTGTAGGAGCATGGCCGGCAACCAGTGCAACCAGAGAGAAAAAAATCTGTCTCTGTGGGGCAACAGCCTTAAGACAAGCAGTAGTTTGACCTCTGACCTGCTGACCCCTGGGCAACCCTCTGAAGGAGCCGAACAGGAACAGAGGTTTATCTTTACAGTCAGCTGCCATCTACGCTGTCAGGCTAAAATCAACACAGCTGATTTACCACCATCTCGGCTGATGTCTGTCTGGGTTAAATAAAAAAAAAAAGAAAAGGAGATGAAAGGATCGAGATCAGAGAAACTCGAGGCTCAGTGTTTCGCCACTAAATGTTTTCCCAATGCAAAAGAACTCGTCACAATATTTTTCACTTCCATCTAAATTCATGAGAAAGAGGTCCGAGGCGAATTTCACTTTTCTCTCAGTGTTCAGAGTGCGAACAGTGATTAGCATTTATATTCGATGGGGAGGAAGCCCAGACTGCTGAGTTGCAGCGCGGCGTGGCCTCGGAGGAGACGTGAGACTTTGCCTTCAACACAGAACAGTTGTACATGTAATGAAGGAAAGCTCTTGTTGCTTCTAAAGCCACTGGATGCCTTTCTTTCATTCCTGACCTTGTGTTATTGTAACACTTCCAAAACCATCCAAGCTTCTTTTTTGTGCGTTAGCTTTGGCAGTGTAGCTGGGGAAAGGAAGTCTCTCTCTCTCACTCTCTCACTCTCTCCTTGTGTGTGTGTGTGTGTGCACTTAACGTTTGTGTGTATCCATGTATTTGTTTGTCTCACAGTCTTGATGTTGCGCCTTCCACTTTGATAGTGTCCACTTATGTTACCCAACAAGCACACACACACACACACACACACACTGCTTTGACTGTGCCAGTTGGAAAAACAGTTACATCCCAACTCAGTTTCCCCTCTAATGCTTTCTGACCCCCTGCCCACCTTTCATCTTGTCTCCACCCATCCGCTTACACCCAGTGGACCACACTAGAACTTGAACCCACACTTTTCGAACCACCTTGGAAACTTTCCTGGCTGCTGCTCCCACTTTTTTTGCCAAGATTCCACACTGTGCCCTCAACCCACACCACTGCCCCCTGTGTGTGTGTGTGTGTGTGTGTGTGTGTGCATGTATATGTACGTGTGTTTCAGAGCGTGTGAGAGACAGAATTAGGTGTTGAATGTACAGCTTAATGACTGGCCACCCAAACCCCCACAGTCCTTTTTTTACTTTGCTAAAGCCCGAGCGACCGTCTACAGTCGCACAACTATAGTACATAACATTTAAATATAAACAAATGTCCATTACGCTCAAACCGCTGTCAAATGAGTTCACACAATGCTGATTAAAGCCCGTCAGCTCCACACACACATCTCTGTGTTTCTCAGTATAGCACTGCTTAGATCTCATGTCGCCATAAGTCGACACAGATGGGGGCGCTAGTAAAATGAGATGACCGCAAACAGGACGGAGTGTGATTGAAAGTGGCCACAAAAAAAAGTTTCAGAACTTGAACTGTACTTCTCAGCAGATTGACAGAAGAAATGCTTCTAGCCCACTGTGCTGCTGCTGTATACACAAACGCTCCCTTCAACCTCTTTCACACTAAAATTAACAGGTATGCTATGGATTTTTAAACTTCGACGAAGCTGCTAGAAAACAGCAATTAACACCATTCACAGTATTGTGGTGTTTTTTTTCACCCCTTTTTTTCACAGGAACAAAACAAGTTGAAGGAAGAAAAAAAAAAACCTCGATAGCTCTCAGTGATAATGTTACAGTGGTTACTATTTTGCACATTTCACTTCTGTCTCTTTTTTAAATTGAGAATTTAGATATCCATTTTAAATAAATGAGCTAAAATACTTCCCCAAGTATTAAAAAGTAACGTTCGTGACAAACATTGATGAATAGCCATGCCTGTGACCTGGATAATACCAGTTAAACACATTCCCACTGGTAAACAAAAATAATGTTTAAACGTGGAATAAAACAGGACTAACTGGAGGAATGGGCTATTCGACAAGTCTGATAGTATTGCTTGACCGAGCCCTTTTCAGACGAAAGACGCAGCATTCAAACAATGTTGAATTGTTTCTTTTGATGGCGACGAAACAGTGGCAGAATAATACTATTAATAACACCAAAAACCACCCAGAGTTACACTCTGCAGCTTAAAGTCAAAGCCACATTGTACCGTGTTTTTTCTAAGACTCTCGTTTCTGTCCTCTCTCTACAGGCAACTGATGGAGAATCAGATTACCGTGATTGAGCGTGGGGCTTTTGATGACATGAAGGAGCTGGAGAGACTGTGAGTACCACCCAGTGCGACCAGAAATAACACAATTGTATTTATTTTCTAAACTTGAACTCTGAATGAAAAGCCCGGGCTTTTTACGGCGTTAGTCGAGTGGCGTAATAAGGAGGCACTGACAGTAAATGGTGTCTCAAGTGTGAGGCACTTCCCTGTCATTCCATTGTGGTCGCAGAGGGTGCAGAGAGAGTACAGCTTTGCTTGGGAGTATTTTTATGAGCTTTGCCTGACAGGAATGCCCTCAGTGGGATGTGTGGTCTTGAGGAGCCTCCCCCGCCGCAGACCCTGGCTCATCTGGACAACACCAGGACTCCACAGCAGCTTGTAAACTGGCTGGGAAAACACACAGACAAACACAGTCAACCACACCTCAACCAACTCATTAGCAAATCAATATCGCTACCCACAGGGAAACCTGCGCAGCAGATGATTTTAATGGATACGCGCTGTCATGCACACATTGTGGTTAACTTATAAAAGACTTTCCCCTGATCTCAAACCCACATTAACAATTTACATTACCAAACTCGTGGCCATATACTACTTGCCTTCCCTCCTCCATATTCAACTGAGCCCAAACCTTGGGAAGACTTATTCTTGTGCCAGACCAATGTGGAGGCTCGTTTCTCTGATGTTAAAAAGCCACTAACCCACGAGCAGGTACATTTCAGTGTGAACGGAACAGCAGCAGACCATTAATACCCATTAAGCCCTAAATCTCTAGCTCAGCTGGCCAAGCACTCTTCTTAATGTATACTGTGAGTGGCACGGGTCCCAACATCTGTCTGAATGTGTCTGAAGGCATGGTAGTGGCCTGCCTTACAGATTTGTTGCCTCTCTTGTGCCACAGCCGCTAAATTCACTCCCATGTGCCTCCAATGGTCCATTCAGAGGGAAGAGAGTTGTGGTTTCCAACAGATTAGCAACAGTCTGTTCCTCATTGACTTAATTGTTGTATTTGCATAAAGCCTGCCAGTCTTGGACATTACTTATTTGACACGGAGTCAATTGCCAGCCACCATTCCTGTCAGCGCTTCCTTGGGCTTGAATAGGCCCATCCATTCCTTTTAATTTTATTTTAAAACATCTTGTTTTGATAGTTTGCCCTAGATAAAAATCTGCTCATGGTCAGATAGGCGAAGTATGTAATTCACTTGTTTAAAGGGGGGAATGTTTCTATTCCGTTTCTCTGGGAAAAGTTTGGATTCTACCGAGCGCTGCATTGCGATTAAACTGTGCAGATATAATTTGCAGCGCTGTCTCTTGCTTGCACTTTAATTCCCCCTGAACTTTTGCTTGGATGTTTAAGTGACATTCAGAGCACACTGAAACACAATAGCCTGTGGCAAAGCTGATTCTACGGCAGCGGGGAGAAATTATTCACAGCCTACACACTCAAGGGCACATATGCGTAGACACACTCACACAAACTCACTGGTTGATCATATGTTTTCCCTGCCGCAGGCGGCTGAACCGTAATCAACTGCAGCAGCTTCCTGAGTTGCTGTTTCAGAAGAACCCTGCCCTGTCTCGACTGTAAGTTCACTTCTTCTTTATTTCTGTTGAACACACACTCACTTTTTATACTCTGTCAGTCTGCACATCATCTCTCTTTGTCTTCCCTTAATTGCACAAGCCGGCAATGTTGCTCTGAATTTATGTGCACCACAACCATATACTACACAGCATGTTTTCAATAAGTTTGATGAATGTTGGCTTTGGTCTGGTTTTAATGTAACTAAAGAACAATTTAGCTTCTATTACACTTGCTGGCAGCTCACTGGACCTCATTTACATTCAGACTTATTAGGTGAGTGAGTGTGTGAAATATACCCTGTGATTTCCACTGCCCTGTCAGTCTCTGAGACGGAAATCTTGGATTTTATTTGCACATTGTTGGCTCTTTGTGCCAGGTCATCATCTGCAGTTTCTCTGCTCTACGCTGTCTGTGAGAGAGTCCACTGTTGACAGGGAGTTGGTGGTAACACTGGGATTTAAACTAAGGGACACGTTAGACTTTAAACTGTGTTCCAGGTGAAAGGATGTCTGTGTTACTTAATGAGGTCTTTTTATATCACTGGAGAAGCCCCAGAGCTCATTCTGCCAATGGACTCAAAGACCTCCAACCTATGAATGAAATGTATCATCTCAGTCTTTGATACTGTCACAAACCCACACATCCTTACACCCCATACAGTGAGACAATCCCATAGTAATGCTTAACTTTAATTCCCATCTGCAACAAGATTCACTTTTCCTTTTTTTTGTGTGCTTCAAAATAATCAGTGTCCCTGTTGCTGGCTGATCATTCCAGCTCCCATTATTTTAGTTCGGATTACCTGGAGCATCTGGGAATAATGAAACCGTGGGACATGGAAAAATCATTTCCCTCACTTCTATCCACATTGTGGTGCGACTAACCCGTGATCTCCGGCCTCAGCTCTCCATCTGTTTATCTTGCGTTTGATGTTTAACACCATCTTGAATCGATCTGTCACAACTGTCTCTGCACGTCACCGACCATTATGCCAAAATTGGCCCGTGGGCCTTCAGGGCAAAGCCTCGCCCTCTAGGGCAAGGCTGGCCAGGTTGTGGCTTGCTAACACTGAGCAGCGCCGAGTCGCCTGTCTCGTTGGAGCAGACGTAGAGCAGAGCGAGGCCTTCCAGACCAGTGGATGGCCTTGAACAAGCGTGATTAGTCCATCTGGAGCAGCGGGCTCTGCCAACAGCCAGAGGATTGTGCTAGCACAGCTCCCCTGTTTTATCCAATCTAACTTCATGCTCATTATTCTAAAGCTAGCACTGGCTCGCCTGCCATTTTCTGGAGAAGGAGACTTTGTTTAACGTTGCTTAATCGACTCACTATGTGTGTGTGTATAAACTCATTTGTTCTTTAACCTTGGCTTGATTAAAGGGAGCTGTAATGGAGCGTGACGCTTTTCAGGCGCGCAAGTGTCGTACGCTCTTCTTACGGAGAAAACAAATACGCCATCCAGGGAAATACCATCTTTCTGATTGTTATTCATATTAGGAAAACATGTCTTATGCAGCTTTTTACAAAAAGGGAAGGAACTATGGTGTTGGGATTAGGAACAGCAGTAGAAGACAAAGGTTTTTCCTTAATGTGTTTCTGAACTCCTCAGCTGTGCATCTGGGCCACACCATAAGTTCTGGTCCCAGCCTGATGCGGTTGGGTTACAGCCTTGTCTTGCTCTCACCAGCAGCTTTTAATGGACTTAAAAGGTTCTCGGCTCCCAGGGGGGACGTTCACTGCTATTTTATTTCTGCGTTTGTGTCTGAGGGAACGGCGGAGAGCGAGAGTAAAAGAGAGAGAGTGTGTGTGTGTCTTTGCACTTGCTCAAAGTGTTCACCAGGGCTTGTTAGTCTGCCTTTACGATCGTAACGAGAGAGGTTAATGTGAATGCCTGCTACCCTCAGGTGGAGCCCTAAACCCAGATGGTTCCTCTTCCCATGGCGGCAGATAATCATCCCTCTTTTCTTTTTCTCTACCCTCTCTGTGTCTCTACCCCACTCTTTCTTCTTTTTCTCATTCTGGTGCCATTTGTCATGGGCGTCCTGCTGAGAGGACAAACGGAAAGACCGATGTGGGGTATAAGGGAGGGTGGGACGGCAGATGAGATTGTCGCTCTCATTAAACTTTAGAGGAAAGCTTGCAGGGTTAATAAAAGGCTGTCAGTTAAGTGAGCAGTGCACCGTTGTTTTGTGGAGAGTTTTTTAAACACTTGACTCCCATGCAGTCATTAAGCTAACAGGGTAATAACTGACAAAACTACAAAGAGTAGATGGACCATAAAATGTTTTTGCTGGTATGTAAAATTTGAAAAATGCCATGATTTTCTCTACTCTCAGTGTAAAAAAAACCCAACTAATTCATGAAACTATGACATTTTACACAACACAGTTGCAAAGGTGCTGTTAAGTAACTATCCATAACAGTACACGTTACTCTGTATGTTATGGAAATACGTACATTGTAAGAAATAGTGAAGGGCGACTGCTTCCAAAAGTCTACAGATTGTGTTGTCTTACGTAAAAAAAATAATAAAGAATTCACGTATTGCTTTGCACTTTGCCGGGCGACCTCTTTATCTACACTGCTGCTCTGGCTCTTCCCATGCCCGAGAGATACCAGGGACACTGATGCATGAGGAGCAGAGGAGAGATAATTGGAATTGATTAGAGATGATTAGAGATTGTTAGAGTCAGTTAAAGCCGCCTGTGATGGATGGCACTGACGAGAAGGTATGGGAACAGCGGCGCAGAGGCGAGAGGCGCGGCACTGAACATCAGTGAACAATAACAGTGAAAATAGAGTTGCATTCATCACTGCTAACGACCTGTTGCCCTCAGCCCACCACCCCTGACTTCTCCTCATCCCATTTCCACTGCACTTCAGATCTGTAATCTACTCACCCATGTCTGTAATTAGTGTCTTTTCACAGTGGGGGAGCGAGAGGAAGGAAGGACAGCAGGATGGTGGAAAACAGAGGGATAGGTGAGCCGAGTTGGAGGAGTGTAGAGCAGTTAGGCCTGATCGTTGGCCCTAGGGAACAGCATCTGGTTTGAGCTCAGGATGGGGTATTGGAGGTGGAAGAGGAGGCTTTGTGGTATTTTGTGGTTTTTGATGACCGTGTTGCTCGTTGCTGTCACAAACAAATGCTTGCAACAGCACGGGATTGTTTGAAGGGGTGTTTCTTTCATTAGCGGCTAATGTGCAGTGTTACACGGTGGAGCGAGGGGGCGATTAGGAGAGGTTTTTCCCTTGTGTATCTCCCCGGGAGGTAAAGGAGGACAAGGGTAGAGGTAAAGGAGTGATCATACCTGCTTTACAGGGAGCCAAGGAAAACCTGGCAAAGCAGAGGAGAGGAGGAGTATCCCATCCTTTTTTTCTCCCCATAATTTATTTTTGTGTTATTGGCTGACGACTGCAATCCAGATACAAAGTTAATACGCACACACTGTCTGGGTGACATACATACACACACACACAAGAGAGGAAAATGTAAATAACACTAATTAGACACAAACACACTCAGAAAAACACTATAATTACATCTCTGTGTGCTAATGTGAGGATGGCAGGCGTACACAAGGGATTACATTCTTTATATGGCTTTGACTATAAAAGAGCGGCTTCAGCTATGTGTTGTGTGGAACTGCCTATTCGCCGCTTGTCTTGGCCAAATGCTGGTATACGTGTTGGTTTATTGCCTCATGCTTAGGGAGCGGAGGCTTCATGTACGAAAAGACAATAGTTTGAGGGAAGGTGAACTAGGATAAATAATATGCACTGTCATGAAACTCATCTCTCTGTTGCAGTCTTCACTTGTTGTGGACTTTGTTTCTGTTCAGCATACACTGTTCTCCCTCTTTTATTTGCTGCTGATTGATTGGCTTGTAAACTCAGACTGGTGTCCCGAGACGTTTTGTTCCTCAAAGAAACCAAGTTAACTCCTTCGAACTCTTGGCATTTTGTTGATGACTGCATGAACGACTGATGTGAATGGGTTTTTTTTTTTTTTGATCCTCATGACTGTTTGTAAGTGTTTTTATAATACTCACTGTGTGTGTGTGTGTGTGTGTGTGTGTGTGTGTGTTTGTGTGTTTGTCTGGCAGGCTGTTAATGGTCCAAGCTGATCTTGTCATTTCCTTCCCTTTGTCTTTGCTGATGAATGACCTGCCTCAACGTGCTAGGTCTCACTCTCTCTCCCTCTCTCTCCCTCTCTCCCTCTCTCTGAGGACCATTTGGGCCCCTGCTTGGCAGCAGTCCCCATGGCAACTTGTCGTCATTAGGTGGTTTCTGTCCCATCGATGGCAGACATTCTGATTTCTTGACTCTGAGTTATCTGACGCTAAGTCAACACTGAGAGCAGGGAGTTCAGTGAGAAAAGTTAACATACGTCCAGAGTTAAGACAAAATACCTTTGTGCATCAGAGAAAGATACTTTTCTTTTCTCTGCTGGATGCAAAAATAACTCGGTTTGAATGGAAGTGTATGAGAAAATGAACCTACTTCTCATTTAATTTGTAGACATTTTAGGAGTTAATGGTCTCAACTGCTAGTTTTTTTTTTTGTTTGTTTTTTTAAAAGTACAACATCTATTAGTGGACACTTGTGTGATTGACAGCTGGTACTGCAGCAGGAGCTTGGTTGCAGGTGGCGTCCGTGAATTGTATCGCAAATCTTGAGGCTTCAAAAGAGGAGTTAATTGTACAACATACATTTTTAATTTAAGTCCATTATTCAGATTTAGAAGTTGACCGTGTGGCACTCAAAACACTGAAAAAATGTTACAGCAACACTTTTTCACAAACCGCTGAGCACTGAACACTGAGGCCCCAAAGCCTCAAAAGAGTATTTTTGGGTCACTCTGTTTTTTTTAGCATTGTGAAAACAGGTTATAGTATTTTCTGTGCATTAATAGGGCGACTTATTTGCTTCTGGAAACAGATACAACCACTGAACGTCTAAAATGTTATTTTCAAGTTATTGATGTCATGTTATTTTAATAATTATCCCTCATCATACAGTGGTAACAGGCAAAACTTGGATAAATAAATCCAAACGTGTCTGCCTGAGTGAATTACAGCAGAATAAATGAGAAATTGTTTTTCTTTTCTTAATTTTGGCAGGTTTGCTAGCTTAACATAGACTTTGGCAAAGATATTAAATAACTGACCTGGCGGCCAACCAAAAAAATACCAGTGGGGCCTTAACTCCTTGCCCCGTCCCCTCTTCCTGCCCCTGTCCTTGTCAGCTGGTAAAAGTGGCTTTTATGGCTTGTCACTGTTTTCTTTACGAGTCGGACTGTGTGTGTAGAAATGCAGACCAAACCATGTGAGCAGAGCGGAAGCCAAAAGGGGGTAATTTAAAAACCACTCCGCCATCTGAAATATTCACAACCACAGCACAACGTTAGAGAAAGAGAGAGTAAGAAAGTGAAAGAAGAGACAGTGAGATGGTCAGACGTGCAAAACGAGCGGAGGTGTGAGGAGAAGGAGAGAGGAGAACAGCAATGTTATTTTTACTTTTACAATTATGTGTCCTTCCAGCTGGATTGAGGCTTGCTAAATATTCACACTGAAGAGCTGGGAAGTCAGAATTGAAGTCAATGCAGTGTCCTTAGAAGAATAGCTGTGCCAACCTGTTTGTGTGTGTGTGTGTGTGTCCTGCATGTGTCCTGTGTCTGGAACACACTGCTCTACATACCTGCTCATACCAGTTTTGATGCTCCACATAATTGTACAAGCACAAACACACTGACCATCCCAATCAGACATATATGCATGTTCATGTCTCTGTGTGTGTGTGTGTGTGTGTGTGTTTATCTACGTCTTCACATTGGGGACTGTCTTGTCATTATGAATTGATACAGCATGAATAAGACATCACAGTGTGGTCTAGATCCGTCATGAGTAGACACACACAGGGATTTCACTCACGGAGCTGCCAAAAGGGAGGCCGCCTCCTCCTCCTCCTCCTCCTCTTCTGTGCCGCTGCAGACAGTTGACTTTTGCCTGGTCCAGATTGGATCTGACATACACAGGAGAAAAGGCCGCCCTTATGTCCTCACACACATGCACAAACCCACATACGTACACTCACTCCCCGGAATCTCGACGCAGGGGCTTGTGGAATGCTGCAGTGCAGCCAGGAATAACCAGCGCTGGTTCCCGTTGCCCTGCGTGAGTGTGTACTTAGGAGACACACGTGTGTACAGTTACACAGCGCGGAGTATGAACAAAGCGATCACAATATAGGCTCATTCATCAGCGCCATAAGTGAGTACGATCTCGCCGGGATCTCAGCGTATCTCCCCCCCATCTCGTTATGTTTCAGTCAAAGATCTGTGGTTTCAATCAAAGCTCTCTGCTCAGGATAATCATGTGCGAGTGTCGTGTGCGTGTAACTAGGATGAAACACTCTACTACTATCTACGCGTTATCTCAAGTTATGAGCTGTAAGGATCTCGGCGTGCGACAGTGTTGGAGGTAGCCCCGAGCAAGCAGACGCAAAATACAGAGTCTTATTCAGTCGGCGGGGAGGGAAAAGAAGGAGAGCGGGTTCCCGGCCTCCCACACACGTGCATGTGTTGCCCAGCAAACCCACACGCATACAGTAAATGACCGCTCCAGCCCTATCTGTGGCCTCAGGCTCTGTCTCTGAGATTTAAAAAGAACAAACAAACAAACTGCAGGGCAAATGACTGCATGCCCACACACAAACACACGCATGTAAACACACAGATGCCATCAAGTGCACATACTCTGTCAGACCCCTGCTGACTTTGCTGCCGTAACAACCAGTAGTGTGCAGGTCTTGGACTTGTTGCGGGCTGTTTCCATTTTGTGAGCGGGTGACACACATGGAAGTGAAATGGTTAAAAGAAAAGGCTCCATATTTTCTGAACAAGGCCTAAATCCATTTGCTTGGGAAAAGTGTGGCGTAATGGATGGAAAGAGATTTTTGGATTTTTAGTTGTGTGTGTATATATGTAATTACAGGCTTTGGATGCATCCCTTTATCCTCTGGAAGGAGAGACTTTGGTTGAACTCCTTCCTCTTCCCCATGGCTATATTTGTGTGTGTCTGTGTGTGTGTTGTGTTCACTCTGCACTCTGTCTCCTCTCTGTCTGTGGTGAGCAGGTCCATTTTGTGGGCTTTATACTCTGCACACCTCGAGACACTCCACAGGCCGTGAAGCTGCTGCCACATTGCAGCCAAACTTAACGACTTGGTGACTGAGTGCATACTTTGCAGCTGATGAGGCGAAGTCGGTGCAGGCCGATGGTGAAAGAAGGTGGTTGTGGTTTGATTCCCATGTTACGTCACTAGATGAATGAGGACATTTTGAGAACGAGGACGTCTTCTTGTAACTCTCAGTGAGGTGCTTCCCTCCTCTGCCCTGCAGCTCTATAACAGAGCTGATAATCAGCACCTGTGGAGTGTGGCTGTGCTCAAGATTTATGCAGATGTTGTATTTAAAAAGACAAGCGGAGATAAAAAAAAAAATAATTGATTAAAACAGGGACATCAAATGAGCTTTAAAAATAGCATCTGATTTTTTTTAATCCAGCCTTATTAAAGAAGCCAACACTACAAACGAAAATGTTTCCCCAATGTATTGATCGCTTTAAGGGTTTTCTTAATGTATCTCTATTGCAAAGGCAGTGTTAGCTTTCAAATACATTAAGATTGTTTTTCTTTCCCCCCCATTAATTCCCATGATAGCATTTAAAAGTGTATAATTAATATACTTCTGAGCATTCTTGTATATAACAAGTATCTAAAATGGATACTTGAGTAAAAGGAAAAAGTATGTTACCAGGAAATGACTTTGGTCGAAGCTGAAGTCACTTTTTAATAATATTACTTAAGTAAAGGTCTTGTACTTAAGTACTGTACTTAAGTATTAAAAAAGTGAGAAGGGTGAGATGGTATGTGTAGGGTATGACAGTGTATAAAGCAGCTCATCAAGAGAAAAGCTCTATATGAATACAGACCAACTCTTCTTCTTCTGATTTTATTTGGTAGTGACGAGTAGCAAAGATAGTTAGGGGAAATGTAGTGCAGTAAAAGTAATAAGTTGTTAGAAATACAAATAACAAAGTAAAGTGCAGGTGTAGTACAGTAACAAAGTATTTGTGCTACAACACTGCTTCTGAGTAACTTCTATTCTGCCAAAATCAAACACAAATAATACAGGATGAATTTACATAAAGGACTGTCATAGCTTTTGTAAGCCCCGGCTATAAATACACAAGATACACAAAGAAGGGATCAACTTATAAACACTCATGCTGTCTTTATATTGGCTTTCTGGGACTCTGAGTCATGTAAACATGAAAATCAACCTGTTTACCCATATCTGGATATTCTTGTTATGTGCCCTTATAAACACCCAGTGTGACTCGTGGGGGGGGGCGGGCACAGGCATAGCAACCCCCCGGAAAACAAAGTTTAAACACTCATTTATTACACAACTGCTTTACATGTTGAACATAATCAAAACCTTCCTCTGCCTCTCTGCTCCAGCACTCCCTCCTCAACCAGTCCACCTTTTCAGTTAACAAAAGACACTTGTCTTCTTTGGTTTGTGGACACCCCACATTCCAGAAAAAAAAAAAAAAAGACATATTGAGCCACGAAAATAGGGGGAAAAAAAAGGGGAGAGGGAGAATTCCAGTACAAATGTCTATCTGTTTCTAATATTGGCTTCTTTTCACAATACTCTCCTGCTGGTATCACAGCATGAAGCAGTAATCTCATTAGCCTCAGAGTGTATGTGTGTGCCTCTTGTGAAGACATTTCTTTTTGGTGAGAAACAGTATGTTGTTCTGTGCGGGGGGCGTCTTCCCTTCTTAACTTTGTATACAGTGTAACAGGAAATCGCTGGGGGATGGAATCGATTCTCCTTCCCTGCTGTTTTGACTTGGAGTCCACATGCACACACACACACACGTACACACACACTTTTACAACACCCCAAAAAAGGCTTCCAGAAATCCATAACGTTGCCACGTCCAGTATATGTGTGTATTTTTTAAGTGGGGAGGGGCCTGCAGTCACACCAATCTGACACCTCATACAAAGTGCAGAAGAGGAGCGAGGCATCGAGTATCGAGTGAAAAACCGGCACAGTTGGAAAACATGCAGGATGAAAGACACAAGAGCAGGGAGACAGAAATGAACGTGATGGAGGAAAAGAATGTAAAACATGTTTTATGCATTCATTTTCTCCAAAGCTTTGAAAGTTGATTTATTCTCTCTTAAACATAAGATTGTTTTTTGTTTTTGTTTTAAGAGGTTGAAAGTCCCCCCCCCCCAAAATCTAATGTAGTCCAATAATTCAGTCAAGTAAATAGATGGACTGGAAAGACGGTGAAATGAGTTTAAGGGCAATCTGTAAGTACGTGAAAGTGATAGACATTGCAGAGGAAGCATAAATAGTGCTGGGATAGAGTAAGTGAGGTTGGCAGATAAAGTGAAAGAAAGAAGTAGAAAAAAAAGAAGAAAGATTGGCCTCATCTGTAGACTTTGAAAGGATTTTCATCTCTTCTCATCTATGTGGCCGTGCTGGGAGACGGAGCGGGAGCCAGGGGCACCTGCAGTGGAGCATTAGCCAAAAGCCCCATTATCACTTCAAAGCTGGACTCTGCTTGAGGAGGCCTGTGTGACACTGGGGCCCTATGGAGGATGAAACACAGCACAGAGATAGGAGTGAAAAGCCTACTCCCTCTTTCAGCTTTGCCCATTTCCCCTCTATCATCCCCCCTCTGCCCTTAACTGTACCTCACTTCCTTGCTGTCATCTACCTTGTCTTACCTTTCTTATTGCTTCCCATTCCTCCCCCTCTATTGCTTCCTCCCTGCTTCTTATCTGTATCTTTAACACCTGGTTGCCTGAATGGCAGGCTCTATATGAGATCTCTTTCTGTGTGCCTCTTCCCCGCTGGCTGAATTTCTCCATCCTCTCCAGCTTATAAAAGGCCTTGGGACTGGAAGCCCCGATGAGCCCCAGGCTGTGGTAATGAGCTCGCAGGCTCTTTCATGTGGAGATCAAGCCGATGACTGGAGGGGGTGTTGTTGGTGATGGTGTTAGTGGAGTGGATGTTACCAGCACTGGATTGGGGCTAGTGAGAATGGATGAGTAGTAGGTCAATCTCAGCCCCGACCTAGAGACGCACACTGTTCCCATGATGTTAAATGTCCAACAGCCAGACAAAGACTGTGGAATATATCATGTGTTAGAGCATTCCTCTGTCCAATACGTTATCCCGGAGACCTTTACTGATATTTACAGGCCACAGAAGGTCAGACACTTTAAGCAGGACAACAGTATAGGCCAGAAATCAATTGGAAACTCATAAACGTATGCAGCATTTTCAAATACTGGTCCTCCGCTTGTTCCCAAAGTGTGTCAACACTTCATAAATTTGCCCTCGGAATAAATCCGGGGACAAAGGAGGAGCAACAGAGCGATGTTTGAACAAAGTCTAATGCTCTTTTATTTGACTCCGCCCAGATGCGGATTTACCGCCACGCCTTAAAGCCTCCTGTTAAATCTTACAGAACCAATTTATGCAAGTGTAGTGTGTGTGTGTGTGTGTGTGTGTGTGTGTGTGTGTCTGAGACTGAGAGAGAGTGTGTGCATGTACGTGTCTCTATTAATCCGTACTGCCCAGTCACACACAATTACGGGTCCCCTCCCCCTGACACCTTCATTAGCCCCACAAACAGAGGTTACCCCCTGACTTTGTTGACCACATCACCTGCAGGTTTTTCACCTGTGTTTAAGTTGCAACTATGTCAACTTTTTCAGTGAAAAAAATACCTTCATTTTTCAGTTTTTCAAGACCTTTTTACAGAAAAGCCTTTTGCTCTCAGAAATGTTAGCAGGACATAATGGAGGAGGCTCGATCTGAGATGAATATGGGCTAAAGACCTCAGTGAAATCATTACAGCATGGGCCAGTTGTCTGGGCGGGTTCGCTTTTGTCTTTTTATAGTGTATAGCTCTTAATAGTTTCTATGGAGACTGAAACGGCAGAGTGTTGTTCTGCTGCGTTTGGCCCCTCAGCGATCTCACCCTCGTTCTCTTACCTGTGTTTCTGGATTTAGAAAGCTGAAAATTGTGTGAACACCTTCACCGCTCCAAGGGCAGAGAGATGAAGAGCTGATCAAAGCTTTCCTCGTAGCATGAGAGAAGACCACATTTTGTGATGTCGCTGTCAGTAAACCGGTCTGTTCAGTTTCCCCAGCTGATTGCAGGAAACGCGAAAGTTGTCGTAATTCTGTTCGTCCTTCCTGAGTTCGTCTGTGTAGCACAACAAAGACATTTTCAATGCCTGACAGATGTCTCTACAGAGCAGCGCATTACGTAATGATTTATTTGTTTCCCCGTGGTTTTGCTTGACTGGTTTTACTCTTGGCCTCCCCCTCATACTGTGCAGGTGTGGAGAAGAGGCTGGGTCAGGAAAAAAAAGGGTAGAAGTCAGGTTGTTTTGCTTTTTTTTTTCCACCCTCAAGTTTTGAGAGTGAGCTGAGAGAGGAGAGGAGTTGAACAGAGACGTCCAGCGGGGTTAGAGAAGCACAGCCTTGTTTCCCAGGCAGGCACCCTCTTTGTGACATGGTTAAAGATGTGTCCTAACACCATTCCCATCAGCCCTCATCCCCTCCTCTCCCCACCTCAGATCCCGTCCCTCCATACCTCCCTCCATCTCTAGAGAATAGCCTGCCCTTTGCTCAAGCCATTCCGTCTCCTCGGAGCTCATTGTTCCCTGGTTGCTAGGCGATAGCTGGGGCCTCATTTTGGTCACCTTGGATACAGGGGGGAGCCTGGGTGTTTGGTATGGGGTCAGGGCTGACAGAGGTGATGTGAAGGTGTGTGTGTGTGTGCGCGCATGTGTGTGTGTGAGACTACGTACAAGGATGTGTGCATGCGTGGTCAGCCATCAAAGTGTGTGTGTGTGTGTGTGTGGGAGTGGGTGCATATATGTGTGTGTTTGGTTAAGGGTCAGGCGTGACAGCGCCGGTACAATAGAGTGGGGTGTGACCAACCCCTCCTTCACCATTTATTAGCCTATTCAGTCACCCACTCCCCTGCTCAAAGCCAGGCTGGGCAAGGAGGCAGCCGAGCTGTCAGTCAACAGCAAGGGGGAGGGGCCGAGAGGGGACGGCAGAAAACATAATTAATGAGGAACACAAGAGCTGCCTTATTGCTCTAAAGAGGAAATTAAAGAAACAAGCAGCCCCTGAAACAGCAATTACACAGCGCTGAATGGACCGCTGTCTTTGAGTTGTCAATACTGTTTCAGGCACTCACACCTGCTTTCACCTCTCACTGTCTGTGTTTCCCACTGGTCAAAAACCCTGTTTATGTTCAAACATGTTTTGACCAGTGTGGATATGTTTAATCAGCATGTACTCCTGGGTCAAATGACTTGTGCGTGCAGGTTTATATCGGCTTTGGCTATGTTCAGTAGTGAACGTGTTCATTTCTTATTCACCAGCTTCATATTTTTGGCATCAATATTCAAATTCTGGTGTCATTTACAGCTTTATCTTACTGCCATTAGCACAGCTGTTAGTGAGCCTTACTTTCTGCAACTTGGAACAATTTTTTTTTTGTATTTCGTCTTACTACATATTATTAGCGCCTTAAAATCACATCCTTGAACGAGCTCCTCTGACTTGTTTTGTTTCTGGCATGTCTGTGACATCATGGGACAAATGAAAAAAAAAAAAACATCCCTGTGCAGAACAAACTCAAGCAGCAATGAATAGTACTAATTGCCTTTTTTTTAGCGGGTTTTAAAAAAAAAAAATAATCCCAGACATACCTGCTAATTGTGCCTATCTCCCGCTCTCTCATTTCCTCTCTCACACTCTCTGTGGCTGTGCACTTCTCCTACCATTCTGTAAAACACACACCAGGGGAAGAGCTGGCCATTCTGCTGAATTCCATTCTTCAATCTTCAAGCTGGCCTTGGCTAGCCAGCCTTGGAGAGGCCTGGAGTGGCTTTCATGAAGCTCCACCACACACACACACACACACACACACTAATCTACACTACTGTTGCAAAAGCTGAAGCACTCATTGACATCGACACATAACATTTTTAGAAACAGAACTCTTATTCAAATGTGACCCATTCTCTCCTCTTTTCCTCCCTCCCTCCCTCCCACACTCACCCTCTCCGTCTTTTCCGCAGCTGCAGTATAGTTACTGTGAGGCCTGTTTGCTGATATCATTAAGGCTCTGCGGTGAATCTCTGTGCCCTTAGAGCAGAAGTTATTTTCACCCCCAAATTAAGCTGTATTAAGGATGACTCACGTTGGTGTCTGTTAGTCATCCTTTTATTTTGTGTCCTTCATATAGCTTTATAACATGGTCCTCGTCAACTTTTCCTCTGCCTCTCGTCTGCGTGTGTGCCCCGCTCTGTGTGCCTGACGGTGTAAACCTGCTGTCAGTTTCATCCTGGCAAGCATTCGATTACGACGATCTAGCACCCGGAATTGGGTTTTGCAACACGATGCAGAGAAGCTCTGTGGTTTGCTGTGTAGAAAAAAAACAGAAGAAGAAAAGAATAAAGAAACAAAGTCCCTCAGGAATCGTTTTTGCTCCTGCGGCGTCTGCATGTGTGTGTTCCAAAAACCAAGCATGGAGCTAAGATTGTTGCAGTTTACCAGCCAAATTGCTGCCTTGTGTTCGCAGCGCTCGTGACGACTCAAGGAATGTGGTGTCCTCACCTGAGTTGTTACTGATAGCACATGTGAAGTGGAGCGAACATGCCCACACAGAGGGAAGAGAAGAAAGTCTGGCAGTGTGAAGGGCATACCTGCACGGGGAGGCAGGGTGTGTCTGGCCACCAAGAGTTCACCATTCTGACTAAACCGCAGTGGTAATGCAGCAGAAAATGACTCCAAAAGAAAAGGGCACAGATACGCGGGCTCAGAGTGTGGCACTGTGGGAAAGTTAGCTTTTGCACATTTTTCCGGAAGAGTCGAGCCGAGGAATCACTGAGCGAAGGTGCAGAGAGATTCATATTCATGGTATTCATCAAAACAAGTTATTGAAAGCAGCCAGTGCATTCATTTGGTGGATCGGCTGAATTCATTTGCTGGGCTGCATTGATGTGGTGTTGACCCCGGACCGCAGCGTGCATTGCTGTCAGTGTGGCTTTGTTGGGGAAGCAGTAACCTTTCTTTGTGCCCATGTTTGGGCCAGTAACCTTGCTTTGTGTTGCTGTGTGTATCAGGGTGTAGTGTGACTCCCTTTCTCCATAAATCACTGTCAGATTCCAGTGGTACAAAACAAAAGCCCTCGCCTGAAGCTCGGATAATGGGGTTGTTGGCGTGCGTGTGTACACGTATGTGCATGTGTGTGTGTGTGTCAAGCCCGTAGTCCTTGATTCACCAATCAGCACTGAGCAGAGTTTATGAAAATTCATTGAGTGAGAGAAGCGCTTCTTTTTTTTTCTTCTTCTACTTCAGATGAATATTGCACGACGCACATCATTGGGTGACAAAACAGTCCATCGATTTCAAGAAAGATAGAGGGGAGGGACTGAGGGAGGTGGCAGTTAGAGAAGGGTGAGGGAATGAGGTTGATCGCTGGAGCATGATGGAATAAACTGCTGAATTTCTGTCACTCTGTGTGACTGTGTGTGTATGTCCTACACGGGGGGCTGATAAATAAATGATGTTTGAAATGAGAGCAGATCTCCGCAGACTATCTCCACTTCACGAGAAGCGCTTGTTTATAACTTTGCACACACACACACAGTTCGACATTCATGACTTGAGGGGACATTGCATTGACTTACATTCATTTCCTGGAGACTTACTCTTACCTTGTAGTAGTTTACGTTATAGGGACATGCTTTTTGTCCCCACAAGGAAGACGGTCCCCATAATGTGACTGTGTAAACACCATTAGTAATACCTGGACAGGTTTAGGTGCATGCTTGGCATCGACGGCTACCGGTAGAGCTGAGAATTCCACCGCTGCAGGAACATACTGTATCTGTCCTGTGAGCCTCTAAGTGTGTGTTCCCACTCTCAAGCCTCCGTTGCATTATACTCTGCATTCCATCCGCGTTGATGGTGAAGGGATGGGAAGCATTACGGTGCAGGCCAAAGCAAACACACGCAGGCATATGCATAAACACCTACCTTGTGAGAGAGACTGGAGAGCATTAGCGAGCTCAGCAGAGCAAACACAGTGATAAAGGCAGGATTTGGGCAGATTCTAATAGGAGGAAGCAGTAAGGCAGGGGGGGATTTACCACCAGTATCCCCACAGGCCTGGGCATGATAGATGCCCTCAGTTTTGGAACCAAACAGTGTGTGGTGCTGACTCACAGTTCCTGTATTTGCTCTGCAGGCTGTCCTAACATATCAGGACTTTTTGAAAAGGAAAAGCCGAACCATCCAGACAAAACCTGACCTTTTACTTTCTCCCAACGGTAAAATGAACCGATGCCACTCTAGATGAGCTGTGAGTGAAAAGGAGCGATGGTGCTGCTGGTGGTGGCGGCGGTGGGTGGTGATGGGGGTGCCTGTGTGTGTGAGAGAGAAGGATTCATGGGTGTCAAAGAGAGGGCAGTTGTTGCACAGAGTATTCCCACAGTTCATTGTTTTTGGAAGATTTTTGAGCATCCCATTTCTAGGCAACTGAAGCAAAGGTCAAAGTGGAGGAAGGAAGAGGAGGCGAGAAAAAAGGATGGAGAGAGGAGACGGACGGAGAAAGAGGAGGGGGTCCGGGGATACAACGTTGGAATGCTGCAGTGGTTTTAATTACAGACAGAGGAATAGTCTTTTTAAATATTTAGAGTACAGATGATCCCTCTTGATATGTGTGTGTTTATGTGTGCATGTGCGTGTGAATGCCCTGAATGAATGTATAAAACATGAAGAATCTGTGAGCATGTCATCTTGGACGTGAGTTACTGAAGTGTGTGTGAGATACACCTGTAGATTTCCTGAGAATGCAGCAGTACATGTGAGGTTTCATCATCAGTCAGTAATTCTAGTTTTCTATGATTTGTGAATAGAAAGTTAATTCATTAAAAAAAAAAAAACAACATATGCAACATGTATGTTATACCTTGGTGACAAATGGTGGCAACCTGTGAACAAAAAGGGGGGGGAAGTGACAAGTACATGTAAGAGTCTCTTAACAGCACAATACTTATCTCCCAGACAGATTGCAGTAAAGATTCTCTTGTACTCAACTTGACTCAAAGCAGCAGGCCATTAAAAAGCAAGGGAAAAGTAGTATAAATCAACTATAAATGAGATGGAGTGGGAGATAAAAGAAGACACGCAGGAAGACGGAGTTGAGACTAAAGAGGTGGTTCCAAGGTGCTAAGTGCTCGATCTTGACAATATGGGTCATACTGTGCGAGACAAGTATGAACTGCTCTCCGGGTTTTATCTCTCGGGTTGGCTGCGTCTGTCTGACTGACGTTAAGGTGCAAAAAAAGATGGAGGGGCCATAATCTCCTAATCATTAGACAGGGAACAACAGGATGTAAAGAGACGTGACTGCTGTCTGCGAGCACTAAGCTGTAGGAAGTCGAGATGCCGCAGTTAAGTGGAGCAATATCCCTTCTGCACGTGTGAATGGGCTGCTTTTGTTAAATGGGTGCCATCATGAGCGGACAATCTCCCTGTCTCTTTCTTCTTCTTTTTCTTTTTCTGGCCCATGCCAAGGCCAGTGCAGACTCAGACCCAGGATGGTAAATGGGTTGTAATTTTGAGGAAGGCTTCTGCAGGCTCACATTGATCTGTCATTGAAAAAGTTAATGAGCGTGGACATGAGGCACGGAGTCCCACCACAAAGACATCAAAGTGCTGCCGCCATGACTGGCCCGCTGTGAGACTGGCCTTCAGGCAGACACCCGGGCTGCCGCAACCCCTGACTCCCCGGGAGGAGAGAGGAGGGGGGGGGTCCTGGCATCATTGCATGTCTCCATCCTTCTTTTCTCCTGCAGTCCTTTCTCTCGCACACATTCGGTGCATGTTTAGCATGTGTTTGTGCTTCTTAGCCGGGTTAATTGCAGAGTAGTAGCAACTTTTGAGCAGCAAACAAATTCCTTAACTTCATACTCTCTACCTCAGCTCACCACCTGCTGCCTGGGAACCTGCTGGCTGCACACGCATACACATGTTCACCCACACACACACACACACACACACACACACACACAAGTCCTGCTACTAGGTAACTTGCTGGCTATCTGCCTTTTCATTCCTCTCCGTCAACAGCAAATAAGAGAAGGGGAAAAAGCAAAATCCGAGAGCAAATATTAGCCTACGCAGACAAAGGCATTCCAGACTGGCCTGTCACTCTCACTCGCTCATCGTTTAAGTCCCATCCTCCTCTCTCCAGCTCCCCCACCTCCCCTCACACAGCCTCTCCTGTTCCTCCCTTTATTTCCTCCCAAGGTCTCTCTTTTCAGCTGCGAGCGAGGCGTCACTGCAGTGGCTGACTTGTTGTGGCGGAGGGCATCTCCTGCGTTTGTTTATGTACAAGTTCTTTGTCTTCGGCAATAAACTGTTCCGCTATCAAGTCATTGCTTAGAAATAATTACATTTCCGCCTCGCTGAACAAAAACAACACTCAAAGCTCCCGTTTTTATATTCACGACGAATGCGTCATCTCAGTGATTTTATTTTGCTTATTTATTTGATTCAGACTTGCTCACATGCAAATGCGACACGATGCAGTTGGCCGAGGACGCATAATTTACTAAGATGCTAAGGCTGTTAAAGATCCAGTGTGCGATAGTTAGTGACATCTTATGGCCAGACTGCAGACTGCAACAAACGGAGGACTACAGTGGCCTTCACTGTCCATAAAGGATGTCAGTCTTCTTTGTTTGTGTAGTACACTTCAGTTATTTTAATTCAAGTAACTTTATTAGTCTTACGTTGTTAAGAGCGGCATGTTGAAGACAAAAAAACACAACACAAAGATAGCACATAGCAGCATGCACAACCAGGCAAGTAAGATAAATGATATATATATACAAAAAAGAATAAAAAAGCTGTATAAAATGACATAAAAACTGGTTTAACAGCACCTAAAGTGAATTTAAAAGTTTGATAGCTAAAGAAACAAAAGATTTTGGAGTGACTTCAACATGCATATTTTGTAATAGTTGCCAAGAGTCTTTCCAGAATACTGGACCATTAAACATTTCTGGTGAAGTGCAGACCACGTACTCCTACTTTTTAGTCATCCTCCTGCTGTTCATCATCTTTCTTCCTCCCTCCCCTGCCCCTGGGGGTTCAGATGTCATCCTCATCCTTGTCAAAGGCGTCTAATGGATCAGTCACGCTCGGGACCCGCCTGACTCACAGTACTGGGGGTCAAAGGCCAAAGCTCGGGTGAGACAGAAACCTCGTTGAGAGGACATCCGCTAGACTGTTCCCAGCCGCGAGTGTGCGTCTGCATTTGACTGTGTGTGTGTGTGTGTGTGTGTGTGTGCGTGACTGCATGTATTATTTTCTCAGTAAACATGCTTCAGGTACCAGTGTGTAGGGGAGCTAGGGGGGGAGGAGGTTTGCACTGAGCAGTAAAATGCACCAAAGAAAATAAATAGTAAAGTTCAGCGACAGGATGTAGCACTGTCAGGTAAGCACACAGTGTGTGGTTACACATGCGCACACTCTGTGCACGTGCACACACGTCTGGCATATCCATCAGAGCCTCTCTCAGGGCGTCCTGTTCTTTTTCAGGTCAGAGCTGAAAATGGTCGAGAGGACAGGAATACAGCATCCTGTGTCGGTGTGTGTGTGTGTGTGTGTCGGTGTGTGTGTGTAGCTGCCAGATCTAACATGCGTAGCTTTTGGTGTTGATTATGTCTAGACCACTGAGACGATCTATCGCCATCACAAGAAACACAAACCAAATGTATGTCTGGCAACACAGCAAGTCAACACATATGATGATGTATGGCTGTAAGTTCTGAGGGTCAGCAGCTCTTTTTCTCCAAACTGGTCTTTCTTGTGGGTTTTTTTTCCCCCTCCTTTTTTGACAGATGCAGGATTCTTTTCTTTCCCTCTTTGTGCAGATATGGCACAGAGGAATCTCAGCAGGCAGCATCAATGCAGTGCATGTTTCCACTCTGCCAGGCAAACGTCTTTTATTTCCTATTTGACTTGGGTGATTTCATATTGCCAGCCTATTGTGTCCTGTTCTCCACTGCATCTTTATTATCCTTTGTTTCTCGTCCACTCCTCCTCCTCCTCTTCCTCCTCCTTTTCTCCCTCTTCTCCCTCTGACTTTTTCTGTGCCTCTCCCTCTTTTTCCTTGGTGGTGAGTTTTAATTTCATGCCCCCTGCTCTGGCAGTTGCTCCTCTCGTGTGTGCCAGGCTGGCTTTGTGAAACACCCTTTCCTTGTGTGCTACCAGCCTCTCAAACACACACACACACACAGAGCCACAAATATGCATGCTCTAAGCCAGGACTGCTCAAAGTGAGGCACGAGGGCCAAAGTTTGCCCATCAAAGGGTTTCGTTTGGCCCACCAGACTTACATTAAATAAAATGTTGTTTACGTTACTTGATACTGTATATACTCAAATGTATAATTACTTGTAAGGCTGCTCTCTTTTTGTGCGAAATAAGTACGCCTTGAAAAATGATTTGAAAACATACATTTTCTGTCAGTAAGTCAGCTGCAGTCTAGCATTGAATCACTGAAACCTTAATGTATATCTCACTATCGGTCACTGATCTGATGCAACTGGTCCTTTGATAGAAAATAAGCGGTGAAATCTCACATACAATGATGTATGTACAATGTTAAAGCTCTAGTGTGTGACTTATGTTGCTGAAACACTACCTCACGTATGTGTCAGAGAACCACAAAGTTCATTTTTAACATTTGTATCACCTCATTCATGTTTCTGCGGGGTAATTCCTTAACCTAAAGTTTGCCGCTCGTCTCACAGCTGTAAGATGCATCACTCTGTGTCACCACAGACATGAAATTTGTTTTTCTATTTAGAAAAAAGTCCTCATTGCAGCTAAAATATATTAAAGTAAGGAACCTGTACTAAGCTCTGTACTTGCTTGCATCTTCATACACTACACTACGATGCAATAGGTGTTTAATGTTGGCCCGCAGCCCACTATCAAGTTTCAGTTTTGAAAAAACAAAAGTTGCGGCACCCCTGCTCTAAGCCCATGACTATACATCACCGTCCATGCAAAACGCGCAGCACAGCAATAAAATAATCCAAAGAATGCTCCCGAGAACACACAAAGACACACGCTGTCAGAGATATGATTACACAAGCAAGCACACTGGCATGTTTGTTCACTTTCAAACTCAAACAAATTGACTTGATTCAGTGCTGACACATAAGGAACAAAAAGCCACTGTGCTGCCTCTTATTCCTCATGGCTGTCGTTGTTTCGTAATTTATCTAAAGGTATTGGCCTCATCTGGCTACCGACCGCATTCTAACTGTACTGGCATGCGTTCATTACTCCAAACAGACGCCTCGCAGCCCCCGGGGAGTAATCTGTCCTTATGGTAATGCTTGTGGACGATGATGGATGCGCTTCAGCGTCTATTGTCTGAGAGTGTATGTGTAAGAAAGGATAAAGACTGTTTCCTTCACTCAGGGATGAATTAATCCTCAGACACCATTGTCAAGATAAGTCACAGTGATGATGGTGAAATGCACGATTTAAGTGCCTTGAATATCTTATTGAGCCGAACTTGAAGTGCAGTTAGAGAGGAGACAAAGAGAGACTCGAGCGTGCACACATGTGTGTGTGTGTGTCTGTGGGTATTAGCGGTAATAATCCCTGCCTACAGCTGCACCTCTGTTCAGGTTCATTAACCCTGATCGCTCAGTCTTCTCAGGCCTCATCTTCACCTCCTGAGCGTTGCAGAACACATCTGCCGCTTCAGGCAGGTCACTCATTAACAGATGCATGTCAAGGCCCAATGTGAGTGAAGAAGAAGGAAGAAATGAAGGAATAAACATGGTCGATATCACATATGAAAAGAGGCAGGTAGACCCCCTCTGTTATTCTTCTTGACTGAAATCGGAAAGGAAATATTTTCACACCCATCCTTTATGAACCAAAACTTGTGTGTGGTTTTGCTTTCACTCGCTTCACTTTTCATCTGCTCCTACATTTATATTCAGAAAGAAAGAAGAAGAAGAAAAAAAAGTGACATAATAGCAATGTGTTTTTCCAGAAGCAGCTTCATGGTTTTGCTGGCAAAGACCTCACTGCGAACAATTTTCATTGGAACTACTTTTACCAGGGAAATAGTTCCAATGAAAGCTGTTCACATTGTGGTCTGCCATAATACTCCGAGGAATCATTGTAAACATCTTGGTAGCAGATTATCTATAACCATTAGCTGAAATTGTTGTCTTTATCTGTGGTTGTATGGTTTGCCTCACTCACTCACTCACTCACTCATCGGCCTGTATTGTATGTGGGCTGTCATTGTGGGAGGATGAGGGTATTCCAGAGCATTGTAGAAAGCAGAGTAAACATCCAGAGCAGTCACTGATGTCCATTGTTATGTTCTTTTTCTCAGGACAACTCCCACCCACTGCAGCACAGCTGGGAACATCTCCATTGTCCCTTTCCTTCCACTGCTAATACACACACACACAAACACACATTTGCACTCACTATGCTGGGCACCTTTTGTCTCATAGGAACCAGCAGATGATGGCGTCGCTCCTCTGGTTTGGGCTTAGCTCATGCCAACATTTGGAGTTGGGTTTTGACTCGAGTGAGAATGTATTGGGCCGTTAGCTCTTGTGGAATTGCTTTCTTAACGCAGGGGAGTTAATGAGGATCTGTTGATAGAAAGAAATAAAGAAAGAAAGTCAGAAAATTAAACCCAGAGGCTTTGATTCAATTTCACTGCAGTTTCTTTGACTTTTACATCCCAGTGTTTCAGCCGGAGAAGGTCCCCCAAAACAATCCCTATCAGTACAAATCAAATAATTACCCCTGAGACAAAAAAAAAAGTAGGCTTTATGTAAATCACACAAGAAAATGCTGAACTTGTTCCAACCAACTTCATGAAATAGATCAAAGTTATTATAATTGCTAAGAAATTCTTTTAAAAAAAAAAAGAACATCACAAATTAGAGGGAAAACTATTTAAAACGTATGCAAATTGGAGCAATTATTCTACTGAACAGTTCTGTGCTCATCACTTGGAGGCCTGTGTCAAAGAAAGCAATTAAAGTTTAGTTGTAATGTTTGTGTGTGTGCGTGTGTGTGTGTGTGTTTTGTTGCTCTGCACGAGCACAAAAGTGAACATCGGCATTTACTTTCCTGACAACCTCATGCAATATTCATGACAGATCTCCATCGTCTCAGAGACCCTGCAGTTATTTATTCATTGCTTCATGGAGGCCTTTGCTGACCCCTGACATGTACACACACCTGGCATGAGGAGGAAATCCACACACACACACACACACACACACACACACACACAAACTTTGCCCGCTGACCAGCGGTTAACCACATGTTAACCATGTGTTAACCTCACCGTTACTCAGTGTGTCCGGGTTGAGCAGTGCAGTGAGATTGAAGATGTCGATGTCACTCAGCCTGAACACAGGGAACGAACAACAGATCTAAACTATTTTATTCTCATTACTGTTTCGCAATCCACTCAATATCTTCTAGGCCTCGTGTTATCAGTGTGATGTGACCTTGTCCTTTGGAGAAGCCGTATGCACTTACTCCTCCAGCTTCATTACTGTCTGAATGATGTCTATTCCGCAGGTACAGAATACGTAATGTCCTAGCTGTTGTTCGAGTTGTCAGCCCTGTAATTACGCACATTCACGGCGCGTCTAAAGCTGCAAGAACTGGAATTAATTTATCTGTTTTTCTCCAAAAATGTGTCAAATGTTTCTTTTAATTGTTGACGGCCACCTCCAGCACCGAGCGTGCAAGTTACACATATGTGTAAAAGAGTTAAACAATACAAATACTACCACTGACTACTTATTTCTCAAATAGGAGCGACACATTTCATCAGATAGAGAAAATATTCAGGACTTTGGTTGATGTTGCAGCTCTAAAATGAGTGAATATTTCAAATGTTGTGCTGTTAGGTTATCAAGGCAAAACGGTCCTATTCATTTATGAAACCGTAAATGCTACTTTACAAAAGCTTATCTACTTAAAGTCATTATATCATTACATGTGCGGCATATCAACAGGTGAACCTTTAGTCACAAGTCTAATTCCTCCTCGTGTTTGTGACACAGTGGTCTTGTCCTCAGTTAAGCACGTCTGTGTATTCTGTGCAGCTCTGAGTGCAGAGATACGGGGGACGAGAGGCCTGACTTAGCCCTGATTACATTGCTGCCTTCTGCATTAAGATAAGTTGTGTGAAAGCGCTGTGTGTGTGTGTGTGTCTGTGGGAGTGAAAGCGCTGTATGTGTGTGTGTGTGTGTGTGTGTTAACACATGAGTGGAAGGGAGCGTTTGTTTGCATGTGAGTGTGTGTGTGTGTCCTCTTAAAGATAAGGTGATACATGCCCGGAGTGAATTGTTGACTTGACGTCAGCCACAGTGACCTGTCTCGTACATCACGGTGAGCAGGAGGCAGCGCAGGTTAAATTCAGAGAAGAGCCTCGCAGCCTTTATTGTTTCATCACCTCTCTTCAGTGGGCTGTTCTATAAGACCACGAACCCACTCAGTGCTACGTGTGTTTATTTTCCCCATATTATATATATGTACATTTGGTAACACTTTAGATTAGGGAACACATATTCACCATTAACTAGGTGCTTACTAACATGCATATAAGTAGCATACCAGAGCTTTATTAGTAATTATTAATTGCCATATATTTTATGAATCTATGCGTATGTATATATTGCAATTTTTCTAACAGATATACCTTAGAGATTCAGATTTTAGTTGCGGTACATTTTTCAAGCCAAACTTAAGTTGAATATTCACTGTATAATACATTTTATGGAATGTGAATAAAGGATATGAATTGCCATATCTGACACTATTAACAGTAAAGTATAAACCCTGTGTCATATGTGCTGCATTACACATAATATCCTAAACTGCTATTTGCCAGCCCAATATAATATAGTAGCACTACCTGATCTTTTCTCCCGTAGTAGTATATTGCAGGGTGTTTAATACCCGAGAATGCCATGTATTAAATTAATTTAGAGGAAACACTTTATATTTATATAAAACAAATAGTGAATGAAGGAGGGGAAGTATTTTTTTTTTACCCTTTTTTCCCTCTAATGAGTTCTCTAGACTTGGTGTCCTTGACTGTGTGAATCAAAACAAGCACCTTTAGGCTGTTTTTGTGTTTCGCTTTCTGAGGGATTTGGAGGAAGAACAGGAACAATACAAACATAGCTACTCCGCTCACCTTCCCTCCGGGCTATTTCTCCTCTCCTCTCCTCTCCTCTCCTCTCCTCTCCTCTCCTCTCCTCTCCTCTCCTCTCTGATACTTTCCATGTGTGCTAGTGACTGTAGTACTGACTGGGTGGTTTCCCCCCCCTCAAATAAAGTTAATTCAAAGAACAGAAAGGCTGTGTACCAGTTCAACAAAAAAGGGACACACATCTCCAGTAAAAAGAAAAAATAGAAAGATAGAAAGAATAGAAAAGGTACACACACTTCAGAGCTACCATTCCTTCCTTTACACTCACCAGTTCTTCAGAAGGAGAAAGGCAGAGGACATGAGAAGATGCAGGGGTCGATTTGGGTCATTAATCATCAAATCTCTATATGTTGCCATGTAATTTGTTTTTAATGCTTCCTCTCCCTGGAGGATTTTCTCACTCTCTCGCACCTCCACGAAGCACATGATGTCAATTAAGCGCCTCAAAGTGTGTTCGCTAACATGTTGATTGAAGCAGCTCCTGGCCGCGTGGCTCGTAGTGGCCATCCTCTGATCTGATATCAGCCGCCTGCGGTTAGGTGTGGTGGATCTCTCATCGCAGCGGCTCAGTAACACTGACCTCAGACCAGCGCTGCCAGGAAAAGCTGTCATCTGATCTGTGGGATCGGTTTTCCACTTTCTAGGTAGACAGACGTTCACAAAGAGGCATCTATAAGTAGTTTAGTGAGACCACACAGTGTGTGTGTGTGTGTGTGAGAACCACCCAAAATGGCTTTGTTGTTCTCCTTTTTCTTTAACTCCCAGCATGGCAAACATGAGTCCAATCTTTAAAATAATTTCTCGGCCATTTTAAGAGAGGGAGATAATGTGGGGGACAGCTAATGGACATGTTCAGGGGTTATATTTCCTCTTATCCTTTATCTCTGTGTGCCTCTCACACATTTCCGCTGTTGTCCAGCAGGTAGACAGTGTGATGGATGGACGGGGCTCGGCCGTGTCCCTGTGCAAAGCGGTGCTATTGTACACCCCACTGTCAGCTGATAGCGCCTGTAAGCGTTTGTCGTGATCGATGGCACTCAGCGCTGCTCCATCACTCCACCCGACCTGCCAGTGAAAGGCTTGGTCAGAAACACAAGTACCCATAATGGCAGGAGGAAATTAGGGTGAATCGAGAGCGGGGAGAACGGATAGATTTTCCTCCTGCTTTTCTTTCTTTCTTTCTTTTCTTTTCTTTTTTTGCCATGTTAACTCTTTCATTTACTTCACGGGTGGCAGCAGAGCATGCAGCCAAATGTATGTGCTCATGTGGGGATTTTAAATCCGACAAATACACACAAGACATCATGAATCATTTATAGTGAAAGAAGAGATGTGGGCAACAGTTAAACTAGAGCTGCCTTGATTCTCTTTGTGTGTGTGTGTGTGTGTGTGTGTGTGTCTGTCTGTCAGCCCTCATGTGGATTTGATAAGTTCCCCTGACATTGTGTTTTCTCTTGGTGGTTGTTGAGTGTTCCAGTCTGGGAGCACTGTGTGTTTCTCATTGGTCGGTGAGCTGCAGATGATTACAGTGGAGCCCAGCCATGAAATCCCTTTTAGGTCGCGTCGAAAAAGAGACAGTTTGTGGATGTGTGTGTGTATTATGGGAGCGAGCGAAATGTGAGAGACAGTGGGTGTTATGCTGGTTGGATTTTTCAACAGCAAAATAAATCACACGATCTTGGCCTCCTTTTACCTCCGTCAGCATGTGCAGAAGCACCGGGGCATGAGAGGGTTAAATGTACAGTAAAACTTTGCGCTTTGCGGAGTCCCTTGATAATTAGATAATGCTGCTTGATGACTTATTTCCTGTCCATATAAATAAATACAGAAAATGATACTGCACAGGAAAGATTGTCTATATAATGATGTGACATGATGTTCAATTGTGCTGCATTTGGTATAAGAGCAGTCACTGTTTGTTATTCATTAGATTCTTTTAAGAGCCTATATTTTATAGAACCTCTCCTGGGTTTTTGTGTAGAAGACTTTTTTACCAAACCAGCACTGTAAAAAAAAACAAAAAAAAAAAACACAGCCCTTTTTGCCTTCCCCACTTATCAAGTCCTCCTCCCACTGTGATCCATCCAGCTCTCTCCTCCTCTGCTCATCTCATCTCCACCACAAAGAGACTGGAGAAACATTTTACACACACGCTGCATGCTCGCGTGTGTGTGTGTGTGTGTGTGTGTGTCCGCGCATGATAATTTCCGGGAACATGAATGATGGATTTTCTTTTTAAGGCTGTGTTTTGACCCTCGGATGATAATGGTGATCACGATGATGATAGTGGTGATGGTGTCTGGCTCCCCTGTCCAGATTGCGCTGACTGATGTATGGAGGTATTAAACACGGGAGGGGAGAACGTTAACGGAGACATGGTCCGGCGAGCTTGTGTATCATTTATTCTAGCGGGAAAGAAAGCAAAAATGTGAAGGTGCGGTGAAAGAGGGATGAGAAATCCAGGGCAGGATTGGCTGAGGAGGAAGGCACATGCACTGTGCTGTTGACCACACACAGATGCTCACTCTCTGTGGGCCACACATACATTCATGCCTGTGTTTTGGCACACACCCAAAGGCCCTGCAGCCTCAATTCGTACTCCTTCTCACCTGCTTTTTTTATGCCCCGCTTTAAACACCTTCTTTATTTCTTCACCTGTCTGACACTGGAGGGTATTTTTGGCGCGTTCTTTACATATAAATGTGAACATAGTTCAGCTTTTATTGGTTGTGTCATGTACATTTTAAAGTTGCCTCAAACAGGGGGATAACATCTATCTCCTGCCTCTCCAGTGACAGCAACGTTTTTAGACAAGGGTGGGATTAACTTCCTTTAACTTTTCCATCCCTGCTCCTGAACCTATAGGTGTCACATCACTGCCAGAGGTAGCTTCATATCCTAAACACGTCATTTAAGATAAACCCAAGTCAGGTCAAATGTCCTTTAGGATCAGGTTGTACTTAGACGAGGGTCCGCATCAGTCTAGTGTTCCACACATGCATACTCAATCTCGTATTCTATTCCGGTAGAGGAATTTTGGGGGTCCTGACAAAGTGCTTTACAAATAAAAACCCAAGTTTAAAGACAAAACAAACAAATAGAAATACAGTAATAATAAAGTCAAGAGTTAAGTCAAATCTGTAAAAGCAGAGGGATGAAAGTAAACTGTAAGTTTTGATTTTAAGAAAGTTACTGACTCCGCCTGTTGTGTTTCATGTGGCTACATGAAACCATGTGACATTGGAATATATAGTACGAACAGTAGAGAAGTCATGTCTTGGACACATAATAAGACAACACATATGTGATGTAGCCATATATAATTCAAGTTTGTTTGCTCCTTCATTTGCACTTGTGTCTTTAGTAATTTGTTGTTACATTCCCACTTTCAGCCACTTCTTCCCTGAATGGCCTCAGTTTGTCTATGTGTGGTTGTTTATGTGTGTGTCAACTCATGGGTTTTCACCGTGCGGGGAGGAAGAAGGTTGTTAGCAGTTTGAACAGCCCACACACACCTCATTAACTCTCTTAATGAGTAAGTAATCAGACGCACTCCCTCTCTTTTTCTCTGTCCTTTTCTGCCTCTTTGAACGGTAGAATAAACTTAAGAGCATTTTGGCAAGCGTAAACATTCCCTTATCATGGCAGTCGAGTCGAGAAATCAAGAATACAAACACTCTATTTTAACACACAGGCATACTTAAATAAAGGCACTATATACATCCGACAGACAGGCACCTCTTGTCAGGGTCACCAGGTTTTATCAGTATGAAATCTAATCATTCACAAGTAGACATATTAGCATTTAGGACGGCAATAAAACACTTTCCTCAGCTTTACTGTGTAAGGCTTTACCTTTAGCCTATCATACAACGCTCTCTGTGTTTCTTTAGGCTAGCAGTGTTTAGATGTTGTGTTGCCTGGTGACATTCCAATGCTGCACACAGGAAGTGATTTGTTAAATGTAAAAGACATAGTTTTGCCATCTCTGGTTCGACTCTTACTTTTCTCCATGTACATTTCACCTCTCGGTTGTATTATTATTTGGAGTTGATTCATTTACCACTGTTACGCTGATGATAAACAGATGTATGTGCCCTTAAATGCTAATGATCGCTCCCAGATCAAAACTCTTGAGGCATGCTTCTGCCGTAACAGCCTGGATGAGTGATAACTTCCTCCTATTCCCAAAGAATTCTTCCTTTCTGAACTGAAGAAGCCTAACAGAAGTCCAGTTGCCTTCGTTTTTAAAGGACTACCATGGCGTTGATGACTGACAACCTTCACTGACAGATCTAAGATGGAGAAAGAAAGTAGTAAAGACGAACACTAGGTGTCAAGTGGTGTCGTTGGAACAGAGTGCACAGCTCCACGCACTGTATATCCTCACATGGCATCCCCCCCCCCTCAGTGAAACCTTTAACATAAGGATATCAAAACATCAGATCATCCCATTTGATTTATGATCCTCTGTGTCAGCCAACGTTATCAACCAAGAGTGGAGGCAGAGATTATGAAATCTTTCAGACATGAAAGACTCAACTGTCTCTGCTTGCATTTGCGGAATGTGTCCATGTGCATAGTTTTTTTGATTTGTGCATTACAGGCTGTGTATTATATTTATACTGCGAAGTGTGCAGCCCTGAGGGTTTGAAGTCCTTGAAGTGACTGAGCCATAGCAGCATCCACAGAAACTTCTCGAGCTGCCAGAAATTGTGATTAGGAAGAATTAAAAGTGATTGTCAGAGGCACCGAGCGCTAATCTCTTTACACATCTTTTTCTTTCGAATGGGTGGAATTAACATCTCATTGTGTACAGTATTAGTGCAGTGTGCTGAGATAGAGATCAGAGGTTAATGATGTGAATCAGACAGGAACCAGACATTACCTTCAGTGTGCGTCTAATCTCCAGACCAGGCGCCTTGAGCTATGTCTGATAACATTGCTAATTATTTTAGATAGAGCCTCTGCAGGGATTCTTGTAAACAGGCATATCAGTAGCTGTTTGTTGTTGGGGTGCTTTGAATTGACTAAACAATACCATTATTTGAGGGTCTTTTGTTGAGTTAAACTTTCAAAAATCCTTCCCACAGCAGCAGCAGCAGCAGCAGCAGCATGTGAGGGGCTGTGGTTCACAGAGCGAGGACACACCTGAAAACATGTGTTACTTCATCATTAGGGCTACAATGGGAATGAACTGTGAGCAACGTCACCTAACAGAGCCAGGCTACGTTAATGAACTGCCCACTTCACGGTATGTAGTGCATTAGGGTAAATCTATACCAGGTCTATGCTGTTTGAAAACCAGCATAACCACGCTCGCTCTTGCTCACTTAAGACACCGTTTCACACACCTGTAATGAAAGAAGACTGGCGGACATGTTTAGTGCAGGAAATATGGACACACAAAAATGGTTTGGTGAGATGCCTGGAGGCCTGGACTAGTCCTGGAGGCTGTAGTCATGCCTCAGTCTTCACAGCACTGTAATGAGTTCAGTGGAGAAAGCTGCATGGATCCACTTTCAATGAGGCCATTTACCCTGAACCAGAACCCAGTGAGTGGAGTGACGTCTGGAGGTTATGACCCGTGTCTGCTTCTGATATTTTACTTAGTCTTCTCTCTGCTCTTGCAGCACTTGTGATCCTGCCATTGGGCTCAGTCTGAAGCAGTACATATATACCCTGTTCAGACTTGGTATTAAGATACATCCTGAGTGATGGTACAGGTCTAAATGCACCCAATCTGTCCCGAATGTGTCCTCAGATACTGTCACAAAAACCACATTCAGAGGTGGTTTGTGGATGCATGTGGCCACACAGTCTCAGTCTGTCCTCAGACCTGTTACCATTTAAAACACTTCTTTGGTACTACACTAATCAGCACTCATATGTCAACATCTATTGTCACATGATTTTTTTATGGTTAAAATCTCATTTCATTTCATGTTACAGCAGCATGAGTAGAGCTTTGGTCGCCACTTTTCTCTTGGTCTCTTTGTCAGTCGCACGCATTCACACACCGACGCACACACGAACACATCGACATCAGACACATCTGTATAATCATATAGACAGTGTGTATTTGAATAAAGGGCAAGGACGCCAGCTCCAATCTCACAGGGTCACCAGAGATGCCTCCAGGATGCATTTTAGTGCCAGGTGTACTTAACTCTGTCTGCATGCGATCGGATCACTGAGGAGGGATGTTAATACCAGGTCTGAATGTAGCCAGACCCACATTTTAGAAACTGTAAATTAGCTAGGACAAAAGAAAAGGACAAAGACAAAAGGGAAGGGAAGTTTTTTTTGCTTAGTTATAATCTTTCTGATATTTCTTGCCATGCCAGTTTAGTTGTAAATGTTTTTCTCAATTGATGCGCTGTGGTGGTATTTGCTGAAGGGCTGTAACATTAAATTTACTGTCACGACTTAGTGAGGGAGACTATGGTGGCCAATATCCCCCTTTGTGGTGACTGTTCTCACATAATCATGTCTGTTTTGGAAGGGATGAGTGCTTCCCTGAAAATCTGCTTCCAAACTAATCAGAAATGTCAAACATCTCAGAGCCAACTCAGCCGGGGCCGAGCTTAGATAATACCAGTGAGGGGCAACCACAGACTATGCAAAATACAGCATGGGCTCCCACAGAAATGTGCTGTTTGCCGTTTTAAGAATGTGTAAATGCAGAAATGTAACATTGCTAAATTTAATGTTGCTCTGGCTCCCGTAGGAGCTGAACCCCACGATAAATCCATAAAGGACACAGAAGACTGCAGACTCCAAACCATGACCACTGTGATTATTCTGTTCGGTGTGACAGAGGAGTGAAAGAATCAGGCAGAGGAGGCCAATATAAGTAATTGAGAGAAAGACAGACTTTCTGGCATGATAGATGGCATTATTTGGGATTGCCATGCGGCTGCTTTTGGGCACATGATGCAGAAAAGACCCACAGTTACAACGCGACCTCCCACGACCTCAACATCTAATCCAATCAAACTGCACCATAAGTGGGAGCATATAGATCACTCCAGCCAATCATGTTATAGTGTGCTAACAGGATTATGGGGTTTTAGTGTGTGGATTCCACTCCAGAGCTTTGGGTTTTACTACTTACACACACATAGCATTGTATTCATATTGTCAGAGCCTTCTTGCCTCATCTTGCACTTCAGCCTCTGTCGCCTGTCTGTATCTCTCCATCTTTCTACGACTACTTGCACTCACTCTTGCCTCTGGCACTCCAACAGTGCTGTCCTAGCACAGCAGTCTGTTATCATTACTCACTTATTGTAACCCAGGAGCGAACACACACGTACAGGCGCACAGAGAAAAGACATACCACACTCCAGATGTCCGGGGGGAGAAGTCATTAACTGTGTGTCTGCACTACGGCATTGCTGTGTGTTTCAGTTGCAGAGTGTGTGTGTGTGTGTGTGCGCGCGTGTGTGTTGCAAGAAGGTTAGTAGAAAGTGAGAGGACTAATTAGTCATCCGGTCTGCAGGACCAGGTAGACCAGAAGCATTTTTCTTGTATGCACTGTAGCAGCCGTCTTGATAAGAGGCACCATTATATTCTGGGTGCCAGACTGACTCCGCTTTGCCACAGGAACAACAATTGATCTGGAAGAGGCACAACTTCTCCTGCTTCTGTGCTTGTCAGCGTGGAGGCATGAAGCTGGCCCGATTCTGCCAAATGTTGCAGAACAGATAGATTATTATTGTGTAATTGCCTAAATTGCCTGTTAACTGAGTTGCCCGACTGCCACGGTGAGAGCAGATGTTATGCAGATCTGCTGTGGAAATTAAAGTCAAAAACCTCAGATGATAAAATTAGAATGTGCCATCAGATGGAATATTTATGTTCCCTTTGAAGGCAAGCCAGCGATGTGTGTGTTTCGTTTGCACATCTGTGCGTGTACTTCTCATTTTTGTAGGTTGAAAACAAAGCAGTTGTTTATCCAAGCTATAGCAGTGCGCGCATTATGGTCATATGCAGTTACATATATGGCCGTTTGCTAATGGGGTGTAAACATGGGACAAGAAAGACCCAACAAGTTGGCTGCCAGCATACAGTTGGATCCGTTTGCTCCACACATGGATTCATATACCGGCAAATATTGAGCAAAATCCAATATTTTAATTTGGTTGCCTTCAAATTAAATATAATCGAACAACAGAAAAGCAAACACACACATTCCATCTGTAATTGCGGTGTATTCGTCATGGCCGACAGAGCGCTTTTCATTTCCGCTGCACCATAAAGACATAACAACCCATTCATTAGATGGATTGCACAACACAACTGTCACAGTGCGTTTTGTCGCCTCGTTTCTATCTGACTGAAACAATGTGGGAAGGGAAACTGTGAAAACGATGAGCCAGTGGGGACAGTATGTGATGCTCGAGTCATGGAAGCTCATTTTAACACAACCCCATTGAGTTTTATTGGTGTGTGTACTTGAACACGTCCTGGTATTTCTTACATGAACACTGGAATAGTGATAGTTATCAAAAAAAGTTTGGTTTGGTTTGTGTGGTTTTCTATATTCTGGTGTTCTGGTTGAGTCGCTCAAAGGGATCCGCCTTTGCAATATGCCTCATTTACCATAAAAATAATTCATTAAATCCACAAGTGTGTGTGTGTGTGCGTGTCTTTCACAATAGCTCTCAATATATCACCATTTAAATGTCAGACAAAAGACTCCGCTAATTAAACTATGTCTACTCTTACTTTCCACAGACATGTACTTTCCAAAAGCCTTATTTTTTATCCATTAGTAAATGCTGGTCCAACGCACAGCCTTATTCTCTGTTCAACTGTGTCTTAATGAATCCAGAAGACCAATCACTGCTCGCTGCCCTGCTGCCTGCTTGTTTGGTCTGGGTGCAGTCAGCAAGTTGGTCACCTCACAACCCACAAAATGGTAAAAGCACAGAGAACAAATTATAGCATGAGTGTACGCTGAATAACAACCCCTATAAAATAACAACTCCATTGTGAGTAATGCTCACCACGCAGTACCACACCTAAGGGTTTTGGCACACATGAGGGAGGGAAACAAATTGCCCTGAGCTTTCTGTTCTCCACCAATGATCGTGGTTTCGAAAACATGGAGGGGAGGAACACTGAACACTGAGTGTTGATTCTTCTTGTTGAAAAGACTTGAAGTCAAAATGTTAAGACTGCGTTTGAAAAACCAATCAAACAAACAAACCTTAAAAAAAAAAAAAAGCAGTCTTTGTGTGCGATTTGTAACCAATGCCTGCTGTTTTTCTCCACAGAGATCTGAGTGAGAACTTCATCCAGTCCATCCCCAGAAAAGCCTTCAGAGGAGCTACAGACATCAAAAACCTGTGAGTACCTTACCCGGTTCAGCAGCGATGGATTCACGAAGTACAGCTCCTAATCCTTACTTTTATTATTGATTTACCATTGGTCTATAGAAAATGAACCCTATATTATATTAACACCGATATTATATTATATATTAACATTGTCCCAGATGAGACGTTTATTGCATTACCGTAATTATGCAACGGTTTGCCCTATCGGAGATTCCAACTCTTTCTGAAAGCTGAGAAGTTGCACATCAATGTAAACAAAGACTCAAACAAATTTGCGACACTGCTCTACATGCATAAAACAAGCATAGACTGCATCTCGAAATGGAGGTCGTCTTCATGTTTGAAAGTCCAGGAAATAGAACAGAAGTAGCAGTTAGCCACCAGGGGGCGACTCTGCTGGTTGATAAAAGTCCTCCGTTTGAATATAAGTCTTAAATAAGCACAACTTTCATTTGTTTCCCAAAAGTTTCAGGTCTTCAACACCAAAATGATGTAAATTTGATGCGAAAATAGACAATACTTCACAACACGTTGTAACTGATGGTTGCAGGTGATGACTTGATGTCATCGGTCAAATCACAAATCCCGAGGCGTCAAAGTGGGAGTTTGTTTTGCAGTTTTATAAAGAGTCTATGATAAAACCAAAACATGAGTAAAATGAAATAGCACAGAACACAATTTCCTAATTGGAAGCTGGAAACAGTGGACTGGAATCAGTCAGGGATAATACGTGTTGCTTAATTTTCTGTGAAATTACTAATCAAGATTGATAGTTGAAAACAAACAGTAATAATCAAGAATGAGTCGAGATTATCCAGAGTGAAGGAAATCAGACTGAAACCAATAATGTGAGTGACCAGCAGAAGATTATGCCTCATTTTATCCACAGTAATAATTCCAGCATGTTGACATTGTTTGGCTGAGTTAACGGCTCTCTGTCATGATGTTTGTGTACGCATGTTGAGTGGATTATAGATCACTGTGATAGAGAATACGACCAACCTCGTTACACACGTGCGCGGCTCCCCGAAGACGCCTCGTAGTGATTGTGATTTACGTCTTTAGCAGAGCATATGCACGTTCACACGCAGGCACACAGATTTACGAGGCGCATCAATTCAGATAAACAACCGGCAAAGTCGACGTTTGCTACTCCGGGGGTTACATGAGCTGTGATGACTAAACCAGCATCGATTTACCATAGTCCATCAGTGAAATACTTACTGTATCAATGATTGCAACTGCCCCACAGGGAGACGGACAGGTTGTGTGTGTGTGTGTGTGTGTGTCTTGTGTAACAAAGCCTCTCTGTCCCGTGTGCTCTGCAGTCAGCTGGATAAAAACCACATCAGCTGCATCGAGGACGGAGCTTTCAGAGCTTTGAGGGGCCTGGAAGTGCTGTAAGTATCTCGAGAAACGCTATTTATCCAAGCCGCACCCTGTATCGTTCCATTAAAGTTCAATTAAGAAATGAGTTAGATTAAGACATTCTCCTGCACTGCCAATAACCACAGATAATATATACACATAGCACAGGCCTTTAATTAGCATGCCCTTGGTTTTTTTATGCCAAAATACCCCCAGTGGGCCTCATGAGGGGGGCCTGCATCATGGAGACCAAGCTCCATTAACTCATTGTTCCACATAGTTGACAGACGTGTTCCCCTCCATCACATTAACACTCCTCCACCTCCCTCCAACACCCCATCCAGCCCTGGGCAGGGCCATCTGACAAGAGAACTCCAAGCATGTTAATCAAAAAAAAAAAAAAAAAACACCTATTCAGTGAGCATTCCTCCATGGATTCATTGGCGACCATATCGTGCCGTATTTCTTAAACATTCAATTAATCATCCCTTGTCAAAATTCATAATCACAGGCCTGTGTTGAAGCTCTCCACCTGAAACAATGTCGATGAAGAGCGACAAAGGCAACTTTGACAGCGCTGTTGTTTTATGAGGGAGCGACTGAGCGGTGCATGTGTGTTTGTGGTGGGCTCTTTTTTTTTTATTATAGTGGGTGGAAAGACAAAAAAAAAAGTCATTAAAGGCTGCTTTCATGGCATGGATGGATTGCAGATGTCGTGATAGGTTTGTCATAATAGTGAAAGAGGTGGCCGTGCTCTGATGGTGTTTGTATGTATAGGTTTATGGGGGAGGTGGACAGGTTGTGTTAAAAGGGGGAGCAGGTTGAAAAATGGTAAAAGGTTATTAGGCTGATTGAAATGACCCGATTCTCTCAGTGCAGCTGATGCCCAGGCGTGTGTGCATGTGTGTATATTTGCATGCATGACTGTGTGTATGAGTGGGAGGTGCCAGGGCATCCCATCTGCGTGGAATGAGGTGTTATTCCCTGTGGGATGCCACACAGAAAGATGGAGAAAAGAAGAGAGGAGGGGGGGGGGGAGGATTAAAAAGGATAGAACGGAAAAGGATGGGTGTAAACAAAAAACTCTTTTTAGAAGTATAGATTTAAAAAACTGCTCCCCCCCCCACCTCCCCTGCATTGTCAATATGACTGTGTCTGATGTTTTGCTTTTCACAGAACACTGAACAACAACAATATCAGCAGCATCCCGGTCTCCAGCTTCAACCACATGCCCAAACTACGAACCTTGTGAGTCACACCTTTCCCATCACCACAATTCTTTGCCTCCTCTTTGATATGAAACTATAGTCTGCAACTCTGCGTGCATCCAGGCAGGCAGGCACAGTCGAGAAAGTGCTGCAGTACCATATGATCCCGAGTTGTTAGGTTCTGTCATTCCAGACATTGCTGGGAGGAAGCCATATCACCACCACAGTGGGGTCTGTAGCGGTGCCAAAAGCCATTATCTCCTCCGTCTAAAGCACACACAACAACAACAACTGGCCCAGATAGACGCAAATAGCCTTAGAAGCCCATTGTGTATTGTGCATTGTATGTCATTACTAAATCTGAAATTATGTACAAATTAAAACAATTATCCCCCACTGAAACTCGGAGCCGTGACTCCGCTGTTCTTGTGGTGGCTTTTTGGGCTTCCTCACTCTCAGTGGGGTCTCATTATATGGCCTGTCTGTTTGTGTGTACACAAATGTGTCTGTGCACCACGGGTCTGCAAGTTAGCATATGTGCTCCCGAGGTCCACCACACCACAGCACCAGAGTTATTCTGGACAGACACGGCATTCCTGGAATGCCGTGTTTGGAGCGCCGGGTTTAGAAAAGTCCTCTTTAGCACTCCTTCTTTTTTTCAAATGTGTCATTTACAATCATCTGCATAGCATATTATTTGGTGTGCGTCGCCACAGAGATGGGATGTGATTAGTTCTGTGAAAGAACAGACACTTTTGATGCTATTCTTAAGTTCAGATGGAGGTATTTTAGATAGCAAAGAGGCAAGGATCTTTTAATGATACATTTGTTTTCCTTTCTTTCTTTCCTTCTACAGCCGACTGCACTCCAACAACCTGAACTGCGACTGTCATCTGGCCTGGTTGGCCCAGTGGCTCAGACAGAGACCGACACTTGGCCTTTTCACCCAGTGCACTGGCCCCACTGAGCTCAGAGGACTTAATGTGGCAGAGGTGCAGAAACATGAATTCAGCTGCTCAGGTAAAACTTGTGGAGTTATTGCTTATTTAATCAGTTATATTTTCAGAAGCCTTTTTTTTTTTCTGCGGATCAAATACGAACAAAATTAGAAAATCCTTGTTTGCAAAGGGCGTCTTTGATCATTCCATCATTCATTCCACAAAAACTCACGCTTATAAATCATTTTCAGTCTACTCTCTCCCACATTGTGTTGTGTGTCGGTGTTTTCACCTGGCAGCCCTTTCACAGCTCTCGCTCCCCCTCTTGCCCTTTCATGTGTCTCCAGCAGTTTTCAGGAGTTGTGTAGCAGTGCCAGCAAAAGGCCTGGTATATATATATCTACATATACATATATATATCTATATATATATATATATATATATATATATATATATATATATATATACATATTTATATATATATATATATATATCTATATATATATACATATACATATATATAAAACTCACATCTGGCACAAAGGTTGCCCTCACTGACAGTAGCTCACCTTCTGCTCACTTGTCATTATTCATCACCTTTCACCTCCCTGTGCATGGATTATCACGGCTTTGCGCGGGAGAGAGCGTGCGGACGTGCACTGGGGTTATCATATCAGCACACTGGAAAAACAGCATGAGAAACTCTACTCCCCACAAGGCCATCTCACTCTCAACACCAGCTGTGAGGAGTGTTCCTGTGTGTGTGTGTGTGCATGTGTGTGTGTCCCCCTCTCTCTCTCTCTCTCTCCATGGGTTGTGATTTTTACGCAGCCATACGGCGTGACAGCACAGATCATTAACTATTCATCGCCCAGGGAAAGAGACTCAAAGCGTGGGAGTGTAATGATATAGAAGGGTGGTGGTGGTGGTGGTGGTGGTGGGGGGGGTGTCAGGGGAAACTTTAGGGTCTGGCGGGACCCATATACAAAAAGTTGAGGTTTTGCGTGACGGACAGTTGCAGATTTTGTATCATGTTGATATAAGCCTCCTTCGTGTAAGACGTCGATGTTTTCGTAACCAGGAAGGCTGTTGTTAATCAACACTGATTGGTTCAAAACATCAAAACAAACACAATGGACACAAAATCTATCGCTGTGTGTATTTCTGCCCGTCATGTATAAATATGCAATCATGCATTCACGCAAGCACACGTTTCTCCCGGTTTCTTCTCTTCTCTCTGACCAGAAGTTGAACTCCCAGTGAAGGACTCATTAGGAACTGGCTCACTGGCACACTGACGCACATGCATGCACACACGCATGTGCTTTTTGGTATTCCGCGAGTTTGTGTGCGTGTTAACTAGTCTGTGCCGTGCAGGCCAGGCCACCTGCGGGGGATTTGAGGCGGGGTGGTGTTGTGTTGAAGGAGGGAGAAAAAGTAAAATGGGTTACTCTGTGTTATTAGTTGCTGTAAAATGATGAAATTCAGCATCGTGACTCACCGACTCCCAGTGTTCATCTGAAAAATGCCAACATTTTGGAAGTTTTTCTCAATAAATGTGCAAAGTAGCACATTCACAGCTTCACTTTGAGGAACAATATTAATATTTTCCAGAAAGTAAGCTCATTTTTCAGTTAAAAAACAAACACACAACAAACCTCAACATTTTGGAATGCTTCAATTTATTTCAGAGCAATCACCTTTATTTATATTCTGTCTATATTAGTCAGAGTGTCTCTGGTGCGTGACCACCATTTGTTATTTATACTCTCATGATATTAAACTCAGTGAAATACAAATACCACTGCCATTTCCATCCCTATTACTCATATCCCTCTGACTCTAGTCTACATCAGAGCAACTGCAGCTCCTGCTGTGATTTTATTGCACAAATCATTCACATTTACATGTTCTGTGCTCTCCCTGATCATTTATGTGCCACTCGTGCTAATTTAGGGTTATGTGATGGAAAATTAATGATTGTTGTATCGAATTACAGCTCCCAAGGATAATAAATGAAGTAAAAAATATTATGTTTGAAATGAGCAAACTGCTCGAGGGGGAGGAATAAAAACATCTCGTGGAGTTAGAGATGGGGATGAAATGGTTGTACAAGAGAGAAAAGGGGGGAGAAGACAGGGTGAACCTCAGTGTGAGGAAAGAGACAAATGGAGGGAAAAACTCTTTATTAATATTTTGAAACGATGAGAATAATAAAGTGGCGTGAGGTTGAATGTAAGACAGGAGTTAATGGACTGCAGTGGCAGTGATGTGGGTGTGGAGTGGCTGAAAATGAAGACACTAAGAGCAGTGAGAGCAAAGCAGAAAGAGCAGCTGTAGGAGGGCAGAGTGATAAAAAGGTGAAGGCAAATAAAACAAGGGAAGTTGGATGGGAACGGAGCGGTGGAGAAGGCAGATGGTGAAGGATCTAATGGGGAAAACAGCTCTAGAAAGAAGTGGATGAGTGTACATCAAACAGCGTCACCTGAAGTATACCTGTCAGAGAGCTGTCATTGTGAAGGCTGCTCCAGCTGTGCTCTGCACTCTCCCTGATCTCAGACCTGTCAAATGTGCCGTGTTAGATCAGAAGGGACTTCTTCTCTGCCCCACACCTGATCCCAGATCTGTCAAACCTCTGCCACGCTAGATCACGGGACCTCAGATCACACGGGTGCAGCACGGTGTGCTCTTGATGCAATTTGTTGTGTTTACTTGCTCCCCCAGTTCTGTGAGAGCCTCCCATCCATTCAGGTACTTGATCAGCCAGAATCATGTAATCCAACCAGTAAATGACTTATTAACTAAATGGTCCGACAGCCATAGTAATAGTGGGCAGTGACCTTTCTCAGGGTTTCAGAGAGTGGAGTTTCTCTGTCGCTGACTCTAACTCCATCTTCATCACCCTCATTCTCTCTCCCCTCCTCCCCCCTCCTCACAAGCTGAGCAATAGATAGAAAGGTCATCAAATATTGATGGTTGGAAACTTGGATTAGTAATGCTGTGTAAATGAGGCCATTTAAAAGTCTGTTTTATTCATTTTATCTAGGTTACACTTTCATACACACATGCTAAACACCCCCACACACACACGACACATACCAAACAGTGCATGCACCCACATCACTTACAGTGCCACAGTTGTTTGAACAGGTATCTAGAGACGGTGTGATGGGTTGTGCGCTCTGTATGCAAATTGAAAAGTTGAAATGTTTTATAACGAATGGAAGTGAAGAGGTGGGGGGGTGTAAAGCTGAATGTGCAGAATGGCATTAATTCGAACCAGAGAACGCAGACTCAGGAGGAACATTTCCACAGAGATCAATGGATGTTATTGAGAGTCCATCAATCACCCCCTGCAGCTCTTCTCTTCATATCCTTCTTCTCCTCTCAATACACCGTGGCACCCCTTTAATAGATAACCTACTTTCGTGCCTATTGATTTCCACAGATGTACGGCTTTACAATAAAGTCGGGAACAGGCTGTTTAATCTCTTCTCCCTCAGTGTCAAAACAGCTCAGGTGATGTGCGTTCATTTGCGATTCACTTTATAAAACCCTGAGGACCAACTACAGTTTGAGCTCCACCTGAGTGCGAGAGCTTCTCCATCAATCTCTCCCAGTAATTAAAACGTTCCAATCCACCTGTGCTTACACACCTGTAGGAGGCGCGTATTTCAGCATCATATTTAACTCCTGTTTCACTTCTCATGCACGTTTGTTTCAGGTCACCAGGAGTCTTCCAGCCTGCAGCCATGCAGCACAGGCGGTGGCTCATGCCCGGCCATGTGCACCTGCAGTAACAACATCGTGGACTGTCGAGGGAAGGGTCTGACCGCCATCCCAGCCAACCTGCCTGACAGCATGGCTGAGATGTAAGCAAATGTTATGCCTGATTTTGAGACAGTGTTTAATACGAGTAAAGCTGATCATTTCCCTTTGTCAGGAGAGTGTAGGTGTGATTACTCAAAGATCTAGTCACAAACACAAAAGAAGACCGCATGAAACGTCTCAGGAGTGTAATATTCTGCTCAAAAAACCATCATCATTCAGCAGCTTCTTGACCCGAAAGTACTGCGTGACGGAGCTAAATAGAGGCAGAATAATAACAGCGGCCACAAAACATCACCCAAAAGTTATGCACTGCAGCTTTAACAGCAATATTACACATCTTTGGTCAAAAACTAAAAATAATACACATCTGAGTGAGAGATGTGTCATTTTAATGCTGCAGATGCCGTCGGAACCCGATAACTGTCGGCGTCTGTGCTGATCAAAAACAGAACAACAGGAAAGAGATGGATTTTGCAGGAACATATCCGCAGCTGCACGGCTCTTTGAAGCGTGGCACGGCAGGGCATTTGCTCACACATACATATTCAAGATTTGTTGTGTGTGTTTTCTTATCAACGTCTCTGTGGTCGAACAAGGCCGGGATGATTTAGGCATCCGTGTGTATCTGCTGTTCCAGCTTGCTTCCCTCACCAGGCATCACCTGACGAGGGAGATTTGATTTTCTGTTCACTGGAAGAAAAAAAATGTGCAGACTTTTTTCACTCCGACTGCGCGGTCCTCCCCAGCTCAGATGGCTGTGAACTGCGTTCAAACACTTTGCTATCATCCCTCCCTCAGTTTATCAGCCCCGTAACATCTGTCTGAGCATTAACCATTTACAGCCCGCATGCTATCTGCGGTCTGCAATTCATGGGAATGCACGTCTGCACGCCTGCATGAAATGGTACAGTAACACCACCGTGAATGCGTGGCGAGCAAAGGGGAGGCTGACGGGAGAAAGTCAGTGGTCGCATATCTTCCAAGGAGCATGTCTGTGTGTGTGTGTGTGTGTGTGTGTGCTCAGGAGGACACAGCAAGTTTCTAGGTCTCTTCCTCCCCATGGGGTCTGTTTATAAATACCCAGCCAGCATGGAAGTCACAGATCCCGTGTTCCCCAACAACCCTGACCCATTTCTCCTGCAGTGGTTTGTGCTGTTACCTAATTTGGACATGCAGTTCACACTTCTGTGTTTTCTTGCCGAATCATATGACCACCCACACAAATATTGAGGCATTTAAAATCATTGAGGTCCTCACACATTCTCTGTTCTGACTATTGGTGTCCTCCAGTTTGAATGTTTCACAAGAGGAGCTGTCTCATAGCGACCCATGTGATCTGTGAGCAGGACTAAAGGGAGAAACAGGGGCAAAGCTGACCTACAGTAAAGACATGTTTAATGTCTCTCTGCCCTTCACATTTAATTGGTGCTTAACCATGTCCTGCTAATAACTTCCGTGTTCTGTTTCATCTTTTACAAGAAACTGACTTATTAAAATATGAATATTTCCCCTGACCAGAGCCTAATATTATATTCACGCAGCAATCTTCACTCCCTCTCCTCCTTTTCCTCGTGTGGTCGTTCCTCATGCAATTTTTTTTTTAATCTGCTTGCCAAATCACCACAGGCAGGTTTGAGGAGGAAGATCAGCGGACAGCAGCGGAATAAACAGAGAAGGGAGAGATTGACTTGGTAATTTGGTGCAGCAGGTTTGATCTGTGCTTGAAGTTCATTATAAAAACAGCTTCAATTACAGCTAGGCGGGCTGCTGGGTATCAAGGCCAGCCTAATGCCTCGTTAATGAGGCACTCAGAAACTCACATACTCACACAAATACACACATGCTGCTCTCATTATGTACAAATCGGAGAATTGCAACCTCCCTGCCTTGCTCTCCCCCTAATGAGTGCCAGTGCCGTGTTTTTTGGCTGTAAGGGCTATGAGCTGGTTTGTGTACTCCCCCTGTGAGACCAGGCCCAGTAAGCCTAAACAGTACCACAACAGATTACTATGCACCACGGTCTCTGTCTGCAGCGACTGAAGTCTGCCATAAAAATCTCCCCCAGCCTTTCATCCGCCGCTGCGGTCCTGCCATCCGTTTCTGACACACGCATGCACCGGGTGAATACCCAAAGGCATAATGTGTTTCCCCTTAATGAAAACCATGCTTAGATCCTAATGAAGAGGATGAAGAGCATTGATTGGGCTGACACAAACACCAGCTCACAGACACACAAACACAGACAAACATACAAATGTTCACTCTGATGAATTGGATGGAAACCATTGATTTTATGTCTGAAGGCAACAAGAGATTTTCTCTAAATGGGACCACGCAGCTCTTTTGTTGATTGGAGGGATTAAGTCGCTTGCACATATTGATCTGTGAAGAGCGACATTGTGAAAAGTAAAAAGTTGCCCTCATCTGGCTCACTGGACGGCTGTATGCTGAAACACAGCTGCGTGAGTCCGACTTAACCCTTTAACACTGAGCGTATCGCAGATGACACGTTTGAATTACGCAAAACGTCTGTACATAGTTCCCATTTTTTGGACATTGAGACAAAAATTCAAACAAATGTTATTTTAAATATGTTTCATACTGTTTTCAAATTTCAAATTCAACCAACAAAATCTGGTGTTCATGTACAGCTTTTTGTTTTTCTTCATTTTAAATTGTTAATACAGTATTTTAACATGCAGTCAATAACTGCCAGATATCGAAAGTTATTATTAAGACAAATGGGCAAAAGCACTTAGTTACAGGACATTCTCTGGCCCTTTTATGGTTAAAATAAAAGTAGCATTAATTGTGATGCTTAAATGTTTAAGGGTTAAAGCAAACTTTTAAAATACATGTCAACATGTTAGTCTGACAAAAGTTGTACTGGATCAAATCTCTCACTCGAAAACCAGAAGATGCGATTGAGAGTTAAATTATAATTGCTTGTATAGGTTCAGTTGGATTTAATCTGCCATTGGTGCTGGGAGCTTTAAAACTAGGACACAGAAGAAGACAACAATGAACTTTAACTTGGAGACCAAAGTCGATACATGTTGGAAAGTCACGGAATACTTAGACACATTAGTCCAATGAAACAGCGTCGTCATACTACGACCATCGCTCAACTTAACTGTGCATGGAAACGTTGGTTGAATGTAAAGACTAAAACGTTGCCATGCTATATCGCGTATGTGTGTTTGTGGCACACCGGGGTGCCACAGCACGTACGCGACCGACACCAACACATGCAAACAACATGCAGAGTGCCAGACTCTGCATGAAACAGGCAGGCCAACGGGTTGATGAGAGATGGTGCTAAAGCCACTTGGCCCAACACTCTGCTGCATGGTGAGGGCAGAGGAACCACAGTGCTGTCACTCCGCTGTAAATCCAGGGACACTTTGGGACAGGCAGACAAAAACAGACAGGGAGAGCATGTCCACCGCAGGAATCTGTGGTCTGGAATCACTGCTATCCGAAGTACGTCAATTGCACTCCTATGTCGCTCCATAATCACGGGCCCCTCCTTTGAAGGCGAAACATTCCTGATTGGAAATTTTTTAAAAACTCAAAACTGTTAAGTGGTTGTGGTTAATGTCTAACAAAACATTTACCCCCCACGAATAGACATAATCATAGCAACAGCCCCAGGCCCCGTAATAAATCTGAAACGTCTCTAAGAGAATAATTAAATCATGTGGAAATGGTCTCAAGCCAAGGAATCACACACGAAAGAGGGTTGAGATTAAATCTATCAACAACATTCTGCTTGCCTAGGAGTTTTTCCAGAATTTTTGCATTGTCCTGTGGCGGCAAATGTCATTTCGGATTCCACCAGCCTTCCACACGCCACCTCACACATGGGACCGTGCTTCGTGTTCTGCAGCCAGTTCCTCCGCTGGGCGGCAGCGCGGTAGGACAGGCAGACAGGCCCATAGCTGGCTCCCGCCGGGCCCTGCTAAGCCTTGTTAAGGACAGTTTTAAAAGCTGTGAACTGACCTGCAGATAAACAGCCCCCTGTCAGCTACACCAGGGGACTGTTCTGCGACTGAGCTGGGTCCCAAGTAGCAGCCGCCCTGAAAACACAGACATGCATGCCCACACTAATGGGGGTTTAGTGATGTCTGTTTCCCTGGGACCATCTGAGACTGATTAAAGTTTGTGACTGTTCTGTATTAAATGACTAAGTGTATGTTCGTCTATATATTCATTTGGTTCTTTGACAGTTTTCTTTATTTTTTATGGGGGGGGGGGGGGGGTTTGTCAGACTTCGTCCTTGTCAACTTAGCGTCAGCAGCTCTTATAGGCTCACGGGAAAAAGTAAACCAAAGCCAGTAATATTTCACCGTGCTGCAAAGGGTTTTGGTGAACACTTTGCAGACACGCCGAGGAAGACAAATTTCACAAGATCATTATTGATTTCAGGATGTTATATGAGAACGTAAGTGCTGGAAACTGTAAATGTTATAACAAGAAGAAATATGACTTGGAGTTGAAGGCCTTAACACCCTCCGGCGAAGCAACACAGGGCCTTTTCCCCTCCAGGTCTTTTTCCACAGCACTTTAGTATTCACATTGTTTATTGGTTCTGAGGATGTTATGACTCCAACATGCCTGGACCTATTACAGCTGGGAAATAGATCTCCGCTAATATAATCAGGCCAATCACCAGGGGTCAGAGGTGATGGTGGGATTACTCAGGTCTGTTTCCATGGAGAAGTCTATTGTTTGGTTAACTGATGGTATTTCTCCACTCTTCTCCTCTCCTCTCCTCTTGTTCTTCTTCTTTCTCCAGACGTCTGGAGCAGAATGGTATTAAGTCTATTCCACCCGGAGCCTTCTCTCCCTACAAGAAGCTGCGTAGGATGTAAGTACAGCAGTACACTCACCTCGGGGCTAAATAATACAGACGAGAACAAGAAGCTGAGGGCTGGAAAAAGAAACGACAATTGGCAGTCCTCTTATTCCACTCCTGAGAAGCATGAAGTATTTATTTTGTCTGTGTCTAAAGAACATATTCCTGTTCTCAGACTTGGGGTGGTATGGAAAGCAAGCACTCAGATGCTACATGAGTATAATAACAGACCTCATCTGTCATTGCTGGGCACTGGTATTTCCCTGGCTAGTGTTGTGTCCAGTCCAGTCCAGTCCAGTCCAGTGTGTGTGTGTGTGTTGTGCCTGCATGGGCACGCTGTAAACTGGGGCTGGGAAGATGAGGAGGAGACGGTGAGTGTGCTGGAATGAGGGCTGAGGCTTCGCTTGCTCTCTCTCACAGTGGCAGGCTCATAGTTGAGACTGAGGGTTTTTTCGGGCCGTTCAGCCAGCTGTCTGGTCAACCAGCCAGTGCTCGCCAGCCGGCCAAACCCGTAACTCCAACACCAGCAGGCCTGACCAACATAGCAGCAGGCAGCCAGAGGAAATGGGAAGGTCAGGGAGTTTCTCTGCCCTTCGCAACGAATTTCTCACAGTTTTATCTTATCCAGCGATGATGTGATTCTCAGATGAGGTGACTACAAGACAGATGGCAATTCAAATCAGATGAAATCTCATTGTAGCTTCCGTTAAATCAAGGGGAATTAACATTTATTCTTATGAAAATAAAGTTCTAGGTCAGATTTCTATACAAAGTAAAGAAAAGCCTGAGACCAAGTGAGAGCTTTTGAGTTAACAGGAATGGTCCAACTGCTATTTTAATGTATCTTCCCTGAACCTTGATATTATTACAATAATAAGGTCAAAAATGTTCATGTTCATGTTTTTCTTTTTACTTCAAAGTAAATGGAGCTCGTAAAAATGACAACCTAATCTCAAGCCCTTACAACTGAGCCAAAAACTGAACAAAAATGTGTTACAGCTATTTTATTTGTGTCTTCTGTAACCGCAGAGTGTTTCTCAACTGCTCCTGTCATCTCTCTCCTACCAAATATGAAACAGTTTTCAGGCACAATCAGACCTTCTTTTTTTTTTTTTTTTTTTTTTAATTGACAAATAAAAAACATTTTTTTTCTCTCTCTTTCAACATAAATTATTATTGTACAACACTCTTTGACATTACAAAAATAAATGCCAGGCTATCTTTGTCTCAAAATCTGTGAACATTGTGGATTCACTCCCAGCACATCAAGTTAGTTTTCACATAAAGATTCAAAAGAAACTGAGCCAGAAACTGACATTTAAACAATAGTACAACAACCAAAAAAAAACCCCGGCCCCTCTTAACTCTAATACAAACCAGATTTAATGGCAGTGAAATGTCTTGCTCAGCTTCCAGTTGGTCCCCCAAACAGACGTGACCTGCTATTGTTGCTGCTACTGCTTCTGCTTTTAGTAACAACAGTGGACGGCTGCATGTCTGTGTTGACCCTGGTGCCTGTGTTGATTCAGCTGGCCGTACGCCGCCGTCACCAGTCTGGCCTGTCCTGTGTCCAACTGTCTCAGTGCACAGTGTGTGTGGACGGTGCTGACATATCATGATGAATATGGCCCTCGTGTGCATGTACATCTATTTGCTTAGGTTTCTGGTGTTTTTGAGTGGGCAACGCTAAATAAGTATAAGGTCGGACAAATTCTTTAGTCTGTTTGTTTGCTTATTTGTGGATTGCAGGTATGCGTGTTATGTCCCTCCTGACCCAGCACATCCTCTCCATTCTCCTCCTACATGCCAATCATACGTGTTCTCTTTCACCTTGTCCCAATTTGAAATGACCTACACGTGAACTGCTCCTGAAGAGATAGATGTAGTACCAGCCCTCACACACTGACACATACACAAACACACCAGTGCAGATGTTGGCTCCTTTGCCACATTTTTTGCTTCCAGGAAACCTCAGTCCTTTGCAGGAAGACAAATAGGTACTTATTTAACTGTTACCCCCAAATGAGAAAATATCCCTCTCCTTCACCGCATGATGATTTTCCTTCAAAGGTATCCAGTCGACTGGAGTTCAGTCCACATACTCTCACTCGCTCTCCATCTGTCTTTCTCTCTTTCTGCCCCACTGTTTCTCATTTACTCTTGCATTTACTCACACATAAACACATGGACACATAGGCTTAGTGGTTATCCTGTGGGGAGAGGCCTGTGGATCCTATTAACAACGGCCGTGTTTGGAGTCTGTCTACTGCATTTCAGTTTGGATCTTAGCCCCCCGTGCCCCAATCTTCTTTGTACACATGAATTGCTTACCCATGATACAACACAGAGCCAGTCGATAGGCCACAAATAATACAAGTGAATGTTTTGATTGGCTACAAGTCTCCAGCCAGCTCCATTTAATCAAATCCCGGAAGGGAATGCACCATGAGATATGGGAGAGAGCTGTAACTCATCCTCATCCACAGGTCACACTACATTTGCTTCCTCCTCTTTCACCAGTGACAACCTCACGTCCACTCCCACCTTCCTATGAGGGTGACTCCCACGTGAAGAGTTAAATAAACAAAGGTCAATCCTTATTCTGCAAATCTCACTTTGCTTGTTCTTTATCCATTTTTCCTCTCTGCAACACAGTGACCTGAGCAACAACCAGATTTCGGAGATCGCTCCTGATGCCTTCCAGGGCCTTCGTTCGCTCAACTCTCTGTAAGTGGCTTCAGTCCTGTTTGTTTATGTGCATAAAATATGCACTCGGGTGTCATTTATCTTGTCAATAACAAGTCTGCGTTGTGATTCCGTAGTGTGCTGTATGGAAATAAGATCACTGACCTGCCCAAGGGGGTGTTCGATGGCCTGTACGCCCTGCAACTGCTGTAAGAGGAGCGTGCACTAACACTCTGCTGATTCACTGCAAACATATACTGAATACCAGGCACCTTTTACTCCCACTCAGTGAAAGTCATATAAATATTGCGTTTGTGCATAGTTTTCTAAAATGCATAATAAATGAATCCATAAAGAATCTTTGACAAGCTGCTTTCCTCCCTCCGTATCGTTCCCCCCCCCCCCCCCCCCCCCCCTTTTCTCCCCCATACTCTCAGGTTGCTCAATGCCAACAAGATTCATTGCATACGCGCCAACACTTTCCAGGACCTGCAGAATCTCTCCCTGCTGTCGCTCTATGACAACAAGATCCAAACTCTCGCCAAGGGCACCTTCACTTCACTGCGAGCTATACAGACCCTGTGAGTCAAAAGCACACACACGCACGACAAACATGGCGCTGCACACACACTCTGACACATACTGAGCCTGCACCATAAAACGTGAGCCAACACAGGAGTTGTTTACGTGCAGGTCTGTGTAATAACACGGGAACGGAACCATGAGGAGAGTAAATCTATCATCTTCACAAACACACACAGCTTTTTGCGGCCGCGTGGAGATCAAAAACAGCTCCCACTCGCTCCACCCGCACCAATTCTGTCTAAATGAAGGCCTCCTATTTTCTGTACCAATAAACAAGGCGAGCCACATGCTATGATCAATACGGACCCCACACCGTGTCCACCAAGTCTGAAACACACAGCGTGATGAAAGCTGCAAACAAAAGACACGCAAGGAGACACCTGTTGAAGAAGTTGGGGCTCACCACGAGGGCACTGCGTTACAGAGTCGTAGTCTAAAGGCGGCTTCTTGTTTTGCCTGCCATCTCAAAACAGGGTAAAAATACACACTGAACCCTCCCCCAGTCTCTGTTTATCCAAACTGACTTCTTCATCTGGATGGCAGCACACGCTCTTCAAAGTGAAGCAGGGTTGGAGAGGTTATATATCATATTAACAGGAATATTTACCAGCAGCACAGCCATGCCCCAAAAACAACCGCCGAGTTAAACTCAATGAGCAACACAACGTGAAAAATGAACCTGAAAAAATTGAAATGGAGGTTGTTTTTTTTTTACGGTATAGTTTATGAGACCAAAGCACAATCCACAGCCAAGGTCTCACACAGTGTTAAGATATTCCCCTATCTTGCAAGGTGAACGATTATTTTAAAAAAAGATCACAAAATCACAAACAAAATCTTATAATTTCTTCCTTAGGCCATAATGCCCAGAAAATTCCATCCGTACCCACTCACTAGTTTATGCTGCTCACAGTCAGACAAGCCTTGGCAGATGTATTAATAATATTGAATTATTGTCCAGCTCTACACTGAAATTCCCACTGACATTGTGCAAGTGGGAGTCTGTATTAAATCTGTGGTGATAACCCTTGTTTACATGTGTGTTCCTCTTTCTTCTTCACTTTTTCCTCTTTTCTTCCTAATCCACCTCTCGCCCTCCCTCCCTCCCTGTGTCTTCTCCAGTCACCTGGCCCAGAACCCATTCATTTGTGACTGTAATCTGAAATGGCTGGCAGACTACCTGCGCTCCAACCCCATTGAGACCAGCGGTGCCCGCTGTGCCAGCCCACGCAGACTTGCAAACAAACGTATCGGACAGATCAAGAGCAAGAAGTTCCGCTGCTCTGGTAAGCCAGTGTCCCTCTCTCTCGCTCTCTCTCTCTCACACGATGTCTCCTTATCTCAGGTTCTCTGTTTGGCTGTTTTTATTCCACTTGCCTCTCACTGCTCCTCTCTCTTCCCACTGGGAGCGGCCTTTATCTCTGCATTGTTCCCCTCCACCTTTCACACCGCATTTAATGAGCGATCATTCCTAGCAAAAAGGCTTTTTTATTCAACCTGTTATTTGCCGAGCTGCTGAGCCTCAATCAATATCTCCCCAGACAAACTTGGGGCCATGGAGAAATTGACTGTTTCTCTATTTCCCCTCCGTATTACCACATTGTGAGTCTGGTTTCACATGCAAACCACAGTGAGCTGAGATCACCAGTCGAGGCTGGTATAAGGGCTAGAGTTTCTACACATGCCCATCATTCCTCTGCACTTCTGCCAACCTCAAACTCCCCTCCCTCACATCCCTCCATCCCGTCGCCCACTCATCACGCTCTGCCTGCCAGGCTCAGGTTTCCTTCTCGCCCTCTCAAACCTTCAGTCCTCTGCACCTCCTTCGCTCCCCTCCACTCTGTGTACACTATTGTGTTTATGTACTGTGTTACGCTGTCTGGCACTCTGCACGGCTGAGGTTTCACACTTCTTTTACAGCAGCGTTTGTTTGGCTTAGAAGCGAGTCCACGTTTTTTTTCTGTTTCTTTTGGTCATTTTCTTTCGTTCTTTCTCACCATCTCTGTTGTTTCTTTCATGTCACTGCTCCCTAGCAACAGCCAAATATTCACCACCTCTCAACAATGTTTCTCGTCACACTACATCGTCATACACACAGAGATAGTCCAGTGCTTCTCTGGCATAGAACTTGAGTCATGTGTTGTCATATATAAGCTCTTTATATATGACTGTTCTGATGCATAGCGACGCCACAGCTATGCAGACCAGACTGGTCTCACTGACACTCGTCCCTCTTTCTTTTCTCCATCACAGCCAAAGAGCAGTACGTCATCCCAGGTGAGTGGCTTGTCATTGTCTTCCCCGCAGTCATGTAGCATCATCATCTTTTTCACCGCTCACTGTTCAGTTAAAGATCGTTCAGGCTTTAAAGGAACCCCAGATGTGTTGAATTCCTGTGGAGAAAACCAAACCAAATAGGTCTGGCTGACTGAACAGGCCGATTTTATTTAATCAAGCGACAGATACTTGATGTCATTTCACAAAGTGTATTTGGCAAAGTTTAAGTTAAGTTAAATTTGAGTTTTAAACTGTTTTTATTAAACAGGTGGAGGTGGGAAATAAATTATTTGCATCATACACTCACAAATGGCTGCACTAATTTGTAAAGATTGGCCATAAACACATCTTAGTTGGCCTCTTGTAAAAGCTATAATTGGTGACAAACAGACTTCCCTGGTTTAACGTTGACCTATTATTTTATACAAATGTTTTTTTTCTGTACTTCTCATCCAGTGTTGTTAGGAGGATGAACCTTAGAGGAAATAGTCTGCACAGAAAAAGCTTAAAAGGGTAAAAATAGTTGAAATTTGCACACCAGTGCTGGTGGAACCTTTGTTATTTATAATAATTGGGCCCGTGACTGACGTTGCATTTTAATGTGATATACATGCGAGAACTCCTGCTTCTCTTCAGCTCTGTTTTCATTAATGTCTCAACAGAGTCTGAAGGAAGTGGCTCTTTGCTTTGGCATGAGCACAGACAGTCACTCATCGGGGGGGGGGGGGGGGGAGGAAAGGAGGGAGGAAAGGACAGGGGGGGGAGGAAAGGAGTGTGTCCCTTCTATCAGTTTAAGCTAACGAAAATAAAACCCACCAGAGGACCCAGATTCCTATCAGCGGATGTTTCCGGACCTCTTAACAGGAGCGCTTCCAAGAAAATAACTAGGAGGAGCGGTGATGTGTGTCAAACTGTGTGTGTGTCTGTGTGTGGTGCGGACACTCATTGTCTACGCCTGTGTGTCTGTGCACGTGTGCATGCGTGCGAATTAATGTGTCTTTGTGTGCCGAGCTGAGATAAAGCTTGACGCTGGCTTAGAGAACAAATGGAAGAACTGTGTAAGCACAAGAAAGATCAAAGACTGATTGTGATTAATGAGAATTTCCACCTCCCTGAATGATCACTATAAAAAAAGAAAAAAACTGAGAGCACGGGATTATAATAATGCACTCATAATGAGGAACCAAAGTGAAGGGAATTGTGGGAACTTCTACAACTCCACTCCAATGAGTCATTTTGCACCCCAGAGAGGGGAAAACCTCACCCCACTCCTGTGCGTTTCCTCCTGTTTCGTTTAAATCTGCCGACAGTAAAAGTGTCGCCACCGCGCGCTCGTGATGATGATGATGACTCAGGCTTCACAAATCTCCTCCGGCTCTTCTACATCCTCGAGATCAAAGTGCTGCGCTGCACTTTCATTGCTTCCTCTGTAGCAGGAAATGCCTTGTCCTGTTGTCTGGCACGGCGAAGGACAATTCCTTAATGACCCGCATTACTTTCACATTACTCTCTGCATGCTCCGCTGAGCCAGTGAAGTGGCACAGATTCAGACAAAGTCTTTCCATGAAAGCAATTCACTTCTTTTTCACTGTCCACCCACATTGTTTTAAAGTTGATTATAAGGCTTGGGGATTCTGTTATGGTTCTGAATGTTATTCAATATACTCAGGCAGATTTTTAATACGCTACCGTAGGGTTTTGTCTGGGTTGTTTGAGGTTTTCCTGGTCATGGTTGTAGTCTGGGAGCCCCACACTGTCTTGCTGACATCATCTCCAACCCTCAGGCAGAGAGGTGCACTGATGTAAGCATGCCAAATGGAAGAGGACACAAAATGCAGGGGCTGTTCCCTCTAAATGGAACATATTCACACACCCAGGCTCCACATGCACATACACACACACGTGTACTGATGTAAAATGCACACACACACTGTTCCGAGTGGGTCCCACTGCTGTTCCATAATTGAGCAGCCGTGATGTAACTGTCAGCACGCTTTTTGGCACGTAACGTCTATTCATAGACAGGGGAGATGCAGGAAAGTGTCCCACTCTCCTCCTTGCTGCCTCATTCTCCCACTTCCTCTTTGCAGCTCTGACACTCACCTCATATATCTCTTCTCACCTGCCTTCTTTGCCTCCCTTCTGCCTTTTCTGTCCTGTATGCATGTATCCCCCCCCCCGTGTCCTCCTTCATCCGTCTCCTCCACTTTGACCTCACCTGTCTACACACTCAGTGCAACCGCCTCTCTCCCACCATCCTCTCTTCCTCTCCTGGGTGCTCTGCTTCATTGAAGCAGGTTGTCTAAATCCTCTTTGGCATCCCTATCTCAATCCTCCCTGCTACTGTTCTTTTCACCCCACTGCTCCCACTCTGTCACCTCTCTAAAATAACTCACCCGCACCTCCCCCATCCTCTTGACCTCACTCATTTATCTCCCTGCTGTGAACGGTAGCTGCAGGATGTGCCTCAGGCCGCCTGAGGTTAAAAATTATTTGGGGAAGCTGCTCCTCAGTTCACGACTGGACAAACTAGTGAGAGACAGCTGTTGAGGGAGCATCATGGGAAAGCACGGTGCCTGAGTGGCTATAGGGACAAGGCCGACGTCATTTTGTGTTATAAAAATATATGTTTTGTCATTTTTCTCCCGTCTATAGGCACAGAGGACACCCATCTGAATAATGCATGTAACAGTGACCCAGTGTGTCCTCCCAAGTGCCGCTGCGAGTCCAACGTCGTGGACTGTTCCAACCTGAAGCTCACCAAGATTCCCGAGCACATCCCATCATCCACCTCTGAACTGTAAGCAATCGGGAAGAAAAGTCTGCTGTGCAGAAATTCAGAAAGACTCCCTCTAATTTGAATTTATAGACATGGAAAGTAGCGGACCAGGGAAATCCAAAACTCACTGGATATTTTTAAGATGACTGGATTTATGTCTTTGTATGATTGGTTGATTCTTTATTTTCATGTCATGCACAAAAGTACCAAACCCTCATGGGTTTATAAGTGAAGGGTTGCAGCGATTCAGCCTGTATTTCCTCCGTACATCTTCTACCGCTTTAACCTCCACATGAGAGTTGTGGGGTGTCGCTGGTGCCAATCCCAGCTGACAAAGGGCGAAAGGCCACTCTCATGGAGTGTCCACCTGCAGAAAACCCACGCACAGAGAGGACATACAAACTTTAAATGTTAAATGTTATTTTACCGCTTAGTTTAAGATTAATCCTTTGCCTTCTCTCTCAGGCCTTGCAAGAAAAAATCTGTTAAGCACAACTCAAGATGTTCAAAAATCAGCACACATATAGGACACTTTAAAGAGGGAACGTTGTCATAAATAGGACAGTATGTGTAAATTCCTTTGGAGTGGCATAAACCCGTCCGTCTCCAGGGTTAATGGTAATGTTCCTGTTTTCCTGAGTGTAGTGGAGCACAAAAGGATCTTTGTCTTTTGTTCAAATTACAGGTGACATATGGTTCTAGTGTATAATCACTCTTTATGAGACATTCCCTGTATGATTAAACCTTTTCAACTTCTGCTCTGTAGCCGCCTGAACAACAACGATATCACCAGTATGGAGGCAACTGGAGTTTTTAAGAACCTTTCCCAGCTGAAGAAAATGTAAATGAAACTTTCATTCTACTCCTATAAGCAGTCATCACCTGCATAGTATGGAATCCATTATCTGATACTTGTTTTTATTTCCTGACAGAAACCTAAGCAACAACAAAATCACAGAGATTGAGGACGGATCGTTTGAAGGCGCCTCGACTGTCGTTGAGCTTCATCTCACGGCTAATCAGATCGATACGGTGCGAAGTGGGATGTTCCGAGGCCTTGAGGGACTACGGATGCTGTGAGTCAAACACAATCGCACACTCAGACGAGTGCCGACGGTTCCTAAAATGCATGATACCTTTTTCAGAGTTGTGGGCTGAATACGTTTAATTTCCTCCCTCGTTAGGATGCTCAGGAACAACAAGCTCAGCTGTGTCCACAACGACAGTTTCACAGGGCTGCACAATGTCCGCCTGCTGTCACTGTACGACAACCAGCTGACCACCATCACTCCTGGAGCCTTCGACACTCTGCAGACCCTCTCCACCCTGTGAGACCCTGACATACACACGTCATCTTCACTTAACCCTTAACTTAACCCTTAACTGAGCACTTTTTTTTTTTTTTTTTTCACAAATCTACCCCTTTTTTGCCCCCAGTAACCTCCTGGCCAACTCATTCAACTGTGACTGCCGGCTGGCTTGGCTCGGAGATTGGCTGAGGAGTAGGAAGATTGTGACAGGTAACCCTCGCTGCCAGCGCCCTGCCTTCCTGAAGGAGATCCCTCTGCAGGACGTGGCTCTACCGGACTTCCGCTGTGAGGAGGGTAAGTGGAAAAGAGACGTCCAATAGCCTACCACCATCTCTCACTCTCACTCTTTGCATTTTGCTAAAGCCTCTACTTTAGGGCCCGTACACTGAGAATACATTTAGGTTAATCCACAAAAGTTTTATCCAAACTGAACTACCATTTTTTGGGAGCCTTTTTTAAAAAAACGAGTGCAAGAGTGAAGAAATCTCAAAACACCACCCATGCATTTTAGTGTATACAATCAAAACGCAACTTTGGGAATATGATGATGTCATAGCCTGACCCTAACCCTAGGGAAAGTTGTGTGTTCTGTGTGGATGAGGCCTCATGTGGCTACATTCAAATTATGTTTCCGTTTGAAAATCATGCATATTATACTCTGGATACGACCGCAGTAAACACTCCCCAGACATTGTAGAAGTTAATGTCTCCATTTTTGTTTGAAAACCCTTGGCAGAAACAGAGACCTTTGGAAACAATGAGCAGCAGTCGCTTAGTCTTGAATACAAAGCTCCGATTACTTTCCGTTTAATCTCGTCCTGCTTTGACTTTTCAGTAGCAGTACTTTCTGATAGAAGCAAACAACAACCGAGGAAAGATTCAGCTTCCTGTTTCTGATGAGGAGCTGAAAGAAGCATCTGGACAAAGATCAGATTTTTAATTTTTTAAATGAAAACATATTAGTACGGCTGTAACCTGACAGACGCAATTAGTCTCTTTGAAAGGAGACAAACGTCTCCAATACAGTAGATGACCTCGACTGTATGTGAAAGTCGCCAGTCTGGCTTTTACTGATGAAGATTTACACGTTTCACCTTGCTGTGCAATAGAATATGGACAAGAGCTGCTTAAAGTGTCTGAGATCTTCTGGAATAATGACCGCTATTGTGCGACTCTTTTGTTTACTGAATAGATTGCTTCTCAGCAGTTCCTAAGCTTTCAGTCGATGTTGGGCTGAGTAGAGCTATTGAACTGTTTGCCTTATTGACCAGTCAGCCTATTTGCACCTGAATTAATGTTAGACTTGTCGTCAGGCCTTGGGCAGTTTCCATTCTTTGCCCTTGCCGGTCGATATTACATTAGCGAGGCTCCTCTCGCGCTGTCCGGTCGTACTTTTTCACTTCCTCTTTTTTCATTGTCCCACTGCTTCATCAGCTTCGCAGATTGTGCTGCTCTTGCACTGTCTTTCCTTTTGGGATTGTTCAAACTTTCCATCAATTCTTTTGCCAGGGATGACAGCTCTGTTGGTCGTTCTCCAAGGTTCTTCCTTTTCCTCTCTGGTCATCCCTCTGTCCTCCTCCCTGGCGTCTGACTCCCCTCTTTCTCCTCTTGTGTTTTTTTTTCCCAGGCCAAGAGGAGTCAAGCTGTGTGCCCAGACCCCAGTGTCCCAGTGAATGCACTTGCCTGGAGACGGTGGTGCGCTGTAGTAACAAGCACCTCCACACACTGCCCAAAGGCATCCCCAGGAATGTGACTGAACTGTGAGTTCCTTGCTATTAATTATGCTAATTGCATTTATATCTTATCAGTTTAAGTCTTAGGAATGATTGTCTGGCTTTGTTGGAGGTAGGAAACCAAAAGGAGACTGTACAAAGGTAGAGAGGAGCTTAGATAGGTATGAAAGTGATAAGAGGTAGAGTGAAAATAGTGGAGCCAAAATATAAAAGACAGTGGGATGGAGTCAATAAACCCTGAGGTTATTCTCTCAGACATTCTTCTCCTGTGTTTCCTGCAGCCCTCAGGGTTAGTGCTGATGTCACTCTCACACTCAGAGCCAAGGATCTGTGCGTGCGTGCGTGTGCGCGCGCATGTGTGTGTGTGCATATTTGTGTGACGGCCAAAAGCCTGTCCACAGGAGTATGGGGGAGCGAGAGGACATTTTAATGAGCAGTTTTCAATGGAAAGGGGAGGGAATGGAATAGGTCTGGAACTTTCCAATACTGCTTCAAGTAGTTCAGACTAATACACACACACACACACACATAGATGATGGACGCACATGCTGTGCAAGCCTTGAGGCCTGTCATTGTCCCAGCAGGTGTGACCAGGTGTGCCCCTCTGTTCTGGGCTTTCATCTAGTCATCTGGAGAGTTTTTGCTACTCCATCATTATCTAAAGTGTCCTCTACACCATCATTACCTATCATTACTTCTGAACTCAAGGTCCGTCCTCCCCCAAGCTACCCAGCAACCCTGCTGCCCTTCCCACCTCGTGTAAAGTGAACAACAATAGCAGGAGAAAGCTCCTGTAGCTCCGCTCAGAAGGGAACAAGCCCTTAATCAGTCATTTATCATGGTGACAGCCCTCTGGTAGCATTTTGTGTTGGCAGTCAGCAGGGTGGTTGCAGCCCTGCAGGCATGATGTCGCACACATGACTGTGTTAACACAGAAATGCCGGGAAAGCAGCCGTGGGTGTCTGCGTCTCAGTCAGCTCAAAAAGTGGGACGCTGAGTTACACCTAGGCACAAAAATGTCACTGGATGTGAACAGACCGCCGCATATTCCCTCCCAGAGGTGATTTATAATTATCTATGTGTCTAGAATAGAACTGTATGGCACAGTAGTGGGTCATAAAGAATTAAAATAAAAGTGATTGGAAGACAAGTTATTGTTCTGCTTCACATCAGAGGAAGAACAAAGAAAAAAAAACAAGCGCCAGTTAAAATGTTGACAGAAAGCAGAATACATTTTTCCAAATGTAACATATCAACACTGTCTGGTTTGAGAGCCTTGGAAACCTCTTATAATATCTTATAATAAGTAGAAATTAGAGAATAATCCGCTGATACAATGCAGACCTGAAGAGTGCAATTTATTTCACCATAGTGACTGAGCACAAATATACATTTTCTGTAGAACTCTGTAGAACATGTCGGATGAAATGATGAAGTATCTCCTGCAGCACCTGCAGAGTGAAAGCCGTAAGTCACAATGAGACTTTTATTGTGAAACAGCTGTATTTGGCCCACATCTTCTCAAAATATGACCGTGGTTTAGAAAGTAAACTACAGAACCGCAAGTAAATATTTCTCATATCTAAATTGTTCTCGAATACTGTCTAAAGAAACCAAAGCATTTGGATGCGACATCAATCATGAGTTCAGCTCTGTAGCTGTTGTGTGAGAACACTGTGTTTGAAGACACACGTGTCATATCTCACCTGGATCATTTTATTCCATTTGTGTCTTTTTTAAAGGTATCTGGATGGAAACCAGTTCAGTGTTGTGCCGAAGGAACTGTCTGCCTTCAAATACCTACAGCTGGTGTGAGTATTTATCTATGTGTTATAGTAATCTCGCTGTGCAGAGCTGTACAACTGAACCAGTTTGCCCTTTTAATTCATCTTCCAGAGACCTGAGCAACAACAAGATCAACTCTCTGACCAACTCGTCCTTCGCCAACATGAGCCAGCTCACCACTCTGTAAGTACTGACCAGCGTCAGCCTAGTATTTCTCTCTTGACCTCACAGTTGAATATGTTATTATTTTCAAATTTGCAGAATTCTCAGCTACAACTCCCTGCGCTGTATACCCAAAATGGCCTTCAGTGGACTGCATTCCCTACGACTGCTGTGAGTTTATATTACACACGTGTGTGTGTGTGTCTATATATAGATATATATATATATACTGTATGTATATTTACTTGTTGTTATATCTGTATATCTGAGGTCCAGTATGAGCTGTGGACTTTACAGAGACTTTATAGACTGAGGAGATTTTGGCCGGTTTGTTGGTGAAATCTTTCCCTTTGTTTTACATTTAAGGAAGTATCTTTTTTACAAAACACATGATGAACAATGTGAAATGTCTTGACAGCAATTACAACAATATTATTCCTAAGTTTACCATTTACACATGAGTGCATTACAACTTACAGATCACAGTGGATCTACAAAGGCACAAAACGTTTAGTCACAAGTATTTGGAGCTGAAAAATATAGGATTTTTTTCACAAATTCTTCCCACAGGGGCCAGATTGGACACTCTGGTGGGCCGCTTCTGGCCCACTGGCCATATGTTTAACACCCCCGGTTTTTGGTCAGTGTTTAGTTTGGGTTAGTTATTTCATTCATTTATTGACAAAAGGAAAGATTTACAATTTACAATAACACAACATTTCCATATTTTGAATGAAAGGGAGCAGAAAGAAGAGTAATCTTATTAAATGCTTTACAAAGAGTATCATATGTGTAACAAAACAGAAAACAACAACAACAAACATACAAAATAATCATATAAATATCAAAAAACCTCTTTTAAACCTGTCATCCTAACTGATATCAAACTTAACTAACACAGTTAAGGTAAAGGTTGGAGTGAGGCATTTATTAATGAAGGTTAAAGGTCATCATGTCAGATCACGCTCACAGAGAACAGGCCGCGAAAAACAGACGTGTAATATTATGTAAGCATCGAGTTACTTACGAGTCCAGGAAGAGAAGGGCTCTCTTTGGAAGTCAGCGAGCTGCAACGCTTTGAACTGTTCTCTGCCGCTGCTCGCTGTGCCCTCACGTGGAACTCATGAAGACGTAATTGCTGCGAGGGAAGTTGTATACAGGACATCCTGAGCTTAAGCTTTCAGAAAAGTGACGAGTTAATAAGTGGTGAATGGAACAGATGCATGTTGAAAACAACACGACGTGAATGCAACATATTTATATATATATATATAGCGTATGCATTATGTCGAGTCTGTCTGTCTTGAATTGAGTTTTAAAAGGACGTTCTTTTGAAAAAAGACTTCTAAAAAAAGATAAGAGTCTTGAGACTACTTGAATTATTACAGAAGATATTTTTGGAGGTTCCACTGACTACGGGACCCGTGCTCCACATGCTGCAGAGACTCTCTGATTGACTCCAGAGGACTGAGCACAGTCTAAACAGTTACGACAGCTTATGAATTCTCTCTCTCTCACACACACACACACACACGTACCCAAAGCTCAAACCTGTTTTCTCTGTTTTAAATGGCAGTCACGGGGGCAGCAGCGCTGTTGTTTCAGCTGCTACTGTTCACCTCGTCTTAAGACATCTGCACAGTCTGCCTGCTCGCCTCTAAACATCCCAAGCTCATCACCGCCTCACCATCGGGGCCAAACATGCGTCCCCACAACCCGCTGTGCAAAATCGCTCTGACACTGATTGCCAGAGAATTTTTCCACACTAACCATAAAGGTTTTTGACTTTGCCTCCGGGCTTTTATAAAGTTATGAAGTTTTTGATTGTGAGCTCTCAGTGGCCGTGGGTTCCCCTGGAATTGGTGGAATTGGTCTGCTCAATAACTGAGATGTAGGATGCAAATGTGTTTGAGAGATTGACGAGGAACCCCAAACCAATCTTTGGACCCACATCCAAATATACAGCAGCTGGATGCCTTTTTTATAGATTCAAGTTAAAAGTCCCACATTTGCACTTTTAAATCAAGACAAATCTTAACTTTGAGTTGTAATAAAACAAAGCTTTCCATAATTTCTGGAAATAACTGATGAAGTTGTGCTCAGGACATCTATGACTACCAGCTTACTGTAAATCAGACATTTTTACTGGACAGTTTTAGAGGAATTTTGAGTTAAAAGTCCCACATTCGCACTTTTCTATTGAAAACATTCTGAAACTTGAGATGCAATAAAAACAAAGTTCTGGACAAGACTGACTAGGTTGTGCTCAGTACAATGATTACTTCTATTGTACTGTAAAGACATTTTTACTATGCAGTTATTCGAGAAATTTCAAGTTAAAAGTCCCACATTCGCACTTTTAAATAAAAAAAAGTCAACTTTGAGATATAATGAATATTATATCTAATAATAATATAATATTATAGAATAATATAATATTCCATAATTAATGGAAATGACTGATAAAGTTGTGCTATGACTACCAGCATACTGTAAATCAGACATTTTATACTGTACAGTATTAGAAAGTTAAATGTCCCACATTCGCACTTTTAAATCAAAAGAATTCTCAACTTTGAGATGAAACAAAAATAATGTTTTCCGTACGGTCTGGACAAAACTGACTGGGTTGTTTTCAGGATAATTATATCTAATTATAATAATTATAATTCAATTATACTGTAAATCAAACATTTTTACTGTACTGTTTTAGAGACATTTCAAGTTAAAAGTCCCACATTCGCACTTTTTGAAAATTTTCAATCATTTCCGGAAATGAAAAGTTGTGTTCAGGACATCTTTGACTACCAGCCTAGAATAAATCAGACATTTTTACTTGACAGTTTTAGAGAAATTTAAAAAGTGAAAAGTCTCTTCACTTTAATTCAACTGTTGTCTCTTGTTCTGCAAGAGAGAAGCAGGCCCAGCATCACTCCTCATGGTATTAGTCTTTGAATGCAGCTTTACTGTACGTGTGCATGCACGCACCAGTGCTGGCATCCATAGTCTACCTGTTTGCCATCTACTTATTACCGGTGGCAGGCACACTTTTTTTTTTTTTTTTTTTTACTACTGACAACAAAGCTTCAACAAAGCCTCTTTTTACAGGAAAGATTTGTCTCATGGCCCCGATCATTACGAGACACAAAGCACAAGAGAGCCCTTTAAGCTTGGAATGAGAGTGAAGCTCGGTCATCATTAGTTGATGCCGCTTCACGAGCCCGGGCAACATGGCTTTGATCTCTAATGAAGCAGCGGCCGTTATTTCTGCTCTTACTCACTCACGCCACCTTTACTTCTAAAGTATTCCCTGTGCAAGTGTGCTAGACGCCATGTGAGGCCCGCCGCCAACACACAACACGCTCACTGTGCAGACTGCAAACCCACACACAAGCTCTGACACACACTTACTATATACAGTATATATATATATATGCTAAGACTGTCTGGACTGCCTTCTTGTCTCAATCAGACAGGAGTCAGAACCGAGCAGAAAACTTTGATGTCTTTACTGCAGGAATGATCAATCGTGAGTCTCCCATTAAATGTCAGTCGGTGCCACGGCTCTCTTTATAATGCAAAGCTGTCGGGGTGGAACAAAACCGAAAGCGACAATGAGCTCATTTTAATAGTCCCAACTTTAAGACTCTGCACCGAGTTCAAAGTTCAAAGTTGGAAGCTTCATAGAAACCACAGCGAGATGCCAACGCTGGCTACGAGCGCGGAAACACTCACACACCGAGGTGCCAAAGCTTTTATAAAGCTGCACCTTTGACTTTACAGAGCATTTAAAAGGAGAAGAATCATTAACGCTCACAGTTTCAAACAGGTCATGGGTCTCAGTCTGGTGTGTGTGTGTGTGTGTGTTGTGGTTTGACTGTAGATTAATAAGCAGCTAATTAGCCTGTTGGGTATTAAGGTGTGAGGTGAATGAGCAGAGACAGTGCAAGGGTGTGGAAGTCATATACAGTCAGATATATATAGATAAAAGATAGAGTGATGCAGCAGTATATGCCAGCATCACATGATTCACTAAAACGTCAAACAGGCAGCTCCGAAGGCTCACATGATCCCAAAATATCATGAAGGAGTTGCAGAGGAACAGGTTCAGTTTGAAAAACCGTGAACGAGTGCAGTCTGACGACATACTCGGGGGCATATTTTTAGCCCTCACCTCACATTTTGCTCACACAGAAAACATGAAATTTAATTCCACTCTGAGGATTGTGCCGTGTCAGGGCGGAGATCAAATGACATAGAGACGATGGAGTGACGCAGCGATATTATACAGCTGTAGAAAATGTCAGCATAACATAATTCTCAGAGGCTGAGACAGGCAGCTCAAAGGGCGATCACAATGCATTATTAAGGAGTTGCAAAAGAAGCGGTCAGTGTGAAAACACAGTCCGACAACAAACTTAGGAGCCTGGTTCTGCTCATCCAGAAGCATCAGCATTCTTGCCAGCACAGAGATCAGTTGACATAGAGAAGATGGAGTGACGCAGCGATACACAGCTGAAAAAGTAAGGAGTCACACAGACACGGACAGAGAAAAGGTTAGTAGAGGAGCAGATCAGGTTTCTTCCTGGAGACTCTCTGGCTCCTTTCTCCCATGAGATCTGTGCCTGGCTGGCACACTGCTGCTGGCTTCGTGCCCTTTAAGTATCCTAACCATTCTCCAAATACCACAACCCATAGTTACTCACTCTGCACTAATAAGCGTTCTCCCTTGGCAGCCTGTACACAGGCCAATTAACGTGTTGTCTCTGATGGTTACACTGTATATTTTCCCTTTCATATTGGAGCAAAGCTCCGCTTCCTCAACGCTGTCCAGGTTTGCTCCTCTGTGTCTGCTTCCACAGCTTAACAATAATTCGATGATCAAATAAATTCTGTTCACACATCAGTTCTCTTCATCCAGGCATAGAGAGCAGATGAGTCATGCACTACGCTGTGGACGGAGCTGTGGTAACATTAGTGTGCGGTCAGCTGAGGGTTGGAGGTGGTAATGACCTGGTGAATTACAGCAGCCGTCACTCATCTAGCCAATAAGCCGTGTTGGCTTGACACCCTGGACAGCAGGCAGCGATGTGCCAGCGGAATAAGAAAGTGTTTACGCACACAAACGTTAACATAACATATATGTATAGATATACTGTTGTCGCTGCACAAACACACACACACACACAGAATTAAACTGTTTTTTACGGTCCTGCATATGGTGCAACTCTGTTACTCCCTCCCAATAGTGTATGTACCCGTGTTGGCCCTGCCAGCCAGACACAGAAACCTGACACCCGTCTTTTCCAGACTTACACAGCCTCACATCTTTGCCAGTTGCACAAGGCTCAGACCAGAATTACACACCAGTGACGTCTCCATATATAACGCTAACACAAACCGGAAATAACCCTCATCAACATTTTTCTTCTTGTCTCTGGTTTATGTCGTCAGGAAGCAAAAGGTTTTTTTTTTAATTTATCATTTAGTCTGTTATATGTAGGGGAAAAATAGAAAGCATTTTTTTTTTTTTCAAGATAACATTTTCAAATTGTCTGTTTTTTCCTGACAAACATTCATTATCTTTGCCGCTTTTCCTTTGAGGCTTGTGAAGGGATCGGAAGCCAGTTAGCTGACACTGGCCGAAAGGCAGGTTACATCCTGTACGTGTCCAACATACAGAGACAAACCTGGACTACCTGGAGAAACCCCACCACACACACACACACACACGAGAAGGACATGCATAATCCACACAGGAAGGGTCTGGTCCATCCACGATTGTCTGGCCAACCAATAAATACTTACAAACTCTGTAAATTAATTCATGGGGTTTCAAAGTTCAAAACTGTGGACAGATCCTCAGACAAATGAAAATGCTCGGATCTCACTTTGAAAACCTCCTTTTAAATCAAACAGATTGTCACCTATGATGAAATATGCTCATTTCTTTCTTTTGTTGTCATATCTTTCCTACATTTCAAAGGTCTCTCCATGGCAACGAGGTCTCAGAGCTTCCTGAAGGCATCTTCAACGATGTCGCTTCCCTCTCCCACTTGTAAGTAGTGAGACTGTCCAGCCCGTGGCCTATGTGGTATACCTTCTGCTGAGTTTGTTAAGTCTACACACACACACACACATGCAGACACACTTTCAGGCACTGCGGGGGTCTGGACAGACAGTCGGCGAGTGTGGCTCACAGTGGGCTCTCTGTAGTCCTCTTTGGTGGGCCACATGAGCCGAGCCCTCCCTTAATCAGCCGCAGTCCTGTGGT